>NC_081193.1:85312513-85912513 GCF_902713425.1 Acipenser ruthenus
AGGAAATGTGTGGTACAGCTGTAGTATTCTTTTACACAAAATGTTTTACCTGCAAAGAGCTACTACCACAGGGATGCACTTGAGTAACTAATGTTTTATTGAAAACAGCTTGTTAAAAAAAAATGAAGATAGAAGTAACTGTAGATAAAATATGCACAATGTTAATTTTTACAGGCCACTGGTTGGCTGATGAATTGCCATTGTGCACTGTTAGTTGATCCATGACCTGTTGAAAAGGTAAAAAAAATCTAAGCAATCACAAGTCTTACTTGGAGATGACATAGACCAAAAACCATTGTCTCTGCAGTGTTGATCCGAGGGGGAGGATAACTGAATTGAGTGAGCAGACAAGTCAAACAGTGAATTCCTTATTATGCAAAATTCCCACCATCGTAATATATCTTCACTGATTCAACCCAATTTCAAAACATTATTATTATGTGTGGGAAGTCACTCCATTTTCTTTTTTATTAACTATCACTGATAGTTGGAAAGACTATTGTAACGAGCATGGCTGGTGTTGCTCTCTTCTTCCACCTGTTGGCGTGAACTGGCACTGCGGCTACTCAAGCAGACAGTAGCTAATTTTTATATAGAGGCGCAAAGGATGCTGGAACTGCAGGGTTTTGGGGAAAATGTCAATTGTCTGTTAAATTACTGTTCATTATTGTGTTAATGTTAACGGTGATTGTTGTTGTTATATGGAGTGTTCTTATTGCAAAATGTGTTATTTTTTATTTATGGTATGTTACTGTCAGCAGTGGTAGGGGCTTCAGGAGTGGGGAAGTGGTTTGTTCCTGCAGTCTGGAGAGTTTTCATTTGAGGAGCAGTTGCCTGCTTGTTGGTTTCTACTATCTGTTTATAATTAAACAGTTCCTCATCTTAAATCCAGTGTATCTGTCTTGTTCCTGGGTATAACCTGAAAATGGTGCTTTTAAGTGCCCTGCTTTGCTACACAGACTGGCTTGGGACACTTACCTTACTCTCCCAATACTGGGGCGAGGGCTGTGCAGCCTGCAGAAGCGCGTTGTGGAGGAAGAAATTGCTTGTATGACGGAGGAGCTGGAAAGGATGTTGCAGGACAGCAGTGGCAGCGCAAGCCGCCGGCCCCACCCTGCCCTGACTGCAGGTCCAGCTTGCCGCCCCAACCTCCCTAGAGCAGGCCCTGGTCCATGCCGAACGGGTCGAGGCTGTGCTCGAGGAGGGCAGTCGAGACTGGGCCATGAAGCAGGTCTATGGCACCACAGAAGATGGTAGCAGAGGTGAGAGTGACGACAAGTGGGAGAGGCGGACAACACCACAACTGGGCCCCCGCCGAGGTCTGCCTCCAAACAGTAACTGGGCAAGTCGCTCCCATGCTGGGATGGCAGTACATTAAAGTTCAGCTAGGAAGCCTCCTAGTTGAACACAAGTTCTAGGGCTGGGCCTACTGGCCAAAGTTGGGGCCACCCTCAGCCTGGTTGCTGAGCCTGTGTTCATCGGCCAAGACTGCCTTCGGCTCACCGTGGACCAGGAACTAGGGGAAGAGAGCCGGCTGAGCGAGCCAACGTCGTCGCATCACCCGAAGAGGAGCAGGGCTCATTGGACGCAGAGGGGCAGGACCTGGCCTCTCAGAAGCAGATGACAGCGACCGCTCTGCTTCGCGACATATAACGCCTCCACTGCCAACCAGCAGGACTGCTTCTGGGGTGAAGGTCAGCGTAACGCCCTTGGTGCTTCTGTAGCCAAAGATGCGGTTGAGGCGCTGTGGCGATGGAGCCATGATGGTCTCTCTCGGGCCCAACAGGACTAGCTGAGGGAGCTGTTGAGGGGGTACAGAGACATTTTTGCAGGGGGGGACTGTAGCCGCACCAGCCTTGCACAGCACCATATTGACACTGGCTAAACGGGAGGCAGCAGATACTCTCATACATGAAATGGCTGCCGCGGTTTATCGAGCCATCGGTCAGTCTGTGGGCTGCACCTGCTGTGCTGGTGCAGAAGAAGGGTGGGTCACGGCAATTCTGTGTGGACTGCAGGAAGCTCAAAGCAGTGACATGTAAAGACTTGTACCCCCTTCCCAGAATCGACAAGGCCCTGGACTGTATTACAGGCTCTCATTGGTTCAGCTCCCTTGACCTGCGGAGCAGCTACTGGCAGGTCGAGCTGGCTCCTGAGGTGCGCCGGAAGACCGCATTCTCCATCGGTCAGGGTCTGTGGCAGTTTTCAGAGATGCCCTTCGGACTGTGCAGTTCCCCAGTGACATTTGAGCGCCTGATGGAGCGTGTACTGGCTGGAGTTCCCCGGATGGCTGTGTGGTGATGTTTGAGCACGTCCAGGGGGCTGGGCTGAAACTCCACCAGGGGAAATGCAACCTGTTGCAGAAGAAAACGCACTTCCTCAGCCCTATCATTGGGGCGGACAGCATTGCCACAGACCCTGCCAACATGGCCGTAGTAAAAGACTGGCTGGTCATTGTACTACAGCTGGTTTGTTAAGGACTTTGCCCAGATTGCTAGGCCCTTGCACTGCCTAACAGAGAAAAGGGGCCAGTTTACCTGGGGTCACACTGTGCTGCCGCCTTTGGAGAGTTGCCGAAGGCCCTCGCAGACGCCCTGGTCTTGCCGTTCCCCAATCCCCAAGAGGCCTTAATTCTGGATACAGATGCAAGCAATGTGGAGATTGTGAGATCGTACCTTTACAGCCAGAGATTCCATCTGCGCATGGAGCATGCCTCCCGGCAGTGGCTACTCAATTTCCACAAGCCTGAAGGACAAGTGGCCCACTGGATTGAGGGGTACGACTACTCCGTCCAGCACCGAGCCAACCGCTTGCATAGCAATTCGAATGCCCTGTCCCGGCACCCTTGGGCATTGTGCACGGATGGAGGAGTGGGCCCCTGACGAGTGGGTAAGTTCCACCACTGCAGCTGTGGAACCCCTGTTGGAGTTGCCAGAGGGTGAGGTCCAGCGGCAGCAGGGTCTGGATGCCGAGCTGGCTCCCCTGCTCCGCTGATAAATGGCAGGGCAACGACCAGTGAGGGACATGGTCTCAGCCCTCTCCCCAGGGTTGAAAGCACCGGTGGCTCAGTGGGGGAGCCTGTGCCTCCAGGAAAGTGTGCTGCACCACGCACACACAGACCCTGCGACAGGACAGAAGCATCTGCAATTGGTGGTGCCCCAAACTCTCAAGATGATCATGTTGCAAGATGTGCACGGCGGACCAGGGAACAGGCACTTCGGCATCGTCAAGACCCAAGGGCAGGCTCTGAGAGCGGTTCTGCTGCAGTTCTGCTTGGGATGGGGATCACCGCCGTGATGTGGAGACTTAGAAAGTCCCACTGAACCGCTCCCATGCTCCGCTTCAACAGTAGCAGGTTTGAACCCCCCCAGGAGTTCATTGGCGTGGGCTTCCTCTGCCCCTTCCCTCGGTCAGAGCAGGGCTACAGGTTCGTTCTTGTCGCCATGGACTACTTAAAGCGGCCAGAGGCATACGTGGTGCCAGACCAGAGCTCCACCACTGGTGCGGAGGTACTCCTGGACGACATGTTCAGCCAGTTTGGGGTGCCTGAGGAGCTACACAGTGACCAGGGGCACAACTTTGAGGCGCAGGTGCTCAGGGAGGTCTGTTGGCGGCATACGGTAAACCAGAACAACACCGCTCCACCCACAAAGTGATGGCTTGGTGGAGCGGCTCAACCAGACCCTCGCCACCCAACTCGCCATTTGGACTTCCTGGCACCAGCGGGACTGGGACAAACACCTGACCTTGGTCCTGATGGCCCACCAGATGGCTGTTCATGAGTCAACGAGGTGCACGCCAGCGTCGCTCCACGCTTGCTACACTATTATTATTAGTATTAATGTCATGCATCGTCTCAGCTAATCCTACCGGAAATGCCCTCAAAAGCTTTATAGGGCTCTATGTACTAATATTGCTTACGTGTTCGTAAATACTGCAAATTCGTAGCCTCCGTCCTTCGTTTAATTTCTGCGTGCAATGTGCCAAGCAGAATTTTTCGTGACCAACTACTGTAATATCACTGCAAGTTAATTACTGCTCATTATACAGGAGAGATCAGAATTTGCATCTCATTATAAATAAATTTGCAGCACCAAAAGTCAAGATTTAGAACTTCCTTCTGACAAAGATAAATGAATATTGGTATAGTGAACAGAAATAAGTCGTAGGCAAATATAATAGAGCTATGGCGTCTGCAGATTCCGACCTTGATGCAACTATGTCATCAGCCAAAAAGAAAAGGAAAACAAATTTCCACAAAGACAAAATTTACCTGTTAGTCAGTGAAATGGAAAAAAAAACAGAAAATATTGTTTAACACTTGCAGGGCCAACAAACATTAAGAAACAAAACATGGAACGAAATAACTAACAAAATAAATTCACAGGGACCAGTGCCAGACTGTAAACACACACACACACACGAAAAGAAAAGAAAAAAAAAAAACCGCAGAGTGCTGCTGCAGCACAATGAGAAAACCTTTCGAAAATAAATAAGTCAGCAGCAAAATCTGAATCGGTCAAAAACTTTTTTTTTTGTCCTTCAGCAAAACATATTCTAACAAGTAATCAGTCAAGTAATAGTACTGTATACGAAAGCAAAATCAATGATACATAGAGCCCATAATCTGGAAACTAAATTATTTTCATTTTGTTTTAGAAGCCATTAGCAAAAAGCCTCTTAAACACATCTCCATTCACTGCAGGCATCGCTTACTATATAATTGAGCTTGTTGATAATAGTGGTTGTTACTGGCATGTTTATTACTGCAGCCCAAAGGGAACCTCCTACCCACTAGCACATGCTGTAAGTAGGCTGTTTATAAATATAAGTATGGATGTTCATGGATTAACTGTAGTTAAATGTTACAAAAAAGTATTGCTTTACCTTTGCTGTTTCATTGTTGTCCGTATAACTTTTTTCTTTTTTTTCTGTTACATATTCTCGATAGTTTTGATACACATGTATATTTTTTATTCACACATCATAGGTAAATAAACTAGGACATTTTTACTTTGGAACGTTCCCCGGGAGATAGAGTTTGTTTCTTGTAAACATCGCAGTGTACCCAGTCCATGCGCCCTCCTGTTCATGAACATTTCCGTTGTATAGCTCAGCTGATTTATATCCATGATGTGGCAATATGCTTAAAAATATAATGCTGCGGTACAGACAACACAGTGTAATGAATCTCCTCCTAGCGGCTGATGAGTTAATAATACTGACATCAGCATAAGACACATACGTACCTCTCCACTACAGAGCTCTCTCTTCAGTTGAATGGTAAGACATTTGTCTTTGAACCATATGGTTTGCAGGTCGCGTCCAGCCCTTGCCTTTCCATTCAGTTGAATGGGCCGAGATGCCAGTTCATTATAATGGGACACTACGAAGGTAAAGCAATGCGTTTCTTGTAAACTGTGCAGGGTGTTCTGTAACACTTTAAGTCAGTTTTAGTAATAGAAAAATACGTTGTAAAACCCCTTAACAACTGTAGCACTAAAACCTGATAGCAGGATACTGTGCAAATGCCCTCAGAGGTCATAAGCAAAGGCTTTATCAATTGAGTTGCAGAGAGAGATTATGTTTGTAATATATTGTATCAGAGGTTGTGAAACATCTTCTGAAGTTGTGTATCATGAAATGTCCTGGCACATAATTACATAAAAAAGCATCCAGGCTTTGAATCAGCACATAACAATTAAAGTGTGATAGTAATGATTTGCTTTCCTGTTTATCAGGGCTGATAAATGCGGACTAATGGTTAGTTTAAAACTTTGAAATGAATTGCAATATGTTTGCCAACACAGCCTGTTTCACTGCAGGCTCCTTCGTTGCTGTATCTCCAGTGGATACTCAATGCTGAAAGACTAAATATGGAAAGTTTAATTAGCCCAGCTTAATTAACACAAGTTAAATGATTACCACAGCTACCACTTCACCAGATATTTACTGGAGCAGGTAATGAGTGAGCTGAGGCAGGGCTTACCCAAACAGCAAGCTATCAATAACCTTTGAATGCAAATATAGAATTCTCAAGCTTTTCCCTCAGTGCAAAAAATGTAAGCATTTAAGCTTAAACTATTCTATTTTGTTAAACTAAAACAAAATGTTGAAGCCACAAACCTTCAAGGACATTACTCAGGAGGTTAATTTAAGAGCTCAGCTGATGTTTGTCGCCACCCGGTGGCTAAATGAATACCCAAAACAGATGTTCTTTGTGTCTGATAATTCCTTTAAGGCAAAGTCTATGAAACAGGCATTCTAAAATCCACACGTTGAATAACCACCTTCTTTGTTGTTTTGTTTGCTTAAAGGACAAATGGCTGGAGACCACACACGGCTTGAATTTCACAACATAGAAACCGGCATTGTGACTGAGCGACGGTACATGTCTGTAGTGCCTTCCAACTTCATCGGCCACCTGCAGAGCCTATCGTTGAACGGCATGCCATACATCGATCTGTGTAAAAATGGTGACATCGAATACTGTGAGCTGAACGCCATGATTGGCTTCAAAAACATCATCGCTGATCCAGTTACCTTCAAGTCTAAATCTAGCTACGTGGCCCTCACTACACTGCAAGCCTACTACTCCATGCACCTGTTTTTCCAGTTCAAGACCACGTCTTCCGACGGGCTGATCTTGTTCAACAGCGGGGATGGCAATGACTTCATTGTGGTGGAGCTTGTTAAAGGGTAGGTGGCTGTAGAACTCCAGTAGAAGTTTCTCCAACTGTCTCAACAAGTCTTGAAACCAAAAGGGGCTGTTCAAATCCAGTGCAATTCTCTGAACTTAATTTGTATTTTTCATAACATAGTTTTTTTTTTGTTTGTTTTTATGTTGGCTTGACTGCTCTGCGTTTATAACCCAGACTTGAACTGATAGCCAGGCCAGATGCTGTGCAAATACTGCCAACAGTTTGCAATCAACAATATACATAAAGACATAGTCCAAGCCAGGAAACCATCTGCTAGCCTTAATCATAATTTATATAAAAGCAGTACCATATGGCAGAGTTGGTTTGCCATACCAGCTGTGCCCCGTAATTATCACTTTTCTAGTAATATAAAATAATAAACACGGCAGGAGAATGCATATAATTGTATATATACACACACATTAATCATATCTTTATGCCGTTATTTGTTTTAGGTATTTACACTATGTTTCTGACTTGGGTAACGGTGCTCATCTAATCAAAGGCAACTCTAACAAGCCCTTGAATGACAATCAATGGCACAATGTGATGATTTCAAGAGAAACAAACAATCTTCACACTGTAAAGATCGATACAAAAGTGACAACCCAAACCACTGTGGGAGCAAAAAATCTTGATCTTAAAGGTATGTCTCTAATTTAATTCTAAAATATCAAAATATGTAACTCTTAATCGTTTAAAAAAAAAAATGAAGATGTAAATAACAGAGAAAAATGTCATTCTTGAAAAAATTAACAATAAGGATGCTACATATATGAGTATCAATCAAGATTTAGTCAAATTACTCTAGTCAGCAGAGGAACACTACACCAGTTATTTGTTTCAGGAGATTTGAAAATAAAACTGATGGAATGTCAGCACATTGTATAAATAATTTGATCATAAATCCAGTAGAGGGCAGTACAAGCACATGACAGGGTTTTGGCACAACACCAACTACAATAACCAATTACAGTAGTTTTACTTTTTGGGCACAACGTTTTAAATTATGAAGATTAAGAGCCAAATCAATATTGGTAATAACCATGTAATGCCACCCCTTTTATAAAAATATAGGAACACAGTACATTTAGATTTGAAAAACTGTAGTCAATGAATTAAGCCTTTATTTTTGCATCCAATAGGGGACTTATTTGTTGGTGGGGTTGCCAAAGAAATGTACAAAGATCTGCCCAAGCTGGTGCATGCAAAGGAGGGTTTCCAAGGATGCCTGGCTTCTGTGGATTTGAACGGGCGTCTTCCAGACCTGATCTCCGACGCACTGTCATGTGTGGGACAGATTGACAGAGGATGTGAAGGTACACTTGTCTGTGGATTCTGTAGTGCCAAAACACTCCTAATGTGTTATTCCACTCGCCCTTGTGCTGGAAGCATAACTATAACAGCAAACTTAGTTTTGCTAATTGCATGCAATACTGTCCTTTTTCTCGTCTTATTTTTATATTTTAAAAAAATCAAAAAGTTTATTGATAACATTTTTATTATTATTATTATTACTTTTTTTTTTGCAGTATGCTTTCAATAATTTATGTTGAGTGGTTCTGATGTATGCTTCCTTAATGACAGGAGAGAGTATAGTCTATTAAATGTGTTTCTCACATTTGTTAAATGTATTCCCTACTGTATATATATATTTTTCAGACAATACCGAAAATACAAAAAAGAAAACTCTTATTTCATGCACTTTGGCTTTGAGGCTTTGACACATTATAGAATTCATGTTATTTCATAATAGCACAAACATGATACACATTCATACCATAAATAGTGCACAGACAACTGCTAAGCACTAAACATCTCTTTGGATCATGTGTCCTGTTGAATATATTTCACCCCCTTCATGTATTCATTTGTTTTATGTAAACATTGTAGCTTTGTTTATTTTACCTATTGATGTATATATATAATCAGTGGCATGCAGTGTGTTTCACAGTAGGCCATCAGCGAGACTGTATGAATGTAACATTAGATAGCGGTCAGCACTGGTACCCGAAAACTGGGTACCAGTCAGGTTTTAAATTACCCGACATGACCCGGGTCCAATTTTACTACCCGGGTATCAATTTATTAATTTGAGAAAATATGCCATTGATTATTTATGGTCAAGAGAGCATTTTGAATCCTTAGACTAAGAAGAAAGTGAAGATAATTCACTTTTGTTCTAACCTCCTTATTTTGAAATAGTTGCTTGTGCATGCTTTTGTATTTCCATTTTTTTGTACTGTTTTTTTAATGTAATATTATTATTATTATTATTATTATTATTATTATTAATAATAATAATAATATCACTACAAAGAACACAAAGCATGCTACAGTTACATATAATTTACATTGACAAATCATGCAACATGTCCTCATTTATATATATATATATATATATATATATATATATATATATATATATATAAATTAATATAATATTAGTGGGTACACACTGTGTTAAATCTGGACAAAGAAAACAACGCCGAATCAATATGGGTCAGAATAATGGACACAAATTCAAAGGGCATAATAATAGGAGCATGCTATAGACCGCCAAATTCAGGCACCGAGCAAAATAATCTGTTATACAATGACATTAGAAATGCGTGTAGAAAAGGAGAAGCCATACTAATGGGGATTTCAACTTCCCCCATATAAAATGGGAGAACCCGGTGGGGATCACGATGGACAAAATTGAAATGGTGGAAATGACAAATGACTGCTTCCTAACGCAATTTGTCAAGGCACCGACTAGAGGGGAGGCATGCCTTGATTTAGTCTTTTCAAATAATGAAGACAGAATAACTAAAACAGAGGTCAGAGAGCCATTGGCAAACTCAGACCACAACATGGTCTCATTTTGAAGTGTTTTTTAAAACCCCCAAATTAATGACTAAAGGTAAGGTTTACAATTTTAGAAAAGCAAACTATGAAGGTATGAAACAGAGACTAACAGAAGTAGATTGGAGTAAAATAGAGAAAACACCCACAGAAAAAGGATGGCTGTTTTTTAAAAAAGTAGTACTAGAGGCGCAAAACAATTACATCCCAAAAGTAGACACATCTAAATCTAAAATAAAATGGCCAAAATGGTTTAATAGATCAATTAAAAAAATGACACTTTATAGAGCGATTAAATGGGACCAAAAACAAAGTACACAGAAAGAGTACTTGGAACTGCAAGTCAAAAAGGAAGCTAGAAAGGCCAAGAGAGAGATAGAAATCAATATTGCTAAGGGGGCTAAAACCAATTCCAAAATGTTTTTCCAATATTATAACAGCAAGAGAATATTCAAAGAGGAGGTTAAATGTCTAAGAGACACAAATGGAAAAATCATAGACGAAGAAAAAAAAATAGCAAAATATATTAAATGATTACTTTTCACAGGTTTTTACAAAGGAGGACACGGACAACATGCCCCACATGTTGACCTGTTCCTATCCAATTTTAAATAACTTTAGCATAACAGAGGCAGAAGTGTTAAAGGGACTTGGAGCTCTTAAAATAAACAAATCCCCTAGGCCAGATAGTACTCAAAGAAATGAAAGAAGTTATTTACAAACCGCTAACCAAGATCATGCAACAGTCTCTTGACACAGGGGTTGTACCGACAGACTGGAAAATTGCAAATGTAATACTGATACACAAAAAGGGAGACAAAACCGAACCACTGAAAACAACCGAAGCATGAATTAAGAAAAACAAAGACTAATCGTCAGGAAAAAACAGATTTTAGCAATCTAAACATGAGGACGGGACTGTCATTAAGAACTGTGAATTGATTTTGAAGAAAGTCGAAGATTTTTACAGAAAATGATATCAAGATGAAAAGATCAACGTAGCAGATAACGAAGACGAGACGGAAAAAACTTGGCTTAACGATTGAGATCGTTAAAGAAGGAGGTGAAGAACTGACAAAAATACGGTTGCATACTTTTGCAGGTTCTATTAAGCAAAAGAAACTGCCAAACGACTGGAACAACACATTGGTGATACTGTTACATAAGAAAGGAGATAAAGAAGACCTCAAGAACTACAGACCTATTAGCTTACTTCCTATAACCTACAACATTTGTACCAAGGTACTCACCAAGACTTCAAGATAAATTTGAACTTCCTCTTTCTATGAAAAAGCCTTTGACTCTGTTTACATAAGATCTGTATTAAGCTCTCTGAAAAAACAAGGAATCGAGAAAACATCCACAGTAAGACCGCATAATAACAGCGACAAAATCAAGATACAACGTGCCCAGAAGAATTACAAACAAGAATACAAGAACAACATGAGGCTAGCATCAAAGCGGATTTGAAAATGAACCTGAAGACGACTCAACTCATGTTCAATAAATATACCACTCCACAGGCAATTTGAAATCAATGGGATCAAGCTTGAAGAAGTCAATAACTAAGTATACTTAGGATAGTTAGTTTTGGCAATGGAGAACCAAATGTGTGAAATCAACAGAAGAGCAAAGATTGGCTGGAGTGCCTTTGGAAGATTAAGCATGGTTCTGAAAGGGAAATTACTCTTATGCCTCAAGAGATAAGTCTTTGACCAATGCATGCTGCCAGTGCTCACTTACGGATGCGAAACCTGACCCTCAATGCAAAAATGACTTACAAACTACTCAACGGAGTATTGAAATATGCATGCTGGGAATAACAAGAGACAGGAAAAGGAAGGCATGGATAAGAGTGCAAACAAAAGTATGTGATGTTATTATAAGAGCAAAAGAACTGAAATGACAGTGGGTTGGACATGTAGCAAGAACAGACCATTAGTGGACCAAGGAGATAATAGACTGGATCCCAAGAGATATAAAGCGACCAAGAAGAAGACCTCCAGGAAGATGGCAAGATGAAATTAGGAAACACGGACTAACATGGATGAGGGACGCAGCAGACAGGCTTTTGTGGAAGAATCTTGATGAAGATGATGATGATATATACAGTATATATATATATATATATATATATATATATATATATATATATATATATATATATATATAATGTGTCTCATGGTCGTAACTCTCAAATTCCAATGTAATAAGTATACAAGGCAGGTTTCAAGACTGTCCCGAGGGTGATAGAATTCCTGCTAAGCAAGTTTCTCAATTCACACCTGCTTGATATAAAATACGTGATAGTCCTGACACAAGCTTACTGATTTTCAGCATGCAGTTTTGATTTCAAAACTAAAATGATGCAAGGCCACTAAACAACATAGTGTAGGCATTAGAACAATAAATACCACTACTACGACTACTACTATAATAATAATAATAAAAACAACAGCATATGTTAAGAAGAAGAGATGTAAATTGGCTTGTGTGTCAATGTAATTTGTTTTTCAATAATTCTTCACAAATGGCATACATTGAAGTTTGTATAACGGAGCCAGAACTTAATCCAGGGAGAGCTGTCCAAATAATATGTATAGCAGGTGTACTTATTCATATTGAAGAACATATGAATGGTCTTAAATGATATTGTTTTCTGGTCACACTTACTGCGTTACTTAAAGCATCGACTGTATAAAACGTGTTATTATGAAAGAGATGATTTGTTATAACAATTACAATAATGCCTTAATTGAATGTTTTATAACTATGTGTTTCTAGTCTTCTTCTTCTCACCTCTTGTTTCTACAATGCTTTGTAACACATTTATGGATGTATCAATTCATTGTTACCAATTCATAGTGCTACTTTTGTTAAACTGAAGCAAAAATTGTCTTATTTTATTATTATTATTATGGTCAATTACAGTACCCTATTTTTTAATACAGTACTACAGTAATGCTTTTTCCTGACCTTTCACCCAAAAGAGCTAAGGTTAACTCCACATGACCCAGAGTGGTGTTGGCAACAATGTGAAACAATAAGTGTGGCCACAAAGACAGCAGTTCCAGTGAAGCGAAACAAATCAAACAGCAGTCCATTTCTTGTTTTTTTCTGTCCTAATCCAGGCCCCAGTACTACCTGCCAGGAGGATTCTTGTGCAAACCAAGGAGTGTGTCTCCAGCAATGGGATGGATTCAGCTGTGACTGCAGCATGACCTCATTCGCTGGTCCTCTGTGCAATGACCGTAAGTACAGCACTGCTTTATTTTCTTCTATTTTCATTTTTTTGAAGCTTTTTCAAGCGAATGCCTTGAAGGCACGTTTAAATTTGTGTACGACCTGGCCATCTGAAAAGACAAATGTTTACAGCACAGCATTATAATTAGAAGTGGAAAGAAAAAAAGAAAAGCCCAGAAAAAAAACAAAAAAAAAACATGTATTAAAATAAAGGAGTTTAGGAATGTCAGGTTTTATTTAGCTCAGAACTGTATTTGCAAGTTTACAGAAAAATAGAAATGTATGCTGTTCAAGTTCATATTAAGGTGAAAAGCGTAGTACATGAACAGTACAATTTACTGTCAACATGACCTGACTGTGAATTTACTGAACTAGTGAATTGTCAAATAATCAAATAACAAGAGTGCTAGATGTCTACAAACAGTATCACATTCACTAGAACCTTAAAATAAATAGAAAAGTGAAAAAAAAAATACCATTGTAGCATTTGAATGAGTATACAAATGACTGAGCATATTATATAACCAATGCGTACTGGTATTTCATATCAATGCTGCCTTATTCTTAATAATTACAATATGGAAAGGGAGAAAAAAAAGGTATTGTTTTTAGGCCAGTGCTTCCCTTCTTACATTTTGGTACTTTTCTTGTGATATACAGGGTGCCCCATAAACCAGGCTTCATAGGGTTAGGATGTCCTCTGTTAGATTGGACAGTCACACCTCGTTGACTATCTGCTCCACACATCAGAATCATCTGAATTGGTTCCTCTTTGCTTCACACCTCAAAGAAATAAACATGTAACAGATTATGCCTATGATACCTGGCCTATTGGACATCCTGCAATAAAAAAATGTATTAAAGTGTTCTATAAACAGAACAAAATCTATCTCTGTCTGTCTATCTATTTTACTGGTATGGGTAAGTAAAGCCATAACACAATATATCCTGTACATATTAAGAAAACAAACACTGCTAAGTAATTGTGTGAAACATGGACAAAAATCCTATGTTATATCAACTGTGTTCCAGTATTATTCATATTTATCACATGCAAAAAAAGGTTATTATTCTGCAGAGTTCATATTATAAAAACTACAGCATGTTGGCATCAAAGGAAAGAGTTTCTTACTGAACATTTCGACCCACAATTACTCTTGGCAGGGGCTGACAAGTAAAATTAATTTTATTTTCAGAAATAGTTTTTTTTTTTTGTTTTTTTTTTGACATCACTGTCTACAGACTTCTGTCTGAAGTATTATAGATCATTTGTAAATGAAGAACAGTTCCATGCTTTGCTCTATAGCTGTGGTGATCCTGTGCTGCACTGTGCTGTCACCATGGCCACATCTAGATGTTTTACAAAATGTCAGGGTAATACATTTGATATGGTGTGTGCTGGAAGCGATTTTAACTAGAGATGCTGAAAAGATTAACGTTGTCGTTTTTAACGGGAGAAATCACCTCATCCCAGTCACCAAAATTATTTTGTAATGTGTTTCTGGTTACAGATGTACCAGATTATAATGATCATGTATCTCGTTATAAACGTGGTACACTTTTTATAGTTTAAACATATCAAAGTGAAGTGACGCACAGTAAAACTATGGTGCTGTAAAGAATGGAGAAGTATGTTAAAGCTTGGTAAACTATAGTAAATGCATGCAGAAATCAAATTTGTATTATATGAAAAAGTCTGATTAAAAACAAAACAAAGGTAGAACATCAAAAGACTTTTATATTGGTTCTATGGAAAATAAATAACAAAGAGATCACCAGCTCCAGACAAAGGGGAGCCAGCGATAATGCACCATGCATTACAGTTCTGTCTAGAAGTTGCAGGTCTAATCCCAACAGGTACATTTCCAAAGAAACAGCAGTTTATTATTATTATTATTATTATTATTATTATTATTATTATGTTCCTCCAATAAAACCCTTTGATTCAATCAGATGGCAAACAAAGTATATGCACCGCCTAGTTATACATAAATGCATTTTTCATTTCTAAGATGAGCTGCATTTAACGCGCACTAGAGGTCAGTGGAGAGCTGCACAGCCTGGATGTGTTTGCCAGTTGTGCATCATTCTAGTTTTTGTAAACCTTATAGAAAAGCCAGTTTTATGCAGTGAGATATATCCTTGATATGACTGATTTTCAATACTGCACATAGCACAGTTATGTGTAGAGGTACAATACTACAATATTATTATTTTTATATATATATATATATATATATATATATATATATATATATATATATATATATATATATATATATATATATATATATATATAAATGACATATAAAGAGCCCTGCAGTGGAATTGAATATATATCATGATGTTTCAAGATATACTATTTAAAAATTGACATAGTTTACCTTCCTAACTAGGTAGTGTTAAATATTGATATACTTATACTAAATTCAACTCTAGGTCCTCAATTTAATTTTGTTTGACAGTTCAAATTAGAGAATGCGTGTATGAATCACGACAGCGCCTATTTTTACACAACAGAACACAACAAATCACATCCCTCTGATGTGAAACAACAGCTTCTCGACAAGTGAAAATAACGCACCATGGCACCCAACTCAAGCGACACTCAACTCTATTGCTCAGGAACTGTCTCAAGATGAATGCAACCTGTTTAATTTAGCACTTAATGTTTGAGTTGGCTTTAACACATTTCTTGTCAGGAAACAACACCCTAAATATGGACCTAGATAACAGGCTTTAGAAACATTAGCATTTATATTAATGCATAGCTCTGTGATAGATAGAACTTTATTCTAATGTCTTACGGACTGTATTTTTACTGTTTTGCTCTGCGGAAAGAAAGAAACAAGTTGTATTAATTTAGTTTAAGTAAAATAAAACAGTTAATGTGCCAAATCTAGTAACACGCGCAACTTAAGCTAGCATTGCTTGTTACTACTGTAGTGATTACCCTTTTTTGGTCTTCAAATTGCACTTCAGAGTGAAGTGCTTATCAATTCTGTCCATTGATATACAAGCGAGTCATTTAAAATGTTTTAGCTCCATTTACCTTGTCATGCAAATGATTTCAGAATAAAGGCAATCTGTGCTTTCTTTCCTGCTGTATATGAAAATAACGTAACTTACAAATGCCTGAACTAGAAAACCTAAAGCAGACCCTATTTGGAGATGACACAAAGCAACAGGAAACCATAAATGTTAATATATTCAAAACAGCATGTCTGTGAGAAAGATAAGATAGCTTCTTTGTCATCACAAAAACACAGTAATAGATTTGGATTCAAACAAAATCACTTACACTTTAAAACCAGAAATACAGTCTTGTGTCCAGAAAACTGTATTTCCTATCGGGACTTCATTTATAAACCATAGTGAAGATTATATAAACTACTCTGATGGAACCATCTAGAGTAGAGAAGAACTTATTTGATCATGAGACGGTTACAGGACTAGTGAGACCAGCAATCGCATTCTGCAACGGTAGCATTTAAATACTGTACTCACCAGCCTGTATCATTTCTGGAGAATCGATTGGTTTGGAAATTCTGTAGCATGTTAAGCGTGTCGGAATCTGGGGATGTCTGTCCGTCTGTCTGTACCATTGTTTGCGACATTTTTACTTGTATTTAGAGAACTGTTGATCCAAAGTTATGTATACAGCAATCTACTGAGAGTATCAGAACATGAGGAATGTGTATGAAACAGTCAGTTTGTCACCCTTAATTTTAACATGTGCATCTGTGCAACAGTGGAGGATGCAGGTTGTGGGGATATACTACAGTGAGGGTTGGGTTGCATGTTAATGACGTACTTAATCCCGTTTCACTGAACCTCATAAATATGGATAATGGTGAGTCATAACACTAATTGTTTAAAGGAAAGTAGAATTAAACACACTTCTTGACTCTCACTATAGATTTACTCAAGCCTTTAGACGTTAGTATGCATTGAACACATGACTACTTCAAGTTTAACTGACTGCCCGCTCCCATTCCACTTTTTGGCAGCTGAACGATTAAAAGTCTTTATGCAGCCATGCAGTTTCAATCGTTGGTTATAGAGAGGTATTAAAATGAAAAACTGAAATGACAGAGCGCCACCTGATTTAATGAGATTGGAATAGATTCTTACACATTATCTTATAAATTTAAAAAGGGCAAAATAATTAAACTGCTATAATTCATAGGGTTTTATTTATTTTGTATTTTTGTCTGGAACAAAATATTGAACGTAAACATCTTCTACTACTCTTATACAGGATAGGGTGTCTGGCATCATAGGCAGTACCATACGTTATGCCTATCATTATCTGATAAAACAGACGGCCACCACCCCATCCAAATGATAGGAATTGATTCCTCTTTGCTTAAAGACATTTCACACCAGAAAGAAACAGAGACAGTCAATTAACAATCATGCCTATTATGACTAATCCTAACCATGACTTATGCCAATTTCAGCGCATATAGTATTGTGTTGGCCTCAGGTGTTGTTTTTTTTTTTTTTTTAAACGGGGGTGTTCAAGGTGACCTTCTTCAAATCCCTCTTATTCAAGCGAGGAAGAATCCCAGCCAATGCATGTAAAAGCTGTCTCCCTGTAAAATAAACTATGCACTGGCAAAGGTTTTGACTGAAACAGTAAATATGCGAGTTCTGTAGTTTGGCTGATGGCTTTTTTTCCCAGGTTTGTTCTATCGTACTGCATCTTTTTTCATTTCATTGGCTTCTGTTGTCCTGTTTCTGAAATCCGCCTCCAGCATATCAAATCATGCCCTATACATTTTAAAATATTAGTTTTAGAATAGGCTCTGCAGTTCTTGTGGTGGATTTGACATGTTTTTCCAGGTCAAATTTGATTTGATTTACTATGTTTAACAGTAGGTTACAGGCAGCAGGAAACAACAGACGCTAATGAAATGAAAACATTTTGAAAACTCATAATGTACATAAATGTCAGATTTACGTGATGCATGACCAGCCTTTATATTCCATTATATTGGTTTATAAGTTAATAAGTGCAGTGTGGTATACGAGCGTCTCCTCTGGGTTCTGTTTAAAATTTAAAATAGAGCACAATATATTGCCCATGCCATTACTGTAATAATGCCATTATTGTAATTGTTGTCCATTGCTAGTCTACCACGCACATCAAAACATCTGGCAAAATAAGATGTACTAGAATTCTGATTGGTTGTGAGTGATCTAGAAGTGGTTTGTAAGTGGTGCTGTACTATTAGAATAAAACCACTCCTTAGTATCTCATATTTTAAACTGAAATAAAAACGACAGACTTTTTTTCTTATTCTCCTGGCCCTTGAAAAAAACCCCAGAAACAAGCATATTTTCTCTTGGGACCAATTTGAAAAATCTTGAAATAAATACAGATAAATAAACAACTCCTACCTTCCAAAATGGAAAACACAAAACAAACATTTAATAAAACAAAATCCTTTAAAAATAGACATTAGACAAATTCAAGGTGAGAAAAGAATAATAATAAAAATTAAACCAATGATCTGAATGATCGGATCAACCGCCATATTGACCTAGCTGTGATTTTCCCTCTGGTCTGTATATTGACTTTTTAACATTACTACATACAATAGAAATACTGCGAAATGATCTGGTTAATTCATGCATTGTTTGGATAACACTCTCAGCACTCCACTAGGGTCCACAGCTCTGTTAAGAACAGTGACACAGATTGATGGGCACAGCCCCTTTGTATATAATTATTATTATTTATTTCTTAGCAGACGCCCTTATCCAGGGCGTCTTACAATTGTTACAAGATATCACATTATTTTTTACATACAATTACCCATTTATACAGTTGGGTTTTTACTGGAGCAATCTAGGTAAATCACCTGGGATTGAACACACGACCCTCCGGTCAAGAGTCCAGAGCCCTAACCACTACTCCACACTGCTGTATACACTTAGCTCCGCCCCCATATGGAAATTAGGGTACAGCGCTTACACACAGCCCATTAGTCCTCGTTTACACACTTTGGACCAATGGGAACGTGTGTATGCATCCATGTGTAAGTATTCAGGGGACAGACAGCAATCACACAGTCTTGCCAAACACAATAAAAACCGGATGAGATATCAAATGGTCTAAAGTATGTATGCATACATACATACATACTTACATAAATGCTTACAAACACCCGATGTTTGCTGACATTTAGCAGTTGTGCACTTATAAGTATAAATATAAAACCTTTATGATAAGCAGCTAAAAACAGCAAGTCATTAAAATACAATAAATGCAGCTTCATGCTACTGATTCCTCTATCCACAAAATATGTTACTTTAGGGATCACTGCACTAATGTTTATTACTCTTGTGGTGCAGAGTCTAGTATCTGTGATGTATTGGTAAATGGTTCTCTGTTGATGCTAAATGACTGTTTGCATGGTAATAGAAGGAAGAGGTTTTGATTTGAAGTCTCCGCTTGAAGTCTCGCTTCTTCTGAACACAAGCAAAGCGCTTGTGAAGTCCCAGACGTGCAGTGATGGCTGTACAGGCAAGCAGGTTCTTGATTAATATCACTTCTGAGAGATCAGATCAAATCAACATCTGCTTTTAAAATGGACAGAGAGGAAAGCAACCGTCAGAATGTCACTGTGCAAATTTAAAAATAGGATCCATTTCCAGCTAGGGGTTTAGCCATTCCTGGAAGGTAGAGGGTTAATGGCATTGTATATTCATTATAAAGGGTTGTATTGAGTCAATAGGAATTATGATGACTATTACTCCAGGTGTATATTACAAGCCTCATCTGTCTTTCAAAAACAAAAGCATATTTATACATGTAAATAGTAAAGCTATGTCTTTGATCTGGTGCTGTTTTACTATCCCTGTCTCCATCAATCAAGGCAACCTGTCTGTGCCAATCAGCCTACAGCACCTGGGAATGTGGTGAGTCTTGCAGTGTCTACGTGACTGAATCAGAGGTGTAGCAGGGTTGTATTTTTGCCAAGTGGGGAGTCTTTTAAGACAAGTGTTTGGTGATACACAAAGTAAGGGGCTCTTTTACAGTGTCTAGCGGTATGGAGGCACAGCAATCAACCATTGAAATGTAGTTCTCTATTTCAAACCACAGCAGGTAACATCCGCAGACAACGCAGTGCATGCACTGGAGTTTAAAGTACCAGACGAAATACAAGCAAATAGAATGCAACTGAGTATAGGATTCAGATTCAGTGTGGTGCTGTTTACCAGACTGTATACCAGAGTGTATCTTTAATGAATGATACATTTATGAGAATGTTGATGGTTCTTGAATAATAATAATAATAATAATAATAATAATAATAATAATAATAATAATAATAATAATAATAATATCATTATAAAGCAGTTTTAAGTGACTCTTTATGCAGAGTCACTTACAATAGGACACTGATTTATCTCATCCGCAAGAGGTTAAGTGACTTGCTCAGGGTAACACAGTGAGTCAGTCAGAGGCAGATATACAAGCCCTGGACTTTAACCACTGGGCCACACTTTATTATTATTATTATTATTATTATTATTATTATTATTATTATTATTATTAAGAAGAAGAAGAAGCTGTCACACATAATAGGAATATATTATATATTTACTTGTAAACAGGCAGTGTATTCGTAGGCAAGCCACAGCAGGGGTCAGGCTAATCTGGAATTAGAAAGGCACTTTGATGTATTAAGGGTTGTCCACACACTCTCCATGCTGCAGTCTGGTCAGATAAAGATAAGCATGTACTGAATGAAATAGGGAGGATCTGAATAGATACTCTTAGTGTCGCACAGAGGAGAATGAGATAAAAAGGACACACGATTGTACAACCAGTGACCTAATGCATGATACAGCGAGGTTATCGGCAGATAGGTGAGCAAGCCAGGAGTGAGGGAGAAATGTACAGATTAAAAGGCATTGAGAGGGATCATACTGGGTCAGATGTATCTGTTTTTACTGCAAAGAGCTATGTGTGCCATTTCTTTTGTGAAAGTAAAATTAACGGTTCCTGTTACAAGATATTAAATGATTATATAGAGCACACTGTAATGTTTACAAGAAACACATCTGCTTACCTTTGCTGCATCCCTTGTACCTACTGTATTGCAGCTATACAGTTTCAGCACAATTCTGATTCATATCTTTGCTGTTCCTGCTTTTTTTCTTACTGGGTTATGTTTGAATATATTTCACAAGTGATGCATTTCTACAGTGGTGGTGCCAGGCTCTCCACTGGTGACGGAGCTGAGGGGGGCTAGGCAAAAATTGTAGGCACGTACAGTGTCAATGCTCGATATGTCTCGCAAAACTTCAGTATTAGGATGGTGGAATCTGATTCAGATTAAGTGCCTGTTAATAATAATAATTAACAGACGCCTTTGTCTGTTAATGTACAAGGGTTAGAGTGCAGTATGAAGTAAGTGCTGTTGTAACAGGGCCGAGGCTGGGCACAAACGAGCGTCCAATCGCTCCCATGTGAATCCGATCTGATCCGAGATCACAAAAATAGGTGGTCTCGACTCGTTTGGGCAGTCGTCCCTGGTGCGGATCTATTGTTACTGCCCTGTGTTAATGCTAACCTGTCTGGGGGCAGATCGTTTGTAATGACACCAGCCCAGGGCTCACTTGACATGTATGATCACTTTTATTTAAACACTTTAGTCTTCATACACTGTGAAGTTTCTGCTAGCTCTAGAAATAAGTTTGATGCTAATAGTATTCCCAGTCATTCATTTGACATTTTTTATTATTATTTTGAATTGGGTTTTGAAGCATACAGATTTTAAAGCAGAGCAAGCGGATTGTAAAATTGAAACATGTATGCTGTTTGTTTAAGTCTGGTTTGGTACACAGTTATGTACAAAGTTGCAATTTTCAACTATGGTATTTTTACATAATTGCTACATTGTATTGCTGCCTGTTGCAATTATTCAAAAGCGTTGCAAAGTAGAAAAATCCTACAGACAATGTAACGTAACAAAACCGTCCAATTTCGTTGATAGAGAACCAGCAGAAATACTAGTTTCCTATCTATATTTGATTAAATGTGTTAGTTATGGGAGAATAGATCTGAAGAACGTTTTGTTAAAGATGTGGTAGCAGCTAGTTTACAAACCTTAACATTTCACTGCACAGGGGAAAAGTTGTTGTAAGGCAAATACATTGATTGAGCATCTTTTTTCTCCTGTATTGAAAAGCTCATCGCCTTTTGAACTGTTTCTGTTGTGTCACTTTTACTGCACACTTATGTCGACAATTGATACAATGTTGAAATAAATCCTTAAACACAAATGACATAGACATAATAAAAAATCCCCAAACTTCATTGTTATTCGCCATTATCTACACATATTGAAAAATACAGTGCAGCATAAAAATCAATTGGGCATTCAATGCCCCCGTGTGAATGGAGGGTAAACCACAATGCAAAAGAACCAGGCTCGTTTGCAGTCGTGGTTTTAGAGCTCATCTCACTGACGCAGGGCAGGATCTGTAATGGCAGTGGATCACACAACACTGCCCGTTACACTGTAACAAAATAAGCAGTCACCAAGTGGACAAACAACTGGAACATTTATAACCAGAGTTACTAAATGTGTTTGTTTTTTTAATAGAAACTAATAGGAATTTTTAAACATGCTGAAATGGAAGTAACACACAAGTCTGTGAGAGAGCATTTCCTGGAGGGAATGTTTCGTAGCAATGCAGTTCCCCCTTCAGCAAGCGAGTATCTTGCTGTTGGTGCTCACACAGCAAGCGCCCAGCCCTGAGTTCATGTTGAATGTCTGTACTGTGTTGTTGGTCCCTGATTAAAGTCGCCTTGTTGAAGACGATACCTGGAATGGTTTTCGATTGTTGAAACGCACATGAAGTCTCCGAAAAGTCTTACACAACTTTAAGTCTTGTCGATAATTCAGAAATTTGAGATATTCCTTTTTAATTTTTCAGTGGCGGAGCTACAGGGGAAGGTAAACTTTGGGGTGGCTTCAGACCACCCAAGCCCTCATAGTTCCATAGTTCTGAGTTTGTATACCAATGTACCTGTTTTATTATTATTATTATTATTATTATTATTATTATTATTATTATTATTATTATTATACAGTGCATTCCGTTTATAAGAATCACCTCCATCCCGGATGATTTGATTCTTATGAGCGATTGATTCTTAAAAGCAGAGCGATAGGATTTCTGTGGTTGAGAATGAAAGCTTTGTTCCCTGCAGTGTAATGGGTTGACCACTAGATGTCATGAGTTGTTTCCCCATCGCACTGTAAGAAAAATAAAACCAACACCAGTTTTAATCTGTAAATCCAGACTCCAGCCTGATCGTTTACAATGCCCTCAGCCACGTCATACTACAATTAGCAAAAGCACCTCCGCGCGTCAGCAGTTTCAATACACTATACAAGTGTCAATGGTGCTCAATCACTGAGGGCAATACATGAAAACAAGTCCTTGTGGGTAAGCAGCTTGTAAGCAGATTTACTCAAGGCTGCAGAATCCTATTTTACTACAGTATACGTGAGAAGCGATCATCTCGTGAGGGTGCCTAGTTTAACTGCCGTGCGGTGTAATATGTTACTGTCCAGTGAACCAAATATTCTTCAAACCAATGGATTTATTTGCAAACAGCCTGTAAATAAATTGTGCACATTGAAGAAAACCGAATGTATATAGTTTGCGCTTCTTTGGACTTTCAAAATGAACTGTTATATAATGAATATTTAACAATATTCAATAAATTAAAAAAAAAAAAAAAAACCTATATAGACCTATATAGCGTATGCATGTGGTGGTAAGTAAATCAATTTGTAGTATTATTATTATGATTATTATGTTTTAGGCAGGGATTTCCACATTGTGTGTTTCACAGATAGTGAAGGTTAGGTGGTACAATATTAACAAGATGCAATGCGTGATGCTGCAGCTGCTACTGAATAAAAAATAAAATATATGTTTTTCATAAACTCGTGTCTAGTTTATATAGATTACATTCCAAAGTACTGTATCTGTTTTGAATAAATATTTTAGTAACACTGAAGCATGTTAAACTTTAGGCTTGTTGCATTTTTTTTTTCTCCTGACACTTCCAAGGTGTAATTACCCCTCGGATTCAACAAGCTTTTACTTAACTGCAATGATATTAAAATCATCACGTCAGAGGGGAGGAATGGACCCAAAATGTAGGTGGTACAATCATCGATATTTATTTGAACGATTATATTTTGCGTGCCCAATTAATCGATTGCTATTTTGAGGCTCAAGTGACAGCCCTACTCTCATTATGCAATTATTATATGTGGTGAAGCTGGATGAACTGACTCAGCTTGTTTGCCTTAAGCACATCTGTAAATGCCTGCCTTATCCCACTTACAATTCACCCTCCATTAAAGTTGTAAACTGTAAATCTTTTTTTTTTTTAAATACCTTCATTATTTTCATTTAATGATTGTTATTTTTGCAATGTTTTTGCATCAGGTAACAGGCTGCGCAGGATTCCAGTATCTTCAGCATTGCAAATTCCAGAACTAAATGTTCAGTTCTCTTCCCAGACATGAATTTTAAACATCCATTTCATCCACTCAGAGTGTTTAAGATAATGGCTGATTCAGTAGGACTGTCAATTAAAAACCGCGACTCGGCAAGAAGAAAATATAGTTTAATGAGCAATTAGGTTTTATTGCTGCGGATGTTTTGAAAATATAAATGATCGAAAAGAAAAAAAAAACTCAAAAATGGTAGCTGTTAGACATTCAGAAAGAATTAAGGAACTTTAAATAGAAGGTCAGGAACATCATTATCTCATTCCCCAACCAACCAGTGTAGCTTACTTTACTGTGCAAAATCAAACCAGCAGTAGCCCATAGCTGTTGTGTTAAATTCAATAGCAGCTCCGAGGCTGGTGCTGCAGATGAGCTCCCCATACAAATCCAGTCAGTGTGGCAGAACAATGACCACGATCATATTTCTCAGCTTATATTACCTTCAGTTAGTTGCTTTGCATTTAATACAACATTCAATTCCTTGGAGCTAGTTATTCTAGTTGTTCTATATTCTCCCATGATCTGCTTTATTGGAAACCAACCACATGCCTAAATTAAAATTTATGGCTATGACACTGTCATAATTTTGATTTGTTCCTGGTTTACTTTCCCTAAAGGAAGATTCAGTTGCAGGCACACCAGCTTCATCAGTGCCCTCTGTCGTACGGGTAATACTGTGTTTTTTTTTGTTTGTTTTTTTTGCGGTGCTTTGATTTCTTCTTTTGTAAAGTTTGTAAAGTAAAGCATTGCTGGATGTGTCAAAAAGACCTCCTTCTTCACCTTTCCATCACAAAAGATTATAACAAAATATATTTGGCCAATATAGTTAATTACCACAAGGTTTGGGCTGTGGTTTTATTGTTTGATTTTATTTTCTGTATATACTTGTTAATCAGCTGTTTGCTTTTTTAGATGCAGTTATTTTTTTCACCAAGTTTTTTAGTACCACTGTCTATTTTAAAAGTATAAAGTTATGTTTTTATTTTTTCTAAAGCATCCTGAAATTATTTTAATCAGATAGAACGGGAAAGAAAATATAATTAGGCCAGTAAATTATGTTTGTATGGCCTTTTAAACTATAACAAATTATTATTATTTGTTTATTTAGCATATGCCTTTATCCAAGGCGACTTACAGAGACTAGGGTGTGTGAACTGTGCATCAGCTGCAGAGTCACTTACAACTACGTCTCACCCGAAAGACGGAGCACAAGGAGGTTAAGTGACTTACTCAGAGTCACACAATGAGTCAGTGGCTGAGGTGGGATTTGAACCAGGGACCTCCTGGTTACAAGTCCTTTTCTTTAACCACTGGACCACACAGCCTCCTACATTATGATATAATTAAACTATATATATATATATATATATATATATATATATATATATATATATATATATATATATATATATATATATATATATATATATATATATATATATATATATATATATATATATATATATATGTGAATGTTCTTTTAACCGTTGACAGTTGTTTTAAAGTTCCGATGTAATTTCTCAATTTTTAGAGTCTCCCTTTTGATTTCAAAGCAGGCATGAAAAATGAAGGAGCAGATTCTTATATCATAATGTCATTCAAATTAAAAATAAAAACAATTCAAAATAATTTGTTATTTGTAATGGATTTACCTGCAGTACGACCTGTACTGTCTCAATCCATTTCACCGTACCATGTCTTTTGTTGCTTACTGAAGCTTTTCATTTTATTACTCATGCCGTGTAGGTTAGATCATTTGTATAATAAAGATCCACCTACCTTAAACATTTTGGCAGGTGTGATGGGGTGCCAGCTCGCTCCTATAATTTGTGTTTTGTTATTGTTGTTATTTTTACTTTCGTTTTCTGTTTGTTTGTGAATAAAACCTGCGCGCCTGTGCCGGCGTTTTCAACAACACCACGTCTGTCTCTCTGTATGCTTGAACAGCGACTACCCACACGCGTGACACGAGGAAGACCCTGTCACAGCAGGTCATTGTTTTTTTTTAGCTACCCCCCACCCCCACCCCCCAAAGAAAATAATAAAAAAACACCTCTAAAATGAAAAATCTAATTGTACAACAGGTTAGTAGCACTAAATATTTTATACATTTGACAAGCCTCAGTGGGTCACAGCCCTGCTGAATTGCATGAAGCCAGTCATCTTATGACACTTAAGCTGGGTTTCTTTAGAAACACTTAGGAGGAGCACTGAGCTCCAGTGCCAGTAATTTCATGGTCAGTTATGTGTCTTGAATGTAATAGATCAGCACCTCTCAATTCACACGGTTCATTAGATACCATTTTCTTTTTTTTTTATGTTGCAACCCCGGCACCTTTCAACATGCAAGTGTGTTGTAATTATCAGGTAATCAAACAAAAATTCAAACAGTTTGCAGTGAAATTGAGAATGATTAATTATGTTCTTTGTATTGACACAGTCTGATATGGAGGTTGAGCTAGCTGTATGTAAACCAGACACACACACACACGCACACACACACCAGAGCTAAATTACATTGTTGAGTGATTGTACTCCACAACAGAGCTAAATTACATTGTTGAGTGATTGTACTCCACAAATAAATCACAAGGTATGGGAGGCTTCATTCTGATCTCTGTCAGGCATGATTTATAGCATCTTCAAGCAAACCCTTTGCAGAGTATTCAAATAACCGTTTTCTCTCCCCCCTTTGTTCTCAATAGATTGCGTGTAGAAAACTGCAGTGTAATATGATGCACTGTTACATATTCTTCCAGGTAACTGTTGCTTTTTTTTTTTTTTTTAAATGCTTTCAATGAGTAATGAAAATATTCCATTAATGTTTTTAAAATTGGGTTATTGTATCAAAATTAATTTTCAAAGACTACCACCAGTATAATTCTAGTGAATAATTGCATTTATTCATCCAGTAACATATGATTTGCCATGCATCTTCTCATAAAGCTGTCCATTAAGGATTTCAATTTTGCCCGTGACGGATATTAAAAACGTTTGTACTGTACTGTTACAGACTTCCCATTAATTCTTAATCTAGCACAAAGATGTCCTGTTTTTAAAATGCATCTTGTTAAACGAAAAAGCAACCAAGCATCAAAACTAGTTTAGTTTTACCTAAATGTGTAAAAAATAATAATAATTATAGTAAATGAAAAAATACATTAAAAATCCTGTGGTTCTAAATGAATGGACCTGCGAGATGACTGAAGATAATAATGTTATGACTATTTGAGCAGCAAAGCAACTAACTGAAGGTAATATAAGCTGAGAAATATGATTGTGGTCATTGTTCTGCCACACTGACTGGATTTGTATGGGGAGCTCATCTGCAGCACCAGCCTCGGAGCTGCTATTGAGAACACCTTCCATTTATATTATGTCAATATTGAATCAACAAACCTCATTGTCAAGGCTGTACTCTTTATCTCTCAATAACATAGTATATACATCCATAAGAGGTGCACAGTACATCATATTATGTTTAATGTTCAACAATTCTCACGTTAAAAAATTAAATAAACGTATCAACAAAATATTCATTATTTCCCAACATTTTTAAATACAGTTTGAAAACCCAACTTAACAGACTTTTCTTGACTAAATGCTGCACCTGTCCACTTATATATATATATATACAGACGTGCTCAAATTTGTTGGTACCCCTCCACAAAAAACGAAGAATGCACAATTTTCTCTGAAATAACTTGAAACTGACAAAAGTAATTGGCATCCACCATTGTTTATTCCATATTTAATAGAAATCAGACTTTGCTTTTGATTTTTTATTCAACATAATATTGTAAATAAGAAAACAAATGAAAATGGCATGGACAAAAATGATGGGACCGCTAACCTAATATTTTGTTGCACAACCTTTAGAGGCAATCACTGCAATCAAACGTTTTCTGTAGCTCTCAATGAGACTTCTGCTCCTGGTAACAGGTAGTTTGGCCCACTCTTCCTGAGCAAACTGCTCCAGCTGTCTCAGGTTTGATGGGTGCCTTCTCCAGACTGCAAGTTTCAGCTCTTTCCATAGATGTTCGATAGGATTCAGATCAGGACTCATAGAAGGCCACTTCAGAATAGTCCAATGTTTTGTTCTTATCCATTCTTGGGTGCTTTTAGCTGTGTGTTTCGGGTCATTATCCTGTTGGAGGACCCATGACCTGCGACTGAGACAGAGCTTTCTGACATTGGGCAGTACGTTTCGCTCCAGAATGCCTTGATAGTTTTGAGATTTCATTGTGCCCTGCACAGATTCAAGGCACCCTGTGCCAGGCGCAGCAAAGCAGCCCCAAAACATAAGCGAGCCTCTCCCATTTTTCACTGTAGGTATGGTGTGCTTTTCTTTGAAAGCTTCATTTTTTTGTCTGTGAACATAGAGCTGATGTGACTTGCCAAAAAGCTCCAGTTTTGACTCATCTCCCAGAAGGATTGTGGCTTGTCAATATGCATTTTAGCAAATTCCAGTCTGGCTTTTTTATGTTTTTCTTTCAAAAGTGGAGTCCTCCTGGGTCTTCTTCCATGGAGCCCACTTTCGCTCAAAAAGTGATGGATGGTGCGATCAGAAACTGACGTACCTTCACCTTGGAGTTCAGCTTGTATCTCTTTGGCAGTTATCCTTGGTTCTTTTTCTACCATTCGCACTATCCTTCTGTTCAATCTGGGGTCGATTTTCCTCTTGCGGCCACGCCCAGGGAGGTTGGCTACAGTTCCATGGACCTTAAACTTCTTAATAATATTTGCAACTGTTGTCACAGGAACATCAAGCTGCTTGGAGATGGTCTTGTAGCCTTTACCTTTACCATGCTTGTCTATTATTTTCTTTCTGATCTCCTCAGACAATTCTCTCCTTTGCTTTCTCTGGTCCATGTTCAGTGTGGTGCACACAATGATACCAAACAGCACAGTGACTACTTTTCTCCATTTAAATAGGCTGAATGACTGATTACAAGATTGGAGACATGTGTGATACTAATTAAAGAAACGAAATAGTTTGAAATATCACTATAATCCAATTATTTATTATCTTTTCTAAGGGATACCAACAAATGTGTCCAGGCCATTTTAGAATATCTTTGTAGAATAAGCAATAATTCATCTCTTTTCACAGCTCCTTTGCTTTATTCTATGACATACCAAAGGCATGCAAGTATACATGATAAAATAGCTTTTAATTTCATCACTTTTCAGGAGGAATGAAGCATTATTTCAATGAGCTGTAAGGGTACCAACAAATTTGAGCACGTCTATATATATATATATATATATATATATATATTTGGTTTAGGCACCCATCCATCTATTGCAAATGTATTGATAAAAAAAAATACACTGAACAAATTGTGACGCTACAGCGACTGTAAACTAATTCCAGCTTTTCTTTTCTTCACTTTTCTTATTTACTGGTACATTTAACTGTAGTGTTTTTGTCGATCGCCAAGGACAGAGTCCTTTGTGTGCTGAAAGGAAATGTGGCTGGATCGTTTCTCCAACTGATCATTAACTCCCTGTGCTTACCTCAACAGCTCTCGGCATCAATCTGTCTTCAAATGTACACTGCTGCTGACAGGAAGCACTGATTAATTAGGAGTGTGGAGCAACCCATGCAGCTAAATTACCTGTCCAGCACAACCATTTAGATTACATGTCATTGTTAAAATGGAATAATCCCAGTATTATGGTTTAATGCTCTACCGTGGTACAAACCTGCAATGTTTTTACAGATAACCTTATGGACATTCTTGTCTGAGATACCCTAGGGATGTAATGTAATGCAGAAAGATTCCTTATCGGTTCAGCACCATCTATGAGGATATAATCTGAGATAGAAATGAGGTACCCACATTATCCTTGTTGTAAAAAACAAGCAGCTGATTTTCTTGCAGTACTGCAAACAAATGGAACAACCATCAAAAACAATACTTGATCAAAATAAGCTTATTCTTCAAAAACTGTTAGACAAAAAGCATTTTTTTCTTGGATATGTAGATCACCCATATCAGCAGGGATCCCTCATATAAAGTGAAACCACTGATGACAATCCAAGAACCAGTTTTTAAACATGCATGATATCTAGTATCTTTGTTGCATAATCTCTCATTGAAACCTATACATCTTAAAGACTTGTAATCGGTAGATGTGTATTTTTACTGGAAAATAATGATGTCATGTCTCCCCAGAGCTGAGACAGTAATTTTTCGTTCCAAGTGACTAGCAAGCTTTAGTGCAGGCAAGAATTAAAATACCTCATACTGTCCTGGTCGATGATAAAGGGGGCACGTAAATGGAGACTTAAAATAATGGAGGTTTAATAAACAGCTTTGTGTCAGTTGAAAGTAATGAGGCAACCTCAGCCAATACACCTGTCTTCTTTAGGTGCAAGACAGTGAAATAAATCCACTGGTTTGAGGAATATTTGGGGACTGTATTATGAATGCTTCACTGGACAGTAACACAAAAAACAAACTTGCAGGAATATAAAGTGCTTTCTAAAGTACTTTCCCTGCACATGCACTATTTCTATCTTTCTTTTTCCCCTTCCTTTAAAAAAAAAGATTATTCTTTGTAATAATCTATGTAAAGTTACTGTGAGTGTAGATTATACAGTATGAGAATTAGAAAACCCAGGCAGCCTCTAAAATGCTTGTAGGATAATCACACCTCTGATTTCCTTTCAGCTAATTCTAATATGCAAAGCACTTGTCTGTTACAGCCACTTCAGGAAAGTACATTTTGCTAACGTGATAAGCTTATTGGCAGCTAGGCAAACAAAGATGAGTAAAAGAGCCAATTATCTGTATTGGAAACAGGGGTCCTCAAGTGCTCTGAACCTCCACTGTGAGAAATCGCCTTTCATGCCTTTCACCTCTGGAAACCTGGGGGCTTATTTATGCATTTTACAGTAACATAGGGCCAGACCAAATAAAAACCTGATCGCTCTTGCGAAAGAGTGTTTATGCGAAAGAGTATTTATAGGAGGCTGTGTGGTCCAGTGGTTAAAGAACTGTCCTTGTAACCAGGAGGTCCCCGGTTCAAATCCCACCTCAGCCACTGACTCATTGTGTGACCCTGAGCAAGTCACTTAACCTCCTTGTGCTCCGTCTTTCGGATGAGACGTAATTGTAAGTGACTCTGATGCATAGTTCACACACCCTAGTCTCTGTAAGTCGCCTTGGATAAAGGTGTCTGCTAAATAAACAAATAATAATGTGCGATAATATCACTAGTTTTCATAAAGCATTTTCTTTATCACAAAACTAAAACTAGCCATTTCCAATCCGCGAAATGGGCGGAGAGAAGTTTCGCAGGAGTAGGAGGGACTGCCGAAAGCAACATGAAAACAGCTGTTGACCAATCCCCAGCCGGTATTTGTGACATTTTGAAGGGGCGGAAACAAGGCGGTAACATGCGAAATGGCAGGCGAAGACAGCCAGGTCAGGAAAAAAAAAAAGTATGTGTTGTAGGCTACTACTACTGTTTCGTTTGAATATCAGAGAATGAATCCTATCTGTTGAAAACCCAAATCAAATTTAAAAACTTCATCTTGATACTTCTGAGATGACCTTTATAGGTATTACGTAATTTTGTTATCTACACAGATTTATACGTTTTGAGGGGACCGCTTGGCATGCTGACACGGTAGAGCCAAAATGTGCTCCCTTGTACTGGAACAGTGGCCGTGTTCTTACATGCCGAGAATTTCGGCTTCATAATGTTTCTGTGTAGGCCAACATGTTGAAGTACTGTACGAGAGTAACCAAATGTTTAAAACTAAAAGTTAATATCTTTAAAGCGGTTAAAACATTCATACATTCTTTATTAGTATTCTCGTTTGTTTACATGTTAGCCTTGCGTTTGATCAAAGTTCAATGTAATGGAGTACGATACCTTTAAGAAATGAATAATTTGAAAAGAGGTAGGTGACGCCACAGATGACATGTGAATATGTCCATGGATTTAAAAAAAAGTGTACCGTCTGTAGTTGTAGATTACTACAAAGATAATAAATAAAAGAAAATATATCTAAAAAGCTTTACCATCACTAAAAGAGACACTGCTTCAAGCAAACCTCTCCGTGAGCAGAAAAGAGTTTATTGTTTGTACATATTAAAGAAATAATATGTATTGCTTTATTAAACATTTAACTCCAACTGTGTGTTTCGTTTAAGGGTGCAACAAACACAACATTTATTCTGGTAATAACAGGAATAATACATATGCTAATATTTGATACTATAAATTATTAATTTTAAATTATTCAGTGTTGTGTGCAAGTGTTTGATATATGAGGTCAGTGGAGCGTCTTGAGGCGTGTGCTTTATTTTATTTTTTTTGCAAATATCAGGATGTTTAGTGTTATTATTTATTTATTTATTATTTACTATTTGCTTAATACGCAATAGCTTCCAACAAGTTCAAAGTTGACTATAAAATTGGTCCCGCAAAAGTCTTGCATTGCGATTTATAGCTGGAATTGCGTAGATTTGGTCGGGCGATGACAAACCACTCCCCTTTCTCAACCCACTTGTAGTGTTACCTTTCTGATTATCTTCTTGTAATCAGCTTTAGGGACCTGCAAAACTAACAAGCCCCAAGGGCCAGAGCAGAATAAACTCCAAGTTTATATACTGTATATAGCTCTGGGGTAAACCCCTAAACAGTTTGCATAATGATAATAGCGATGCACCTTATAAAAACAAACAATGACCACTGTAGTAATTAGAACAAAATATCTGCGGTTTATTACCAGAGAATACAAGCTCAACACGTGTCTTACTCACAGCATGGCCAGGAGAGAGAGAGAAAAAAAAACTCAGAGCACTTCCCTGACAACACAGACACCACTCCCTCACTTTACCCAGAATTCCCCCATTTAAAGGCACAGTCTTATAACAGTAGTCAACAAACGATAACTGCTTTTTGAAGGGCGAAATGGGCTTGTTTTGGTTCTGCGTGATTTCGCTTGGAATTTTTCTTGCGTTTTTTTTTACCTCGTTAGTGCTAACTTTGATTTGGATCGGCCCATAATCTCATAAGCATAATAAAGTGTAAATGCAGAATACTTGAATCACACCATTTTGTATGGAGTTTTACTTTATTAGGGAAATCGTAGGAATCATAGGAAAGAAAAACAAATGACTGACCTGGCAATCTTTAAGCGACTTTCTTAACTGATGTGTTCAATATACATTATATTAAATAGTATTTAACTTTTAAGGTTTGAAAAGGGAAGTCTGTTTGTTATTGGCAATTACTAAATAAGGATGTTTCACCTTAAGTTTTATAAAACGAAATAAGAAGAGAATTGGGGGTCATCAAAAGAATAAAAGTATATTCTGAAACCGTCATGCTACTGCTCCTTTTATTAATTAAAGCATCTCCTAACTAAGTAACCACAGCAATCTACATTCATTTACTAATATTGGTGAGCAAAGAGAGCTCTGCAGTGATTACTCGGGAGGCAAAGTGGCTGAGAAATTAAAAATCAAGCTCAATACCTTCCCTATTAAGTAGACGAACACTTCATTTATTGAGATCACTGCATTTAATAGAAACACAGGGGCAGCAGGTGTTCCACGCCGAAGGCTTATTTATAGAAGTACCGAAATATGAGAAAGAGACGTACTACTGTCTGAGACTAAAATTGTGACAAGGGGGCCCTGTCACAACAACAATGAGCCTTTATGCACTTTCTTCTGTAATTCCCTGTATTAAAGGGATTTTTAAATGCCTTCACTGCAAATACTGTTATCTTGATATAGGCTGGGACCAAATCAAAACTTTGACAACCCGCTAATCATACTCAACAAAACTGTATTTAATAGCGTTTTCTTTTTATGAGTAGAAGAAATAAGGTACAAAAAAAAAAAAGAAAACGCTATTAAATACAGTTTTGTTGAGTGCGATTAGCGGGTTGTCAAAGTTTTGATTTGGTCCGGGCCATAATAATGTCTTTTAAATAAGAATAGTTATGTGTGCATGGACTATAAGAAGATATTTTGTTCTCTACAAACTAAATGTACAATATTTGCAAAATAAGAAGTTACATGTTATTTAGAAGGCTCAACATAGCTTCAAGAAACATGTGCTGTGGCTGATTAACACAAAACCAGAATCATTTGTATACCCCTGCTGTGTCTGGCATAAAGTAAGACATCTTAACTCCTGTCATCACCAACTCAAAGAAGTGAAAGTCAGCTTGTGATACCTTGTCATTCGAGACTGCGTGTGTTGCACCGAACTGAATATGTGAATATGGTGTTTATTCCAGCATACATAATTATTTCCGTACCTTACCGATTGCTAGTAATACCAATAGTAAAAACAGTATAGGGTATACGTTAAGCTATAGCATTATTGTTACACTTGAAGTGTAATATAAGCATCAGTAACAAAACATAGAATACTAGTGTGTATAACTAAGCAAAAAAAGTAGAGGTGCAAAATATATAGTTTGCCTCCCTTGTGCTCTATGGGTTAGGCGCCTATGGTTTCAGTCAAGTTACAGTTCAACAGGAGAAAAACCTCAGAAAAGTCACAAAAATCAAGTACGTGCAAAAACATTTTACAGTTTTCCATGGTAAAAAATATATTCCCCTACCCCCTGATTATTTTTGAATTTCTACACGAATCATAGGAATGCACCTGGGAGAGGCCATTTTACCCAAGCAGACTTGTCTACTTGGTGCAACCCATATTAAACATATATAGCAGAAATTATATCATGTGTTTGTAAAATGGTGTGTGTTATACGTATACATTGTGGTAACTAATTGGGTCCTTACCTCAACATATTTTTAGGTATAAATGGCATAATTATAGACAATGGCTTGGTTTACATGCACATGAAAATCGACTCTACAGTCATGACTGTGTGACATTGTCACCTGAATACATCGTGAAACAGCAAATTGAAACCGGAGCAGGAATCATGCTTGTGTCTCACAAGATTTCAGCAGTCAAGACCCTGTTCTTCTGATTTAATCTCCCATAATCTCCAGCCGAAAGGCCGTACAAAACACACACACACACACACACACACACACACACACACACACACACAGACAATGTACATTTACGGACTACTTTAACACTAGAACCGGTATAACCGGTTATACTCGTACCTGCCAATGGCAGTCATTATGACGGTACATTTTAAACATCATCAATATTAAAATGAAAGACAAACTATCGGATACAACTCAAAAGTTTTATTCAAGCACATCATATCAAACATCTGCACAGCCGAAACGCTGTATTTAAATTAACAATTAAACATAAAAGTTTTTTTTTTTCCTAAGTTACCACATATAAAGCGCTACTTCAAAAAAGGAAAAATTATAATAAAATAAGCATTTCAAAAGAAAGTAGTGTGTAAACAGGTTTGTGTACATACAAAACTGTAAACACAAAAGTAGTTTTTAATCTAAAATGAAATTAACATATGATTTCTCTTGCGTGTGTGTCACTCGCAGCACCGAATCTAGGTTGAGCTGCTGCAGCTTGCAGCTTTGCAGTTTTCTGATCGAAATGTTTCTGCTGAAGCTCTGTGGCTAGTTTCAAGATGAAATCTCTCCTACTGATATTTTCCCCGGTGCATTCCTTGTACAAAACGAAGGAATTGATGGCTACCAGGTCCAGTAGAGAACAACAGGCTTGTATAAAAAAAATATAATATTGTAGGTTATATTTAAAATAAAAAACATGTATTGTAAAAGGCGGTTCTAGTGTTAATTAAATTTAACTTTTAGATGTTCCACAAACACACACACATACACACACAAATATAAATTCTAAGGACTAAAACTTATTTAGTAGAAATTATATTTTATATATATTTTTTTGTGTGTGTGTTGGAAAGGTAACCAGACAAACAAGTTGCTAATGCACGGTGTAATTTAGAATGTGCGCGACCACACGTGAATTAATTTCTCTTGTTAAATATTTTTATTTTCATGGCAACACATGAAGCTCTCCTCATGATATTCAGAGTTGTTCTTTTCCTACTTAGGAAGCAGACACGTACATTTAAATATCCCCTCCCCTAAATGACTATGAATTGAGTAATCTGCATTGGTACAGCCAATTTTCCTAAATCAGAACTGCATAGCAACACATTTCCTGAAAAGCACGGCAAACAGGTTGTGAGGGAAACTGTCATGACCTGTGCATGTAAACGCCACCATAGTCTGCCTTTATTATTAAGATGTTTATTTTACTTTATAACCAGTATATTATTATTGCTTTCCTAAATGCTCTTACATTCTAATGCTGCTCAGGCTATAATTATTATAATATGTAATTTACTGAAAACAAAACAATGTACATCAATTGTATATATCTTCAAAAAGGAACTGTTGTTAATACTTCAGAAATAAGCAGTTTTTTTCACATCCCTCTGATCCTAATGGTATAGGAAATTAGAAGTGCTTTTTTTCAGATGCGTTACACAAACTAAAGGCCCTGAGGGAGGGCAACTTAAAGAGCATGCACTTGATTTGTCAATTATTTCTTTGCTCATTCCCTGTGATTGCTATCCATTAGCATGCTTAGCTATTTCATTTAGTTTGAACTTTCTCATTCAAGCCTTACCAGTGTATTCGTCAACAACTTTGTAATGTGAATGGGAAATGATGACGCTTTTGTCTGCAACACACTGTCAGTCGTGTAATGGGAAACTACCAACAGGTAGAGCACATGATAACATGTCTGAAGTGCTGATTTGCTTGTATAGCTGGCACCAGGCAAGAAACATTTAAATGAATATTTCACACAGATTATAGACTTACATTAAAGACCACTCCCAAGTCAACTGGCACAAGCTTGTTGCTGCTTGGTTATAGCATCCATTTTAAAGAGTCTTGCCATGATTACTCAACTGAAATGCAGCAATGTATGATGTGGGAGGCTTTTATCATATACTGGTAGACAGTCATCGACAAGTGAAATGAGTATTAGTTCACTCTCTAGCTGCCTGCCGTCCACATCTCAAATCAACCACAGAGTTGGGCTTAATTGGCAGCCTTTGTTCAGACAGAGCCTCTTGAAAATTAGCAGAAAGAAGCTCCACTCAGAGCTCAATAGAGTGTGTGGCACTGTACCTAAAGGGCAGATCAAAGTAGTACACTGCTGGCAATAGCAGTGCTATCAAACCGAGCATGGCCACTAGAGAAACAGATACTCCAGTACCACTAATCATAATGTTTCACAAAAGAGCATTCCCTGCATCTGATTTATCCCATAAAGACCAGGTCTTACTTTTCTAAACATAATCGTATAAAATACAATATTAGAGCCGTCCCTTAGACAACAACCAGCTATTTTAGGTGTAAGCCGAAACAAAGTGCATAAAATGTCTCTCCTGTTTCTTCATTCACCATTTCTTCGTCATACACCATCAACAATGGATACATACATACAATACATTTTTCTTATACCTTTATCTTTATTTTTAATCCAGGTCTGGTGACCAAATAATAATCCCCGGCAATACACAACAATATGTAGAGCACAGGGTAAATAACAACGGGGTTGCAGTCTCAAATAATAAACACACGTATCCTTCCCACAATATACTAACACGGTGACCAGTCCTGGGTGCAGTATCACCCACCACGGTGCAGTAGTGCTCGTGGTGGGTGATACAGGTTTATACGTGACAGTAGTGTAGCGCTGTTCCGGGTTTTGCGCTGGCCCTTGGCGACAGCTCCAGAACGTGTTATCCATCTACTAATAACAAACAACAACAATTAGTGACAAAACAAACACACACTCACTATACGTTATCACATGTACTCTCACAGGTCCTTCCAGGTTCTATTTTTAAACAAAAGCGAAGGAACAGATTGCGTCTCTCCATCCACCAGAGTTCTGCCTCTTTTCTAGCTGGCCGACTTCCCTTGAACCCTGGGAAAGAACTGTTGGGCCAACCCATCCAAGGTACTCGTGGTTGAAAGTCTACCTGCCAATGCTTTCCCCTTGGGTAGCTTGCTCAGGAATTCAGTAAACAGGTTTTAAGTTTTCACAATGCTTCAGAGAATGTGTTCATGGTCTACTTTAAGGGGCTATAACTTTACGATTCATTCTAGCCTAGTTTTAAAAAGAAGCCGGTTGACTATTACAAAATCTTTTAAAACATATACCTGTCTTTTCTCATTTTTTTCTTTTTCATTTTCATTATGAAAGTGTGTCTTATTCTGCTCTTACTTTTTAAATCTCCTAGGTGTTTGTTTGATTCGTTGTGGCAATAGTGGTAATTGGTAGCAGGTGTATAGCATGTGCGGTGCGGATGCAGTAATTCCAAGAACACACAGACAACAAAGTACGGGTGAAATGGTTTGTTTAATGATTATAAATCCAATGGTCTGATGACCAGCCAGTAAATAATAAAGAGCTGGCAATACACAACAATGTGTATTGCACAGTAATGAAAAAGGGTTGCAGTCCCACGAACAATAAGCACAGTATGAAACACACTCAATTCGACACACACAAGATCACAGGTCCAAAGTGAGGGCTTTCAGTGCTTGTGGTGAAGTACAATATAATACGTGCTATTTGTGAAACAAGTGCTGATCACAATGTTAATCGTGATGGTAGTGCAGCGGTGATCCGGTTTTGTGCTGGCCCTTGGCGACAGCTCCGGATTTGTGTTTAGCCTAGTGCTATATAACAAAAACATAGACAGTTACTAAACAGACGCGAACAAATAAACAAAACACTCACGAATATTGAGTCTGTGTATCACACGGTCCTTCCAGTCTCTCAATAAAAACCAAGCGAAGGAAAAGATTTACAATTCTCCGGCCTCTTTTATGCGATTATGCATGACCCCTTGGTAAACGATTGCAGCTGACTCTATTGCCTGCAGCTGTACCTCATTTAACTTCCAGGTCAATACGTTCCTGCACCGGAGTCTTGCCTTTTTCCAGGCTGACTGACTTCCCGACCAAGGGAATGAACTGTCAGGCCAACCTGTCCAAAGCCTTTCCCTTTCGCTACTTAGTGCCCTCACGGGTCGAGAGGGAGATTCACAACCAGAACTCCTTATATTTCCGTTACATTCTTCTATACAGATTTTTTTTTTTAAGTGCCGAAAAGATCTAAAGCAATGACCTATGATCTGTTAAGTAGCTGACTGTGTCATTTACTGTAGATGCTGTGAATCAATATGTAGAATATTGTATAATACAAACATTAAGCTCAGACATAATTCCATTAACTATGCTTCAAGGTATGGTTTTATACCAACAGAAACTGAAGTTCCCCTTGGGTGTATTTTGTTATTAGCATATTATTGTAGAAGTGGATGTAGAGTAATTGCATTTAAAAACGGGGAGCCTTTATTATGATACATCTGCACACTCATGTACATGTTTTCCTGTTTTGCCCTGAGCCCCATTCCCTGAATGAGAAAGTATTTGATAAATTGAAACAGACACATCTGGGTTTAGGATCACAAAATAAAATACCAAAGCTAAATATTTTGTGCTATTGAACACTTAGCAGAACAGCTTTCTGAAATCCTTCTTCTTGTTCTTGTTCATCTTGTTTTTCTTCTTGTTCTTTTTCTTGTTCTCCTTGTTTTTCTTGTTCTTATTTTTTCTTGTTCTTGTTTTTCTTCTTGTTCTTGTTCTTGTTCTTGTTCTTTGTGTTCTTGTTCTTGTTCTTGTTTTTCTTCTTGTTCTTGCTCTTCTTGTTCTTGTTCTTTGTGTTCTTCTTGCTCTTGTTCTTGTTTTTATTCTTGTTCTTGTTTTTCTTCTGTTCTTGTTTTTCTTCTTGTTTTTCTTGTACTTCGTGTTCTTGTTCTTGTTTTTCTTCATGTTCTTGTTTTTCTTCTTCTTCTTGTTTTTCTTCTTGTTCTTGTTCTCCTTGTTTTTATTCTTGTGCTTCTCCTTGTTTTTCTTGATTTTGTTCTTGTTTTTCTTGTTTTCTTTGTACTTCGTGTTCTTGTTTGTCTTCGTGTTCTTGTTCTTGTTTTTCTTCTTCTCATTGTTTTTATTCTTGCTCTTGTTCTTGTTCTCTTCTTGTTCTTGTTCTTCTTGTTATTTTCTTGTTCATGCTCTTCTTGTTCTTGCTGTTCTTGTTTTTGTTTCTCTTTTGTTATGTACTGTACCTGTACCTTTATAGGAAGGATGGTATTTAACCATTATGTTATTAATAATAACTCAATTCCCATACGCCGTCAGGGTATTTAATACATCTATTTAGGAAAAGTCATAAATGGACAACAGCATAACTTTCAGACACGCAGAGTAATTTAAATTTGAAAACCTCATACCGTCAAAATGACTGCCGTGGCGGTTCTAGTGTTAAGCTACCAGGTGCAACTTTAAAAGATCAATAAACCAGAACCAAACCAGAAATAAACAACTCAAATTTCATTTACTGACTTAAAAGCAGTTGGAAGTTGATTCTTATTAGTTTTAATATTGTTTTTGCTGTAATGACCATTTGGAGTAAATAGCTTTGATTATCTATTAAGTAGACAAATAGTTGGGCTGGTACTTTCATTAGTGTCATCAATACTAAAATATGACAGCAATAACACAATACTAAAACTAATAAGAATCAACTTCATCATTACACTAATGAAGGCACAAGCCAAAATGTTTGAATACTTGACTTATTTAATTATTTTTGCACAGCTCACTGGTATTCTTTATAGCTGCAGTATATATATATATATATATATATATATATATATATATATATATATATATATATATATATATATTTGCTAGCCACTGAAAAACGTAATAGCAGGGCTGCAGTTGTGTATTGCAAAACAGGCTATTTATGTACCAGACTGCAACTTAAATCCAGCGGATCAACACAAATGCATAAATATACACACTTGCCTGTTTTGCTGAAATCTGCAATTCCAACCTTTAACACATTTTCATTATGCTGTGGTTAATTGCAAGAGCATATTTAATAAAACATCAGGATATTACTCATGTTATTAATAAAAAAAACTAAACTTAAGCAGTTAGACAGCGTAGAAGAGCAAACAGTATTGACTGAATAATCCTTAGCTATAATTTAATAATATTTTGCAACACTATGAAGTGTTTCTGTGCTGTTTTTTGGTTACTTTTTCATAAGGATATTGACAAATGCAGCCTAGATCCCTTTGTTTCAGCTGTGTGTTTAAATTGCAGTGCAAAAGTCAAATTTTTATATTTAATATAATAATTTATATTCGCAGAACTAGTTGCTTGAAAATATGAGCGTTCTACACTTACTACTAAGTTCTACTGAATATTATTATTATTTATTTCTTAGCAGATGCCCTTATCCAGGGCGACTTACAATTGTTATAAGACACATTATTTTTACATACAACTACATTATTTTTTACACATTATTTTTACATACAATTACCCATTTATACAGTTGGGTTTTTACTGGAGCAATCTAGGTAAAGTACCTTGCTCAAGGGTACAGCAGCAGTGTCCCCCACCTAGAATCGAACCCACGACCCTCCGGTCAAGAGTCCAGAGCCCTAACCACTACTCCACACTGCTACCCAATATCTTGATGCAACAGCAGTAGATTTGAAAAAAAAAGTATTATTATTATTATTATTATTATTATTATTATTATTATTATTATTATTATTATTATTATAGGGTAAATGTTGAAGCATATGTTATACTTGACATATATTTGTATAGTATGCGCCGTAGCTCAGTCAGGAGAGACTCTAGCGCATACAGTATCTGTAGTGGTTCTACAATGTTGATGTGCTCGTAGTACATCCTCGACACATCGCCTGTATTGAATAGCATGTTCTTCATAAACTGAATAATAGAATTGGTGCTTTAAGGGCATATTCAACTAGATACCTATAATCTTCCTTAGTAGCTATCTGGGAGTGCACTCTCTCTAGCATGCCTTGTACTTCTGATCCTGTTCACCACCAGAAGTCTAGAGCTGATATGCTACAGTAGTTCTACACTCAAGAACCAAATGCTGCCAAGAGGTGCAGAGAGTGTCTTGGTTTTGAAGACATATACACACACACAGCCACATGGGATTACTGATAACATTCCTCAGTGATGGGTGTAGTGGTTACCATCAGAAGGAGAATGAATACAGGGAAATTGTCTCTGATCCTGTGGCTGCCAACTGTGTATCTGGCTGTGGATCAGTGGAAGAAATTGCCAGCTGACATGTATAGAGCAGCTTGCAGCCATTTCAGCTGTCCCTCTCCCAGTGCTAGTGACTATAGAGGAGTGCAATGGTCTCCTGGAAGGCTCTGTCCTCTTTTGAAGGACTGCAGCTCCCTTTTCCCTTAATCGTGAACTTGGCTAGCTCTGACATGTCTAATTGGATCACATTTTGAACTGAGACTTATACAACTTACAGTATCTAGAAAGAAAACCAGGAAATATCTTTTAACGTAATTATGAATAATAAATGTAAAGTGTGATTAAGAGACCATAAAGTATAATTATAGGGCTGACTTTAAAAGAGTGAGATAATGCATTAAAATCAGGAGAGGAGATCTGACGAAATGTAATATAGTACACTCATTAAAATAATATATCATATAATACAATGTAAAGAATATAATATGATTATTAAAGGTATTAAACGCCTTTGAATTATAATGTGTAGGCTATTACCAACACAGTAGTTAATAAACCTACTGGACAGCCAATATAATTGCTTTGATTATATTGAGCCATGACAATGAAAATACTGATATTTATATAAAGGTTCTGCTTGATAAAGTTCAGAGGCGCATCTGCAATGAGAATTTAGGAACAGATTATTTAGAACATGTGGTCTACTGTAACTTCTTATTGCCATTGACTCTCTTAACTTATGTTTTTACGTAATCCCTATAATTGCGGGTGTAGTTGGTATACAAAGTGCATTGTTTCATGTTCGTCCATTTGTTTTGTGGTTTCAGTACCATTTAATGTCAGTATTAACCTTGGTGGACCAAAGGCCTCTTGCAAAACTCCCAAACTACCTTTCTCATTTGTCATTGCACTGGAGTGTCATGATTATGGTGAATTAACCTTCTCACCTTTACAAAGGCCAGATGTCAAACTACCTTTCTCATTTGTCACTGCACTGGAGTGTCGTGATTATGGTGAATTAACCTTCTCACCTTTACAAAGGACAGATATCAAACCACCTTTCTACCGAAGCCTGAAATAAATTAAATTGATCAGTTTGGGGTTACCGAAACGGCCATCACCATCACTCTAAATTATATTGCAATATGTCGGAACAGTACTCAATGTATGATCACTAATACATCGTAACTGAAGAATAAAAGAGACAGCCTGAGGTAAAAGAGATAACATTAGGAAACCAACACATAGATCTTTTAACTATATTGCACAAGAATATTATCATTTTATTACATTCCAGTATAAAGCAGCATACCTTCCCACAACATAGCACTATGATGTGGTGGTTTATAAACTGTAGTCTCTTTTAAGTTAATTTGATGCTAACTGCAATGGTGTCGATAAATATTACATGTTATAAAGCGTCACAGGAAAAAGATGTATTGCTCAGTTCAAATTCTTCTCTTGCTGACCTTGTTTTCAGTTTTCAATAACTGTCGTGTCTTAAGTCAATCAATTCTGTTGTAATATGAGTGAAAAAGAACAGCAGGCCCCTGGGTTTATACTTTTAGTTCAATAAATGCACAATTCAGACTAATTACCAAGACGTTTTCTAAAAAGCATATTTCTGCGATTTTATGTTCACCTCTAAAAATGAAGTGCATTCATCCTTGTAATGCATTTACCGTGTGCTGTATACATTATTAATGTAGAATACATATAATATAAACAATATCATGAAATTCCCTTTTTCCTAGTGTCCATTTATTCTCATTAGCTACATTATCGTCTGCTAATGTTAGAGACTTAATTGAGACTTCTTTTTCCCCCCATGCCATTGATACAACCGGTAACTGTGGGTAAAGCAAAACATAATTCTATCTATAACATTGATTGGTTAGAAAATGAGTGTTTGCATTCACTAGAAGCTACTCTACCTCAAATCTATTCATTTACACTGGGAGCAAAAACCATATAACATTGTTCTTTGCAAAAAGCTACCAGAAACTGAAATTGAACAGCACAAAGAAGGTATTGCCTAATCCCCGAGATACGGAATTGCAGCTCTTCATGATTCATTGCTTTCATAGGGCCCATAGTAGCCAGTGTTGGGCTCTCCAAAGTAAAATATAATGGCTGCTTTTCTTCCCCCTAGGCATCTAGTTGTTTTCTTTATCCTTAATGACTCCACCAAGTCCCTGCCTGGTAAATTGTTGTTGAAGTAAATAAATAATAAAGTTGGCGGACTGTGAAATAATCCTTAAATCTCAAGTGGACGTTTGAAACGCTGAAGAGACAGGGAAATATACATGACAAAACGGAATTAAAGTATCTGCTGTATGAAATTCTAAGCTGTGTAGTATTTTAGTATTAATAGTTAGAATCATGTTATAACAGGAGCACATATTCCCGAACAAGGCTTGACATACAGTTTATTCTGTCACTGCTTTGCTGAATGCAGGAATTGGTGTGTACATCAGAAAATCAAACTGTGTGTGTGTTTATTTATTTATTTATTTTTTAATGGTTCTATAGATTAAAAGTGCTGCACTAAAAAAAAAAAAAAGCTACATTTTAAATGAAGTTATGGCATAGAGCTGCATAAAATCTGTAGAATTTAAATATAGTATTTTGGATCATGCTAATTCCATACAGAAAATATCTGTAATGCACTTCATATTCCTTAGGTTGCCTTTTATTTATTTTGGAATATTTGTTTTAAATAATAAATAGTGCTGACCACCCACAATACTGTTAAAATCAGTAATATGTCCTAAAATGTATTTATTAGGAGAAGTAAAATTGCTTTTTATTTCAATTCTAATTGTACATTTTTGCGCCATTAAAACCAGACAGCAATATTGATGTTGAATTTAATTCTTAACAGAATAGCAATTTATTTAAGTTAGTGTACCAATATTTATGGGGTGCTCAATTTTTTCTTTAAATATTGAAAAGCGAAGAAACCAGCTGGTCTAAGAGTTTCAATCATGGCTTGGTTACATTTTTTTTCTCCTTCTCTTCTCTGCTTTACTACGGAATTTACATTTCTGATGTGATGTATGTGTGTGAGAGATGCAGTCAGTCTCATTAATATCTGCCTTCAGCTCTGCATATGCTCACAAAGAGATTGTGGGAATTGCACCAATAACACCAGGAGGAAAACCATAATTGTCAACCTAGATACATTCATTTAGGTATCACTGCCTCTATGAGGCCACCACTCACTGTTTTCTCTAATTAAACTGTTCAGATGTAGGAGGTTAGAAAGCTAAAGATTATCAGAGGCACTTGTCTTGAAACAAGCAGGTGAGAAAAAAAGTCTGTATCAAATGCTTTATTGCCAAGAATGTAGCTCAATTACTTCAATTCAGAGTGCTGCTTAATGTTATTTAGAATGCAATAAAGTAACATCTGCAGGTGTAGTGTATTATAGTGAAGCTCAAAGCAACGAGTAACAATGCCACTGAGACTCTGCTGATTTCTCTAACACCTGTCAAGATAAATGCACAGTCCTTTAGGGGAATTAGCCATGGCAACATATGTTGGAATATCTTAATTAAAAAAAAAAAAAAAACACAGGAAACCCGATGCAGTTTATTTCAGTGTTTCAGTGTATTTCCTCCTAAAGTCTCTGTTGATAGCCATTGTAGAGTAGGTACAATAGCACAGTAGCGGTGCTGTATAGTGCATGAATCACTTAGCACAAAAATAAAAAAAATTATGTGCATAATCAGTGGCTGACCTTTCCTTGAAAACGATGTAATGGTGCTGAACCAGAGAGAAAAAGAAAACTTGTGTATCAGAGCTAATGATCTAGGGGTGGACTTCTAGGAAGAAAATGAGAGGTGTCCCTAATTAAGTGTGACAGTTCTGAATGTATTTAGTGTGAATTTTCCTTGCTAATCGAAGGTGAAGTGCCACCGTAAAAGACTACTGTATTGTGTGCAAGAAATACAAAATAAAAAAGTATTTATTAGTTTGGTGCTTGAGGACAACGACACACTTCGGCATGGTGCACGCAGGTGCCAGAACAGCTTCTCCTCACAGCCGTGCAAGTGTACCTGAATACTCTCTCTCATTCAGCCCTCTCAAGCTGAGACTGCCAATTGTGCTGGGGGTTGAGTGACATGAACCTGTGCCCACTTGTGGCTAAGTTGAAGTCGTCAATCTGATTTTACCTGTGACCTGTGCCGAATTTGAAACCTGCTTTGCCAGGTTGCCCCTTGCACCTATTTGTTACGCACGAGTATATTGTCTTTCAGTTGTAGCCTTGGTGAGGTTACAACCCAAATTGCTCTCTCTATTTTGTCCCTGGGGTATGCCTCCCTTCCCACACCTTTGTGATAGATGTCTGCCTGCGTTGAAGACTACCATGGTGACTGAGGGAGACCCCTTGAGTAAATCGTACCCAAATCACACGCCCACATGCATCCAGTCATTGCAGTGCCTTGTGAGTAATTATCATGACGCTTTTAATTCCACTCACACAAATTTAGCTAACATCGCCTTTCAGTGGCATACAAAGGTTTCTAGTACTATTACTTGTTTCTAGGACTACTTATACTGAAATAAGCCATTGATGTCATCTGGTTGTGACTGTATTTGTACAATACAGTCCTGTTGAAATGAACTGTCGGCTCCCTCAGTCCTTGATGTTGAGACACAGTTAAACCGATGAGCCAGTGGGGCGGGTCTCATCTATCTTTTTAAATCCATACTTGGAAGGCCATCTTTTTTTTTTTTTTTTTACTGAATGTCAATAATATCCATTCAATTAATTTAATAGCTTCCTAACACCTCTTTAACATCAGGCAGGCCTATCTGGCTAGTGCTGGAGTAACATGCTAGCGATTCTTCAGTGCTTTACCTGTATGGCACCACTGTAGTGTATGGATGAGATTGTTATTTGTATAAAGACAATGAAGTGTTGAATGCAATGGAAATAACCACACAGTGCAGTATGATTCTGTATTGTCTGTGGAACCGGCTGGCACATCGCTTTTTGCTTTCAAAACATAAAGTAAACTCTACATTTCAAGGTAACATTAAACACCTTTTTTGCTTTTATAATAATAATAATAATAATACATAAACGTTACATTTCAAGCCGTTAAACAGTAAAGGAATAAGGATGCCTAGTGGTTCATAGCCACAGGAGTAAAGATTGTTATAGTGTACATCACAGTCTGCTGATGACACAGGGGCGAAATTATGAGAACAACAATAAAATGCATTAATGCGAAACAATACAGAACCTAATTGCTTACTGAATACAGCTGGACTGGAGAGTTCTACTGAAGAGATAAACATAGACTGCCGTTACAGAGAGTCTCCAAATACTGCACCAAGAGACACAGGAGGTTCAATGGGTATGACTGCAACCTGATAGACCAGTATGACATATATTCTAGTGAACTGAATGGAAACATTAATAATAATAATAATAATAATAATAATAATAATAATAATAATAATAATAATAATAATAATAATAATAATAATTTTGGTCCTTGAAAGACGGTATTTATTTACATGTTCTTTGATTTTTTTAATTTAAAATCTCTTTAAAAAGGAATTACACCACATAACCACCAGGTGGAGCCAAACAACAAGTAACAATGTATAAATAACATTTATATTTAAATAACATGTTAAAGGATAGGTGATTTTAGCCTCAATATCCTGCATTTTATCTATCTATCTATCTATCTATCTATCTATCTATCTATCTATATATATATATATATATATATATACACACACACACACTATAAAATTGCTCTTTAGTATTATTTTTTCTTTAATTAATATTTCTAGTAATATTGCATAACCAGCATAAAAAACGAGTTCAAAATATAACATTCATTCTATACCCCTGTCTCTCTTTCTACACACCTGTCTGTGTAGCATGTGTCCATGGTGTATGAATTAATGAAGCGTTTGTTGTAAATTAATTTCATTTGTATCACCTTTCTGTTCTGTAAAGTTCAGGCTTTTGCATTCGCCAGTGTATATTCATCATACACAAATCCATACGCAGAGCAAGTTTAATTTGACCAGATCAATACCAAGTGCTGTGGATTGAAAAACAAAAATAAAAACAGGAATAAAGATCTGCAATCATAACGATATTAAAGTCATCTGCTTTATCGTGTTTTTAGGATATCATTATATTTTGCACTGTCTCACAATAATGTTCAGCTATAACCACATGTTAATTTATTGGTGTTTACTAGGTTCTTTTATAGTTTGACGTGCCTGTCAAAGCCGTCTGAAACGTTACCCTGGTACATTCTGTGAAGTCTACTAGAAGCAGCTGTAATGTTTAATATGTGAACAGACAGCTTGAAATAGTAGGGAGGTACATTTCATTCCCTATGTCATGCTTGCTGTCTTGATTTCTTTGTAGCTGAAAGATATATACATGGCAGGAGTAATCACAGTCTGTAAAACAGACTTTTGTTTATTTATTTTACCAAGATGTTAATATTAACACCCCATTAAAATGCATATCAGTAAGTTTTCAGATTATGTAATCTCTTGTTTTCTATTTGCACCCCACTGGTTTATGTTTAGAGCCTCTCAATTATTCTGCATCAGACTGCATGCATCTGTTTTAGATAGATAGCAAACATTATAGATATGAATTTATGCTATAAATAACCTGGCATCCTCTTGTCAATTACCTGAATTTCACACAATAGAAACAATTGATCTCTATTGTGTAGCTGTTCATTTAAATAGGTGAGCTGGAAATCTGGTTTTAAAATTTTTCAATGAAACATAACTGAAACTGGTTGGTGTGAAAGCTTTGTGTTCGATGCGCAAGCTACAAACATCTATAGATTATTTTTAGTTTGGCCTGGAGGGCGGAGAATTAAAGGGGTCATTGTATTAGGTGGATGAGTACATTGTACCTAAGCATATTCAACTGCTTTAGTTTAAGTGCCTTATGTGGCAGGTTTTGTCTGTTCCTTTCTAATGTGCATAAGCTTCCCAAGACACTGGAACAACTAAAGCAAGCTAATAGGGGAGTCTACACTGTGTATGCTACTCACTGGGGATAAAGAAAATCACACTGCATCCTTGCAGGCTATTGCTTTCTGTTAAATGTAATGTGTTTCATCTAAGGACCTTTTTGCAACATATAGCGCTAAAAAGGCATTGCTGTGATAGCAGAGCCACTTTGTACATCCCCTTTTCCAAATAGGCTCTTCCTCTGCATTGCATCTAGGCTTCAGTGATTTGCTGTTTGGAGACTGCAGATTTGCATAGCCCTCTCCTCAGCAGCTTTCATAAGGGAACACTATCCACTAAATAGCATCCTCTTGTGTTACTGTCAATACCGTGTGTCCGTTCAGATTGCAGGAGCAGGCAGTGTAATGAGTAGCTTTGGCAAGGCTGGGGGGTCTGTGAGTGTTACAGTGTGCATTCAACCTGGATGGAGAAAGGGAGAATTGCCATTTCTGTCTGAAGTAACTGGGCTTGTTTTAGCATCTCTTTAACATACAGGAGATGCCGTGCATCCTGTGGATTGTTTTGGATACCATTTAAATAAAAAATTGGAGAGCTAGTAATCCATTTTTTTAGTTTTTTTTCTAATGTTTTTTTCTGATCATTTCTTCTTCACTCAACTTGGGCAGAGAATCACAGACTGGATTTCTATTATTACTCTACGGTGGTGTGGATTTCCTAGCAAAGGATGAGGAGAAGATTAATTTTTTTAAAAAGAGAAACGATGACAAACTAGTATCATGGGCTGCGTGGCTTTGTGAGGGTCCGACAAACAGGGAGCTGCTTGCAGAGACTTCTTTCAACTCAGGGAACATGGTGTGCCAGAGAATGTTTTACAATCCAAGCACTGGCTCTCTTGCCATCACTGTGCGCTTGGCTTTTTGGATAGTTCCCTTGACTTTCAGTTGTTTTGTAGGAGTGACATGGGGTGCTTCAAGCCTAGGATCTCATCATGTGCATCACTTTCAAGGCAGCAAACATCACTCAGTGCCTGTTGCAATCTACAGGTCCCCTGCCTCCCTGCGAGCAGGTCATGGTGGGTCTTTTTTCTTACCTACAGCATTTGGTGACACCTGTAATCTGTCCTCCACCTCCCTTTTGGATTGAATAGCTGTTGTAAGGGATTCATAGTAGTTAATAGTACATAAGACAATTTGATTCCAGCTGTTTTAAAGGGGTACTGTGTCTGTAACGTGAATTAAAATTCATGGGTCTCTGCGAAACCCTTATGTTTTCACCACTTTTTAAGATATTATAATTCTTTCAAATGAAATCTTCAGAAAAAGAAAACAAGCTTCAATCTGTGACATGTTTTTCACTTTTGCATGTTTAAATAAGTGTTCCTTAGGAGTAGGATTTAATTTTAAGTTTGATTACTCGATATTTGTTTTCACGAAAATATGTATTGTAGAACAAGAATAGAATTTTTTTTAAAACGTGTTAATGCATTGCATCATACATGTCTATGGCTGACACCAAGACTGTGAGAGACAATGCCATATTAAAATGAAACCGGAGAAGCATGGATGCAGAGAGAAACTACCTGCATAGCCCGAGACTTAAAACTCTTTCCATTAGCTAGTCAGACCAACAGTGTTGCAATTTATTGGCACCAGCATTAAAAATATTTGGCACAAGGAAATGATTCTTGGCACACTGTCTGCCATCTCGATTGAGTTTGCACTTGTTTTTGGCTCATTTGCTTTTCAATGTTCCAGAGATGCATTGAAACAGGCTGTAAAGTACTACCTTATGCCGCTAGAATTATTCCAAAGATTTAGTCTTGCAAGCTGTATAAAATGGGCTGTATTGGATGCTTTCTGCGCTTTGTACCTTGCCTACAATTATCCATGATAATAGTAAATGGCCCCTATCCAATTCAAACATCATTACAAGTGAATGGCAACCTTTGTTATGACATTAGGCAGTCTAGATTTAATCGACAAGGTCCGCAGTTAGTAAATCACTTCTTAACAGCTATTACAGACCCCTTATTTAAACAATTAATGGGAAATCGTATTTTTATAAGCTGCTATGTGCTCTTCATCAGATAGATGAATATAAGTTATATCTGAATCCAATGAATATTTAGTTACACTCATAAATGAAACCCGTTGAAATGCTGATGTAATTTATCAGTGTTTTAAAGGAACTGTAAATGTAATACTACCTATTGCAGAAACGCCAGAAAGCATTACATTTTCAATATTATGGGATGTTAACCTCAAACAAATGCATGCAGTGCAGTGCGCCCTTCCCCTGACATGATTTCCAATCATATAAACATATGGTGTGCAATTCCAGCCCTATGCACAAGCATATAAATAACTAAAGACTGTATCAAGGATGTAAATAACTCTCAGCAATAAAGAATAGCCTACAATTATATGTTAAAGCCTGTGTATTTCTATATAGGCACATAGAATTACCACAGTAAGTATTTCCTCCAGTTTTTGTTTTTGTCACTGTTGCTAAAGGTACATGGACACTTACTTTATATATAGTATTTAACTGTGTGCAATAGCCGTATATAATTGATTTTGAAACAATATTCGCGCGCAAGCTTGCTGTGAAGTTAGGCCTATAAATCTTGCCAGTATGTATTAAATCAATGCAGATACATAACATATGCACCCGTATTTATTAACTGTGCATTGTATATGCTACACAAATACAAAAAAAAATAATGTGTTCTCTTTACCTAATGATAGATAGATAGATAGATGGATAGATGGATAGATGGATAGATGGATAGATAGATGGATAGATAGATAGATAGACTGGGGGAGGGATGTGTCTTGACTAGAAGCCAGCGAGGGCTGATTGGAATATACAGACAGGTTCATCCTTCTTCATTTTCTCATCTTTCCATGCCTCATTTACACTTTTATCTAGTGTCACTTCTGAGGTGACAAAACAGATCTCATGGTTAACCTTTGCATCCTTGCTTAGGCTAACCCAGCTCTGTAGTCTACACATTTAAATAGATAGAATTTAGTTTCTTTTGGCTGGGTGGTATATTGATTTCCATATTCACAACCACCCTCTCTCAATATGTATAATAATAATAATAATATTACAGGAATACTGTACACACAACTCAAGGGTTTCTGGTGACATACAAACCATTTGAGCACTAGCTTGAGCTATTTATCAGTTTAACAGTTGAAGAAGTATTGAGAATAACATTGGAAAACAGAATTAAAAATAAAAACCGGAAACTACGTGTGTTATTACTAAGAATCGGAGAGGAGAATATTTGCTGACTTTTTTGGAGGGTGGAGCTGGATGATTTCCTCGTCACTCAAGAGCCTCTGATTTCTGAGGGCCTAACATCCCGAGGGGGAATGTGGCTTAGGGAATTTCTTACTAAATGTATGTTAATTATTGTTTTTCTAAGAGTGTATTTTGCTCTTCCACAAATTTCTCCCTCTCTTCTGCAGATACAACTTTAAATCTGTTGTGTGTTTTGGTTTTGATATTGCTGGTGTTTTGTTGTGTTCATGTACTGGTAGTACAGTTTTTTTTTTAAAAATGTTATTGAGATTTGCAGTATAATCTTCAATCTTACTATACACAGGCAATCTTATTATACACGGGTATCGCACCACCGCAGTGTATAATAAGACCAAAACATAGACGTTTATAGGAAACTCATTGTTCACCATGTACAACAACAGCAATAATAATAATAATTTTTTTAAAAGGTTCAGTGGCTTGGGACATGTATCGTCTATTTTAAAACCTCTAGAAAACAGCCGAATGAACCAATTCAAGTGGCAGGGCCACTTCCAGATTGAAGATGCTTAAAAGTGATGTATTGGTCACTTGCTTTGTAAGACCTTTGTCAGGCTCTTCAACATGTATAATGTAACTTTTGTGTTTTGAATCCCAAATTTTCTATAAAAAAAAAAAAAAAAAAAAAAAAAAAACATTTTAAATGATTGTAATCAATTTTAATAGGCTGTACCTAAGTACTAATGAAGAAATGAATTCAAGGGTGAACTGTGCTGTGGCTGCATGGACAGGGAGGCTGGTGTTTTGTAGGTCTGCTGTGCATTGTGGCTTCTATAATGTTATCATCCCGGTGGCTGGGTCCTCATGTCGCGATGAGAGATTCATTCTTTGATGTTGTCTCTTGACGATCTGCAGTGCTGTAATCAGAAGCGGAACAGGGCTGATGGATTTCTGATAAGTATATCTATACAAGCTCCAATGCCTTGGAACCAACACAAGTTATTGATTGTGTGCAAAGCTATTGCAAGGACTAAACAATACGAGAAAAATGAGGCATTGTTAGCTGCTTGTAATGACATCTTACAATCATCAAGCAATATTAGTAGACCTTCAGTGCACATCTGGACATAAATGAGTTAAGAAAATAAATAAATAAATAAAAAAAAAGATATTGCTTACTGGTAATTTAAAAAAAAATATATATATAAGTGTAATTCAGTTGCTGAAAGATAGTTATTGCTGTGTTAATCAAGCTAATCATGATAAATGATTTGAAGAGTTGATACTGTTAATTACATTAACTGTGTACATAACAGTTAATCTAATAATCTGTATCAGTTCTTCAGTTCTATTATGTAATTATAGGTGTTACATATTAGTGACATATTCCCCATAAAGATGTCTTTGACACAAGTCATTTCTTACTTGATAGATTTATGAAGGGATGAATAGATTGTTAGGGGCAAATTATTTTATTTCTTACCTCAAGTCATTTGTTTTGTCCTCTGTAGTTGAATTCTACAGTCAACCTTGGGGTGCTTTGTAGAGTTTATCAGAATTAGGTTTCCTAATTTTCCAAATTGAATTGCATGCTGTTATTTGAAATATGAAAGAATCCTAATGAAGAATGAATCAATTAAACCACAGTGTACTTACTTTACAGCATTGAAATGACCTGTGAAAAATAAAAACACCATTCCTTTTTTGAAGGGGTTATCTTTAATATTATTTGGTTGCATGATTACGCTAAAGTGAAAAAGCAAAGGTTTATATAACCGAGTGAATCATAATATCGAACTGCTAATTATTTCTGTTATCATTTGTGGTTCTTTCAAAGGACATGCAGAGGCAAAACTGGAGAGTCAAATTACTGCTAGGCTGGAGAGGAAGCATACCCAATGCTTTAAGCAATAATTCATTTTTTTCTGATCCTTTATCACACACATGGTCATTAAAGTGGTTATCTGTCATAAGACACACGTGATCATTTCAATAAATGTTCAACAAATCATTTAGCCTAGGGTTTATTGGCTCATCCATATCCTTCACATTGGTAAAATCTTGTGATAGTTCGTAATCTCATTATATAACCCAACTGGCTGGCTGCATTGAGCCTCTTGCTGTGCTTTCTTCAATTGCACTGTAATTTCACCTCAGATTGATATGAGACCTGACAGAGCAGGAGTAGCGGATGAGGTCAGCAGCGTAATGCATTTTTGCAACAAATGCCTAAAACTGAAGACCGTAGCATATTGTGCTGTCTCTTATTTAAAGAAAAAATACTAAGTGAAGTCTGGTGGGAAATGTTGAGGTTTTAAGTTCCCCTTACCTCTCAGCAAGATACTGTATTATAAATAGTGGGTTAAAAGCACCAGTTTATATCCAGGATTGTATACAATACCTAGTATTATTAAAACTAGCACCATGAGAAAAAAAAAAAAAAAAACCTGACAAGTCACTGGCTACAGTTTCCTCACAAATTATTTTTATAATATAATATATCATTTTGAAGACAGCAGTCCTGCCTTTATATCTATAAACCCAAAACAATAGATACTCCCCCAGTCTTTATAACCCACAGTGGCTCTACAGTTATTTTATAATTTGAACTCGTTGACTTCAGATCCCACAAGACAGGCCTAAGTCGCTGATGCAGTTGTTGCAAGTTACTGTACAATCAGGCTGTGAAATATGTTTTGGTCCACTCAGTGTAGTTTGATAATCAGAGCGATTGACAACCCAGCCCCCCTCCCCTTCCCCCTCCCGCAACACCACCACCACCGCCACAGCGTGGTGGGGCTTTGGAAAAACCTCCAATTAGCTGAAGCCTTGTTACAAGAAGGAAAATCGTTCATCCATCCAGAGTTATAGCAGCGACCATTTTGTGGCACAGCAAATAGCAGTACCTTTACCACCAGCAACAAAAGCCTAATTGGCTGAGAAAAGGTCAGTGATGAATACCACACGCTTCTTTGAAAAATGTTTACAGATGTATTCTATAAGATGAAGAAGACCTTTGCTGGTTCACCTAAACCAATCCCAGCAGGATCTGAACCTTGTTGATTTTATTATGCCTGATAAGTATCAGCTGGCAGTAATACAGAAAACTGAAGGCTTGCATGTACCATATCAGATTTCTACCAGGAGCAGCCAGAAAAAAAAAAAAAAAACATATACCTGCAATGCCAAATATGTCATTTTATGTCAAGTTCTGTGCAGTCATTTTAACACAGAGAAGTATGCAAGCCAAAGTTGGTGATTGAATGGTTTGCGAAAATCTTAAAATCTTGCGTGGGCTTCCAGTAAGCTTTCATGGCTTGGCTCAGAATACAGGAAAATTACATTAAGGAGAAATTCAACAGAAAAGAAAGTTTAATAAGCAGAATTGAATAAGCTAAAGCTATTCTTTACTTATCCAAGTGTGAGTCAGGGATCACATCAAATGTTCCCAGAACAAATGCAAACACCATGCCATCTTATATTAATACTTCATTAAGATGACTGTGTGAATTGAGATAACTGCTATGGCATTTTACAAGTACAATAGATGCAATTATCAGAATTAGAATTATTTATAGAAAAACCCTTTTGTTCCAAATTGAAATCTTTTTTTCATGTCAACTGAGAACTTGTTCAGATTTCAGATTACTTAGGTCTGAAGTGATGGTGAGTTCCTCAAGAACTCATCCACCATTATACAAAAACTACATCAGAAATTACACTAATACAGCATAGCGCCTTTCCATCCACTGTACAATGGCATGACAGCAATTAAGCTTGAAAATAAAATGTTCTGGGGAATTTGGCAAAGGAGCCAGGTCAGCTGTTTTAATATATGGCATGCAGTTTGATTGATGCTCTCTTCAAATTCACACACTGTGATTTAGGTTGGGGGAGCATATTCTGTTTTACTCTTAGCTGCATGATCTTCTGATGTAGTGGAAAGTGGAAACACAACCTACTGTAGTTTCAGTCAGAAAACTCATACGATAGATTACTTTTTAAAGTTTAGACTAGACTACACTACTGTAATATACACATTTTACACTACATTCTTTGACTTTTGGCCTCGCCTTTTGAGGTACCCCTGCCCATAAATTAGCTTGCAGATAAGTGGAGAGGCTGGCTGTAGAGAAGCCATGGAAAGGGGCACCGGATAGCTGCCCTCGCTCGTTAAATAAAGTCAAAGAAAGCAGGTAGAGGCTGGGGAGGAGGAGGCGAACTCTGGCGCACAGAGGGGACGTAGTGGATTGAGGTCAATTATAAATCCTTTCCTTGCCGATCATTGGACGTATTGTTTATCAAGGGACAAATAAGAAACTAGTTATTCGATTGAGGGTGCAGTCTGGTATTGGAAGCTCCTAAAATATGCTTGATATTTATGTGATTTGATCTAAGTTTAAAGTGAGTTACCTGCCACAGCCATCACTTTGCTTAATGAATTACCAGCCTTGTTCCCTAAGCTGACCATGCTAAGAGGAACCTGTAGCGACAGTCCCAAATCATGGCAGCCTAAAAGTCTTGTGTTTATAGGAATTTCATATCTGATGCAGCAATGCGGAGGAGTGTATTGATGGAACCAGGACTGAGGGAGCACTTCAGTGTTACTGCCATAGCTAACATTGAGAGTACAGTATTCCTCTCTCAAATCACCAAGCTTTGTCATCCTGTATCATAATGAGTGCTAAAAATCCCCATAGCTCCAAAAAGAGAAGATGTTATTTCTATTCTTTTATTAGAATTTACAATCACATACCTGCAGTCCTGTGGCAGTGCATCGTAATGCTCGCTATAATCCACTCTAATAGGATTGGTGAGGGTTTTAAGACACCAAAGTATTTCCTTGGGTTCTGGCGTGCCTGGCAGACTGCTGTCGAGCACTGATAAAAAAATATCTGTCAAGCGCTGCTATCAAAATATCTTGTATTGGGTATATTCTTTCATTGTATGGATTTGCAGGTATCTGGAATGAAAACAAAATACACAGAGAATGTGCTGTAGCACATTTTTGAGGCTACTGTTGCCAATGTAGTTATTATGTTCATATACTGTACTGTTGCCTCCACAGGCTGCCGTTTATATTAGAATGCCTTTGCACACTTTTTTCAAATTGGTGTGATAATTAACTCAAGCCACATCGTGTTCTTAGATATATGACATCTCTTAACATTCAACGAATGTCACAGCAGTATCAGCCGTCTCTGGATTTAGATTAAATTAGCCCATCAAAACACATTACTTCCATGCAATAGCCCCCCGAATGAACCTGAATCCCTAAAATGGAGATCAGCTGTACGAACTTCACATCTCTCCCATATTCTCTTTTCTATTCCATTTAATATTTTGCAAGCAAGATCCCTGTGCATTACCACATCTGGACTTCGGCGAAAAAGATACATTACTGAACTCGTAGCTTAGTAAAAAAAATTCAGAAACAAATCCAGTACCAGCCACGAGGAGAGTTTTCATTGTTACGTTCAGAGAACATCTCTGTACGTAAAGGCTGCAAAATAAAGTGGGAAAAATGTTTGAATGTCATAGCTTACAACTTGTGGCTGCTTTTCAGAAATGTATAATGTAGAGAGAATAGTAAAATGACAGTGAAAGTGAAAAGAACCCAGTTTCCAGGTCTTGCAGCAGGAGATTCATAAGGAGCAATGGACACTGTAGGAGGACATGCGCAACATTTGTTGTGAATTTAGCAAATTAGAAAACATCCTGTCAAAATATGCAACCAGCTGAAAAAGGTCCCCATGCTATTTGGCTGCTAGTCACTCGTCTGGTGGGATTTCAGGTTCACGTAGCTACAAATTCTATTTTTGCATAATGAATTCATGATCAGAAACACCAGTGAAAGTCCTAAAGGCATTGCGTGACACGTCTGCTCATTAATACATCTCATAGACTTGTCTCCGAAGACATTTTGTGATTATTTTTTTTAAATGAACAGTTATACATTTACTTAAAGTGGTGACTTAATTGCCTGCTGTTAACTGATGGCTTTTGAATGGACTTTGGTACAAATAGCTCATAATGAAAAGAGTGCTGAATTAGAGGATAGCTTAGTCATGTCTGTGCAACAAATACAATATATATATATATATATATATATATATATATATATATATATATATATATATATATATATATATATATATATATATATATTATTTATTTATTTTAATGTAAAGGTTGCACTTTCATATCTATAATTAATTAGCATTTCAAAATTATTCCATATTTTGAAACTACAGAGTATCCTCCACAGTTTGGCATACTGTTTTGCTAGTTTCTGTCTTCAAATCATTTTCTTTCTTTTTTTTCTTTTTTTAAACTGGAATCATTCTTAGTGTAGGGAACATATGATTACATTATACAGCTGGCTGCAAGAATTATGGCTTCGGACTTGAGTTGGTTAATTAAGATAATCAGCCTCTTCAATGCAGGCAGTTTTTAACTTTCTGGTAGGGTAGGTTTTGTCATCTATCATGCCGGCTGATAGAAACTAGATTGAGTTTGTGATCGACAAAGCCACTTCCTGAACTTTCACAAAATACATTTCCTTCCACTACATGATAAATTCATCAGCCCCTTCATAGACTCCTAAGCAGCAGGATCATTAGGCTTCTGTGCTGCCTCTCAACCATGTTCAGGGGGCTGCTGCTTCTACAGTACTCATTCATTTATCCTGGTAATAATTTAATTTAATCACCAAATACATATTCAGCTCATAGCACTGCCTTCTATATTTTATGGTTTCTTAAAAAAAAAAAAGGTTGTACCTAAGCCCAAGTTTAAAGTGCTCCATTTTTTAATATTAGTAATACATAATAATAATACATTTTATTTATAGAGCGCTTTTCTCAGACCCAAAGCACTGTACAAGAACAACAATACAAACATACAATATACAAAGGTACAGATAAAATATCAGTTCAATGAAACAAATCGAACGTTAAAATAAATCAGCAAAAGCTACCTTAAAAAGGTGTGTCTTTAAGCGAGATTTAAAAATATCCACAGACTCAAAATCTCGAATAGATCTGTGCAGCATGTTCCATAGTCGCAGGGCAACACTACAAAAAGCTTGGTCTCCCATAGTACGGAGCCTACTCCCAGGTTGAATAAGACACCCGGCATCCATGGATCTTAAATTACATGCTGGAATGTACTCTTGCAATAGATCTCTCAAATAAAGGGGGCAGCACCATTTAAGGCCTTATAGGTAAGGAACAGAATTTTGTAGTCAAACCGATACCTCACAGGGAGCCAGTACAGTTTATACAGTACAGGTGTTATGTGCTCACAAGAAGAGGTATGAGTTCAAACCCGGGCTGCAGAATTCTGCACATACTGAAGCCTATTGAGTACTTTAACAGTAACCCCAGTCAAAAGAGCATTGCAGTAGTCCAGTCTTGAGGAGATGAATGCATGAATTAATTTCTCAGCAGAAGATGAGGACAAAAATGCTCTTAACTGGGCAATGCTACGCAGATGAAAGAATGACACTTTAGTTATATTTCTAACATGAGCTTCAAACGATAAGGTGGAATCGAAAATGAAAACAATAGCAAAACCCCTTTTGAGAAATGGATACATCATTGAAAACATGTGTGCAGAAAGCAAGAATATGTAACAATGCAGTAAACTCATACTAAGGAGTCGTAGTTTCATTAAAATGGACAGTATAGTAGGACATCGCAAATTATTGGCAATAATTATTCACCCTGAATTTCTAAAAATGATGCTGCAGCACTTTGAAACTGATGAAAAGGTTCCCACTTGCATTGCAACTCAATTATTCTGTTTCTTTCTTAATTAAACACAATCAATTGATCATGTATCTGGAACATTTGGACACAGAATCATGGCTAGCCCATTCATCTTCATGCAGTCAAGGTTGGCCATTATTCACTTGGCAGAGCAATGAAGTCCTGGCATGATTCAGCACCATATCCCAGAAACCCACTGCTAATTAGTTTGTCTGCGTTTGTACTACCCTTTCCGGTGTTAACCTTCAAAGCAACCTCCGTTAACTAATAGTATTTATTTTAAAGGGGTGCAACATGAGATGTGTGTGACAGCAGTGTTATCTTCAGGCTAAAGGATCATCTGAATGGATTTGTATGCTTTACTGAGGGATAAGGTATAGCTTTCACATCTTTAATTCCCTCATGTGCATCTCACATCTTAATAATGTAGAATCCTCAGCTGTGTGCTCAAACAGTGGATTTATTCCCATTTGGTAATTTATTTGCCAGTACAGTACTACTGTACTCTCAGGCTCCTGTTGCTGCTCTAAAGACATGTGCTGCTACTGTACTTGAAATGCATAACTACATATGATTTAACATCTATTCAAGTTATAGATGCAATACCAAATAGTACCCTGAAGTTGCCTATTAAATAGCTTCATCCCTATAAAATAGCTTCAAGCTTCATTTTTCGTTTTATAGTCTGACTTATCTTGGTTAGAGATTTGGCTGATGGCCTTTTTAATAGCGGCATGCTTTAACAATTCTACAGTTCCATATCTGCATGTCACACAACAGGTAGCTCACTGGACTTCATTCAATTAGCAGTGATTCAGTGGCAGTCTCGGTACATCAGGCATAATTAGTCCAGTTTTAATCAAATTAAAATAAATGAAGCAAAAAAAAAAAAAAAAAAGAAACTCAAGTTTAACGTAGACATAGTATTACATTATACTTTGGAAAAACAGAAGTTTAAAAAATCTGTCCATAATTCATAACCAGAAGCTGGAAGTAATATCTTCACATATTTATTTAGGAATTGCCGCCCCCCCCCCCCCCCCAAAGAAAATAAATAAATAAAAATAAAACAAAAATAATATACACATTGATAACTTCACTGGCACATAAATGCCAGAGTTGGCTCATTAATGCCAAAGGTCTGTATTCTCTAGTAACCCCCCCTGGGTATGGGTACCATTGCTTAATCTTGGGCTCAACTTTGTCATTTTCCACCAAAAGTTAAAATAATAATAATCATTTGATTTTACTACTGTACTGTAGGCGTACCGTACAGATGTATATTTATTTTCATAATGTAATGCGTAGCCTACCCAAAACACATTAGTGTTATTTCAGCACAATGATTTATACATTTAAAATACATTGAGCACTATAAATGTATGTGGGTGTGATTTTTTTTTTTTTTTGTTAAAACCAACACCTCCTAATGTCAGACAAACATATCTGGTTTAGCGAAGGGGTACTCCTGTATGATTATGAAAAACTTTTTGATAGAAACACATTTTTTATTTGTGAGTGAAGGTGGGGGCCCCACTGTAGATACCTACATATATCTATATATACTTATAGATATATATATATATATGGAAAAAAGCATCAGTCAAATAATATTATATTATTATAAACAGGCAAGAGCACCATAGTGCTGACAAAAAACCTGCTCAAACCGACCTTTATTTCACATACCTTATGATAAATACCTGCCTTCATTCATAAAACCACCCAGAACACTCAGTTCAGAAGTTCCATTTGGAATGAAAATGTACGTAATAAAACTATGTGAGTATAACAATACTACTGAAAAAACCTACCCAACCGACCTTTAAATATCTTTATTGATCAAACAGTGTTAAAGCAACTTTCAACTGTTTGACACAATGTTACAAGATTCATGACAGTTATTAAGCTTAGTTACTAAAATTGTAACTAAACATAGTTAAATGTACATTTTTCTGTAGGCTCTTTCTGGCTTTAACAAAGTTGGGAGGTTATGTTATAACAATGCATCTTGATGAATCTTGTAACATTGTGTCAAACAGTTGAATTGAGTTCAAATTATGGTACATATTGTTACACTGGAGCTACCCCCCCCCCCCCCCACAGTGCTTTTTAATTGATTCTACATTACGTTCTACAGGCGCTGGTATTTTCGCTGAGGCAGGGCCGAATAGTCTGGCATAATTCTTCCAGCTGTCATTCACTAAATTCAAAATCTAGCTGCTTGGGCTGACTGAGGATTTTTCAAAATAGCAAGCAGTTTACATGCAGCATACATAGGAAGAAAGCCAGTGATCCAGCAGAAATTTGCACTGCAAGACACTGGTCAACGGTTATTGATTTCCCTTGAAACTTGAAAAAAATTGTTTGTTTTCCCTTAATTTGGAAATGATGGACACTAACAGGGAAAATCAATTTACTTGAGAGCAAATTGACTTTGATAAAGGAAAATAAACACTGTGATGTATTATATGGGTAAGAAAAAAAGAACACTACTATTGCTGAGTTAAAAAAAATAAACTGTTCAGCTACGATAGATATAAGAAACAGGTCATTTCTACCAACCTATATTGTGTTATCTTTGATTATGTAGTGACAGTGACCATGAATGCAAATAGGTATCTATAATGACCCGCAGACATTAATTCATTAGAACGCAATCTGTATCAATCCTTAGAGTTCTAATGCAGTTGTTTTGTAGCCCAGTGGGTGGCTCAGGTGTCTGCCCACATAGAATATCCACATCACAGATATGGCCCCATTGCATCTATAATGCATTACCGCTCAGTTGATATTTCGTGATATATAAGTGATACCGTGATATATTTTTGGACATTCACATCGTTAAGATTGCTGTACAGTTTTTCCTTAACCCTCTATTTGACCAGTAAAACCTCAGACTGCATCTGAGTTTTATTTCTGATATACAGCTGCAATGTACACAGGTTTCAAGAATGAAAAGATAAAGTAAGGTATGATGCTTTTAATAGCTTATTATAATGACCACTAGGGTGCACAACTGTAATGTATGCATCACTACAACTCTATGAATAGGGCTCTTTGTTTTTGGTTTTTATTTTTGGTCACGTGATGTCCTTTTTTTTTTCAGCCGACTCCATTCAATTAAACTCTTGGATAAGTGTTGATTGTGAAACAAGTAGACTTTAGTTTTTTCTCCCGTAACTTGATTGAGACTATGATTCTGTTTAATTTAAAATGTAAAAAAAGGCAGCTCTTTTTTTTTTTTTTTTAATTCAAACCAAATGCAAACAGTGAGTGAAGTTAAATTGATTTAATTAAATCGTAATTAAGAAGAAACTATTATTTGCAAAACTGGTTATAACATTTTTGCAACGAATCATTAAGATTTTAAATCCGGGAAAAGCAATTTAACTGAACTCGCTTTTTGTGTTTGGTTTGAATTAAAAATAAGGAGCTGCCTTTTTTTCACATTATCATTGAAACAGAATCATTGATAATGTGTTTTGCATCACCCTATTGAATTAACACATTTTGCTTTATAAAGTCGAATGAAGCATGCTGAATAATGTTACGTTTATATATTGAATTGCACACCACTTTGTAGTTTTCCATATACTGTACTTAACGGAACACGTACAAAAAGGAAAGGTAATCTAACACAAAATACTGTATGGCTTCCGGTAGACTTTTGCTATATCATTTTATCTGGATACTAGTTTATTTTTTTTAATGATGTCTCAATCTTAAAGTTCTAGGTGATGCAATGGCTGTATCAGAAGATTTTGATTTCATAGTGACCCACATTCTGCATCTATTCTGCTAGCTCTCTGTTAACTTCTCCAGATCTCAGATACATTCCCCTTGAGTTTCTATTGATCCCGGATTGTGAGTGTATGTGGTAAAGGCAGCAATAAGATGAAGCACAAGATTGAGATAAATGAAAAAAGGGTGACACTCCTAGTGAATTTGAAACACATTGCATAATTTAACTGGCTCACCAGGAGTTTATCAGGGAGCACGTTGGAGGGGAATCAAAAGATAAACTACAGAGAATCTGAGGCTCTTCAGTTAAAGAATAGCTTTCAAACTGGAGCAGACGGTGGAGCGTGACAGGGATGTAATGCTTACTAGATAAAACATTAGCTTTCACAGACCTTGAAGATGGAACAGTCATTCAAATGACCCGGTGTGTGACAGATTGTCATTGAATTAGCTTCTTCCTATTTATACTCCCATGAGTGGTGTAATGTTTAGATAAGTTCAATATCCTCTTGCGCCTTTCGTTTTTTGTGGTCTGGGTTTCTCAGGTCACAAGTTTGGCTTTCAGCCTAGCCCCCGCTGGACCAGTCGGTCCATTTCACAGAACCACTGCACAATTTGGCACCAATGGCAGCCCTTCTATGAGAGAGACACAGTAAATAATTACTGGGGGATTTCAGGTCAGGACTGAGGCGCGCTAGGTAAGAGCTACTATGAATTATAATTCCCCCATAGATTTCAGCCTTGTCTGACAATGTTGTAAATGACAGAATGTGTTGTAATAAGAGGACTGACTGAAGTGTCAATCAGGATGGGGTTTAATAGGATTGCAGAGACAGAATTATGTTGTAGCCACTTTTTTTTTTTTTAAATGTCAGTTTCTTCAAGCCGGGTGAATACCTAATTGGGATCTATAACTGTACTAAGCCTCTAATGAACACAGCCCTACCTGTTCCGCTAGCTCCCCACTGCTGTTAAAACAACAGAGGAGATGTTATCCCTTTGTTAAAAAGTACCCTCATACCTGGTTACAAGCACAAGAACAGCACCTTCCACTGTGTATCATTATTAGACCAAAAGAAGTATGTTTCTCCTTGGCTTATAGGAGATATGCTGTATGTTAACTCTCCGTTTCATCTTCCTTTCCCTTTCCTTTCCTGTGCATATCTTTTTTTTATTATTAATTTATGAGAATCCTATCATTGTGATCTATTAATTTTTAATTGCTCCTCAGGAAAACGTCTGTGGATAGAAAATACATTTAACGACGGAAGATAAGCTGTGACTAGATGAGGCAGAGCAGAACTCATGGCTCTAATGTTGTTTTGATATCGTTGTTTTCTTTGATGAAATGATGTGCAGGAGAATATTAGGGGAATGAGCACTAAATAACTCTCTGTTATATGTAGTACCTTATCACTGTGATCTATGTCAGTGTTACAATCTAGTATTGACTAGTGGCTGGAACAATAGAGTTGAGACATAATGAAGTTTTGTAGCAAAAAGCAAAACGAACAAAAAGTGTACTTTTACTGGAGGCTTTGGGGGTTCTCTTGAGCCCAGAAAAGTCTTTCATACTATAATATCCGTATATTACACGTTGCTTTCCTGCAGTCTGGAGCCAAAACATGATTATCGAGAAGTTACAATGACTATAACCATTCTTTTCCCAATAGGATAAAACAAAGAGGCTGATGAAAAATGAGATAGAGCTTTTTTTCCTGGTGTTGTTTCAGGGGAAATGGCTCACTTGAAATGCTCTGTTCTTTGTTTGAAATAGAACATCAGAGATCCCCCTCCCCTCCCCGAGGTGTTGGTAGGGAGTGTATTGGAGAGCTTTATTGAACTGATATCCTCTTGATGTTTCAGAGCAACATGCCAAGGCACATTCCAGTTAGCTTTGGAAGGAAAAGTGGTTCAAGTCAATGCTGACAATTTCCACAGTGTGGGGAAAGCAGACCAAAGCAATTACAGGCCATTGAAAAAATCTGAATGACAATTTGCACATTAAAGCTGTTTTATCTGCTAAGCACTATTGAAGAGGATCCTCTACAGTTTTTTTTATTATTATTATTTTAAAATCTGTTATCTTTAAGTAATTTGATCCCTCTCGGCTGCTACTTAGTTTAGAAAAAACCCCAGAGCATATTTTCAAAGGGTTTACGCCAGTCTTTAGCTTACCCATGTCATGGAAGGAGATGTTTCTCCATTGCAACGTTGCTATATGAGAAACATACAAATTGAGGATGCTTGAGAGATCATGAATAACACTAAATTACTTTGTTCTAGTTTTGTAAAAGTAACAGCTGTTTTCCTCCTTTAAAAAAAAATGTTGTAAACGCTTGGAAAAAAATGCCTCTGCACCTGCTGTGTAAATGCTTCATTTCTACTGTAGGTTGTTGGCTCATATTGTTTGTTTGGAGGTGACATGAAAAGAGTAATCGGGAGCAAGTTAAGAGGGTAATCCATTGGCCTTTCACATCTAAGGTCTGGGTTCTAATCCAGCTGAGGTCACAAGCAGTCAGAATGATAGGGAGCTTTCACATTGACAAAGGGTTGTTTAGGGTTCAAATAAACTGTTTGCAGTGTGAATTGTGAGAAGTGAAGTTTCCTATGTTCTTTGACAGAAAGCTGACCTTAGCACTTAATTTTCTGTTGAAGACGTGTAAACAATTAACTACTATACATACCAGGGAGGTAATTAAAAAAATATTGGTAAGCAATCTGTGCAACGCAAAATTATAATTAATTAGCTATTTGCTGTCTTTTGAGAAGCAGCCTCAGCATTCATGTTTAATTTGGTCCCTATTTACATATAGTTAGCATGGACAGTCAGTGGAAGGAAAATACTGTGAGTGCTTTCTAAACCACTGGTCTGACAGACAATGGAAATCCAGTTCCTCATTGATGGGTGATGTCAGCTCAGCAAAACAAAATGGTACTTGCAATTCTCCCTGGTACCAGAAAGTCATCCTCCTCCTTCTTCTTCTTCTTCTTCTTCTTCTTCTTCTTCTTCTTCTTCTTCTTCTTCAACTGTACATTCCTATACACTGTAAGGCTTCTTTCCACACTCACATAATAGGATTTCATGTCTCCAGTGCAGTTATTAAAGCTGCAGACATTCATTTGTCTTACAGTATATCAGCTTTTCAATTTTTTTTTTTACTGAAAAGGAAACAAGGTTTAGCAGGTCAAGGAATATCTCTGTACATTGGTACACACCAAAGATACATTGCCATCATATTCGCTATCACTTTAAAAGGGCAGGGGTATCTAGTTTGAGAGTTATCAATACTGTTGCTCTTATTGTACATGAACTTGGTCCTGTATACTTATTTATACTTTTTTTTTCTTGCAGTAAACACAATTTAAAAAAAACATAATAATAATAATGTCTCGCCGCATGTAAAGCAGGAGGCTGCTGTATAAACAGAACACTTTCCTTCATTAGAGAGTATACTCCTTGGATTGCTAACACTAGTTAAACTGAAGTAGCCAGACAGCTCATTGATTATTACACATGAGATGAAGTGCCAAGGTGGCTCCTTTGAAACTGGCAGTTCTAAAGAAGCTAATAATAGCCATCTACAAGAGAAGGCATTAAAAAGAAGACACTCCCAATATGTAAAATGCATATTTTTTCTTGGGGTTCTCCATGACAGCTGGTTGAAGTTTGTGCTCCAATGAAAAGATTTCATTTTTTCTATTTGAAAATAGCTTTCCAAAAATAATAAACAACTCAAAATGCTAACATAAGATTCCTTCACTTAACCTTTGTTTGTAATTATGTTTGTCTTTCACTGCTAGATTGTCTAATGAAAGCCATACTGTGCATACTGACATTGATATGTTGCCATGTGATACTAACAATAATACAGTAATATATAAAGGGTACACAAACTTCCAGGACAATGTTATATGCTTCTCTAATTAATAATTGTGTTTTACATTCATTTGGGACACTTGGTTTTGCCAGTTGGTTAGACTAATAATAACATTATCACATGTTTTACAACTTAACATTATTATTATTATTATTATTATTATTTATTTCTTCCAGGGCGACTTACAATTGTTACAAGATATCACATTATTTTTACATACAATTACCCATTTATACAGTTGGGTTTTTACTGGAGCAATCTAGGTAAAGTACCTTGCTCAAGGGCACAGCAGCAGTGTCCCCACCGGGGATTGAACCCACGACCCTCCAGTCAAGAGTCCAGAGTCCTAACCACTACTCCACACTGCTGCCCATTATATAAATTATTGTTGCTAAAATGTTTAATAAAACATAGTCCATATCTAGTATTGCATGGAAAAACAAATACATTACATTTGCAGTATACATAGCCAAGCTTATATATATATATATATATATATATATATATATATATATATATATATATATATACAGTACTGTGCAAAAGTTTTAGGCAGATGTGAAAAAATGCTGTAAAGTAAGAATGCTTTCAAAAATAGACATGTTAATAGATTATATTTATCAATTAACTAAATGCAAAGTGAGTGAACAGAAGAAAAATCTAAATCAAATCCATATTTGGTGTGACCACCCTTTGCCTTCAAAACAGCATCAATTCTTCTAGGTACACTTGCACAAAGTCAGGGATTTTGTAGGCATATAGTCAGGTGTATGATTAAACAATTATACCAAACAGGTGCTAATGATCATCAATTCAATATGTAGGTTGAAACACAATCATTAACTGAAACAGAAACAGCTGTGTAGGAGGAATACAACTGGGTGAGGAACAGCCAAACTCAGCTAACAAGGTGAGGTTGCTGAAGACAGTTTACTGTCAAAAGTCATACACCATGGCAAGACTGAGCACAGCAACAAGACACAAGGTAGTTATACTGCATCAGCAAGGTCTCTCCCAGGCAGAAATTTCAAGGCAGACAGGGGTTTCCAGATGTGCTGTCCAAGCTCTTTTGAAGAAGCACAAAGAAATGGGCAACGTTGAGGACCGTAGACGCAGTGGTCGGCCAAGGAAACTTACTGCAGCAGATGAAAGACACATCATGCTTACTTCCCTTCGCATTCTGAAGATGTCCAGCAGTGCCATCAGCTCAGAACAGGCAGATACTTATCCATCATGCAATACCATCAGGGAGGCATCTGACTGGCCCCAAATTTATTCTGCAGCATGACAACGACCCCAAACATACAGCAAAAGTCATTAAGAACTATCTTCAGCATAAAGAAGAACAAGGAGTCCTGGAAGTGATGGTATGGCCCCCACAGAGCCCTGATCTCAACATCGAGTCTGTCTGGGATTACATGAAGAGAGAGAAGCAACTGAGGCTGCCTAAATCCACAGAAGAACTGTGATTAGTTCTCCAAGATGTTTGGGCCAACCTACCTGCCGAGTTCCTTCAAAAACTGTGTGCTATATATATCTATGTGTCTATATATATATATATATATATATATATATATATATATATATATGTGTGTGTGTGTCTATATATATATATATATATATATATATATATATATATATATATATATATATACTGTCTCTCTGTTCCTTTATGTATTCGGCAAACTTTGCCTCCTCTTTCACCCAGCAGGGGAAGGTCGAAGACTATGTTTGGATCCAAAATTTTGACACCCGGGGTACTTTATTTAATAACCCCATTGCTGGGTCACTACAGTAGCCATGTATCTCGAATTAAAGAAACCCACAAAACCAAAAAAATAAATAAAAAGAACAAAAAATTTTAAAAAATTAAAATGGCAAAAACCAAAAAAAAAATAAAGTTAAAAAAAGGGAAAGGGGTCCGAGCGCATTGTGCGACACCCAAGATCGGTAACTTATAGGACACAATAAGTCGCTTTTAAATGACGTTGAAGCGACCGAGTAACAGGCAAAAAATGAAACTTAGGAGCTGTCACATGACTCAAGACTTAGTTTCGGTTTGCTTAGGAACATGTGTTCTGGACTAGAATTATCCTTTGCATAGTGTAACAGGATGAGTGCCTGACAACTACCGAAAAGGAAACAAAAATCAAGTCACTAGATCCACATAATAACTGATACTAAAGCACTGTGGGGTCTGAATGGACCCCAGGTTACCTTATGAGGGCTAATACTAGTCTTACAAGTAATCAGATATGGAAGGTGGTATAGATCTGCAGTTCAGCAGCCGTGTCATTCTGATTCTTCTGATACAACCTTATCAGAAGAATCATCTATGTAACACGCAGATCAAGGAAGGTGCCTTGCACATGATAGAGCCAACGTCCTAATTGTTTCCAAGGATAATGCTTGGATAACAGCTGTAGATCCTTGGATTTTGTTCCATGGTAGATGCTGAACTCTCCTTGGAGACAGGTGCATTCTGAATAAAGGGATTCAGAAACAGGCATTGTAGCTTGCTGTACCAATCCTCTCCTTTTTCATTGAAAAGAATGAGCCTCAATGTAGTACAGTGGGGGTCAACACAAATGGAAATTGCTTTTGTGTGGACCTAGATACTGGCTGAACTGATGTTTTATTGAGAACTATAAACTGTTAATTGGTTCCGGATTTTTTTTTTTCATCGTTTTAACCTTGACTGAAATTTGCCTTTCATGAATAAAAATCTATGAATAGAACACATTATTAATTAACAGCTTTTTTTTAAGAAGAGATTGACAGAGGGAAAGTGTTTTGTTGACCTGTGGGTCGTTTTTTTTTTCAGCTTGGAGAGACAAGTTATTATAATTTTAAAAAGAATGACAAGTAAAACATTTTGCCTGCATGCAGGGGCCTGAGAATTGTCTGCCTTTTTTTACACAACCATTTTGGAAAGATAACAGAGGTCAATATCTTTCAGGCAAGGGCATTCAGTTAGTATTGGAGAAAGAAAAGAGTGTAGTTTGTGAACTCGAGATATTCAGTTCTTGTTTTTTGCTTGTTTGTTTTAATGCAATTTGCATGTTGGATGACGAAACGTATTTAAGATGTTAATAGTCTGTTTAGCAGAGATTCCATGGTTCATTTAGTGGCATCAAACCTAGGCTTCACCTAGACATGTAACCCTATTAGACTGTGATTAGCTTTTTAATTATATCACAAATAAGTCTCAGGAAATGTGCTCCATATTGTATTAAGGCTTGACAATTGACCACAGAGGTAGTTTACAGACGACAGCATTTTTGATTAGAGGAAGAGTTTTAATGTTTTTATTTTATTTTATTCCAAATACCTTGCATTTCAATAAAAAAAAACCAAACAGCACATAATTGCTTATGATAATGAACAGAATTCACTGTAATATGTTGCTACTCAATGCACCGTTTTGAATTACTCAGCATGCCCAAGCACATGCCTTCAGGCACTTCTCAATGCATCCCTCTAGAAGGCAACAGTATTAGCACAAATATGAGTGCAGTCATCAAATAAATAGCTGCCAACAGAATAGTCGTATCACTAGGAGTATATCGTATGACAACAACAGATCCATAACTGGGAGCAAACTCTGACAGGAAACACATAGGAGACTGCAGTACTATATAATTAGCTAGGACAAAAATGGTCATGGGGAGTTTAGTTGTAAGTTATGTTGTGTGAACTGCATGGTGCATTTTACTGTACAATGTAGCTAGAGAATGACACAGCTCATAATCTTATAACTAGTCCTGTGAAATTCTTTTTATTTATTTATTTTTTAATAATTTTTCGTTTTGTTTTTCACATTTTGTTTTATTTCGTTTTATTACAGATACACATTAATAAAATAGATGTACATCAATAATAGTATAGTATACATCATGTTTTAACTACATACATCTTTTTTATTAAACTATCTGCTTTTTATTTATTTTTTACATTTTGACAAACAGACCTCACACAGAAAAATAATTTAGTTACCACAATTTATTATTAGTGACAGTAACAGTAACATTCAGCCCCCCACTGTTTATTTACAATAAATACTGCCCGTGCCCTCTATAAGAATACAATATGATAAAATATAAAATATATATTTACACTGCTCTACTATTGTGGGGCTGTCATAATAATTTCACACACAGCAATCTACCCATTAAACAAAAAACTATAGGATTTGTATTTCAATCCCATTGCACTGAAGCAGGGCTCCAGTGTACAAGCTTGGGGTTTCTCAGTATTTAAACACTAAGCAAAGCAGATTCTTTTTTTCAAATTAATTCAATTCCAAACAGCATTTGCTCCAGTGCAAAGTTTGCACTGCTTGAAATAAAACAAAGAATTAGCATACTAATACAAAATATAAGCAAACAAGCCATATTTTCCCCAAAAGGAAAAGGAATAAACAGCTAATGGGGCTCTGCTTATAAATATAACTCTACAGGCTACATATTAGCTTATTATAAAATAAGCAGAAAAAAAAGTAAACAGTGTTGCTGTTTAGAATTGTGTTACAGGCATGGGTTCACAGCTATACACAACGTAAGATTATCTATAATTCTAACAAATATATAACTGTGATTGGCTGATTTTTTTTTTTATATGTGATTCATAATTAAGAACAAAACAAAAATCAAAACAAAACTATTAGTTGAATATTTGAAGTAATTGGGTTTATTATCCATACAGTGTTCATGCGGTAGTGTAGCACATGGACATTTAACCAAAGTCTACATTATAGGAATGCTAACCAATGTTTAGAAAATCCACATTCTTACCTCTTATTAACGTTACTACAGGTCCCTCTTTATTGTGATTAATTTTTAAGTATGTAGTTATTAAGGATCCACAGACATTCAGCTAAACACATGCAAATATATAATGCTAAGTATAATTTGCAGCATCCTGGAACCTTGGTAATGAGGGCCCTTGAAGGAGGGCATTGAGACACAGCAAAGAGAGGCTACAGGGCTTTGGAAATTAACAAGACAGATAGATCAGCACAACAGTGATTGGTTTTGTTAGACAGTTGATTTAAGGCATTTTTAAAGCCTGGTCTGTGGAAACTGTGTTGGTGTCAAATATGTATCCAGGCATTCATTAAAACCCCAGATGTCAATGAACATGCAATATGAACTTCAGACATAATTCAAGAACATGGAGGCGTGCGTCCCTATACTGTATATATTTTTTAATTGGGTTGTCAAACCCTCCTGGTATTAAAAATCAAGCACTGGTAATTGTTAGCTGTGCTTTACAACCAAATGTCATTAGAGGAACAAATGTCACATCACGTAAAGGTGCTTTTAATGAAAGAGTGCAGGTCTATCTCGGATGGCATTGTGGGAAACTGCATAATTGTGCCGTGCTGGTGCTTCACACTAACATCTATTTAGTGGCTTGGGGCTTGGCGCTAGTAAACACATCACTGCTGAGAGTGGAGGAGCTAATGAAAGCTAACACAAAGCGGAGGAAGAGTGATGTTACCAAAGATTGCAGTCTTGTTGCGGTTGCCTTCAAAGGTAAAGTAACATAGAAAATAGGACAGTGAGGGATACCGTTATAGTTATTGCTATTGTGCAAGTGGTAATATTGAGAAGCAAGGAAACAGAAACCTTTATTGTCCCGCACTACCCCTGCGACACATACAGTAAAAACTCATTGATATTTTAATAGTTTACAGGAAAGCATGCAATTGTATCAAAATGATTTATAATCCTATTGTTCTGCTGTGGTTTACTCCACAGTCTGTTTATATTGCTTTAACTCACAAAGTCATTTTTATTTTTAGAACATCGCCTTGCCTTTAGTTTGAGCAGAAATAAAGAATACCAAAGTGAATCACGCAGGGAGCACAATTAGACAAGCCTCCAACAATTCCAGAGTTGACATTATTTTTCAGAGTGTACTGCAGTCCCATGAGCCTTTGCCAGTGAACTAGTCATGTGGACAGGTTTGCTGCACAGAACAGTGGCTAGATACTGTAACCGGTGCAGTTTCATATATAAATTGCTCCAAAGCTACAGGGTGGTTAATCAATTTAGGAAGAGATGAGCTTGGTCTTTAGTTGTTTTGTTTTCTTTGGTTTTATTTTGGATGCTTTTTATAGTGAGATTTAAACTGGAATAAAAGTAATTTATCTATAGTACGTGTTTTCTCCAAAGTGTAATTTGCACAGTTTTCGGTCCAAGGAAAATTAAATGTCAGGCAACAAAAAGTGACTTAGTTTAGGGGACTCAAAGTTATGCATTGTTTGTTACTGGTACTACATGTAACATTTGACAGTTTAATTTTTTTTTGTTATGACAAATGTGGCCCACTGTTCCTTGTATAACTGTCAATGATAATAGTTTTGCAAAACATGGACACGTATTCTCTTAGTGTTGGATATGATTTTGTAACACATTTCTTGTATAGTCGTGTGGCGGAGTGTCCCGCCCCTATTATTATTATTTGTATTATTGTTTGCGGCGCGTATTTCTTATTTATAATTTAAAACCCCGTGAGGATGCATGACTGATCAGCTACTGATTATTTAACTAGCTGACAGTCATGCATCCTTACCAAACGCGTACAGACTCTGGCCGAGGGGTAATAAGATAATTAACAACTAGTTAACCCCTCGGCCAGAGTATAAGAACCGGCAGCTGTCCGTTCTGCGGGGTGGAGTGTACAGAGGAGAGTACGGGGAGAGATCGAGAGCGAGGAAACATAACGACATTTAAAAACGACTGCTAAACAATCTTTGTTTATTCGTTTGGCCCTTGTGCCTTTTTGTTTTGTGTTTTGTTCATTGTTTAAATCTTTTGTTTTTGTTTATTTGATTAATTAAATACGCTGAACGCAGCAGCATTCAGCTTCACCCGCCAATCCATTGTTTTGGTTTCAGTTACTTCCTGGTCCGTGACGTCACCACACCTCACCACTGTGAGCCAGCCTGTCATAAGTCTACATTCACTGCCAGAATAGTTTGTGTTGAAGACTTTTTCATTTGTGATGAACTGAATGGTCTTACAATTGGCCCTTACAGAATGTAAAGACCAAAAACTATTATTTTTGTCATTTCTGTCTCCCAGTAAACACTATTATACCTCAGAAGGGTTCAGCTGACTTGTCAAATCCCCAAATTTGCTTCAAATGGTTTGACCTAATTCGGCCCTGGATTATCTGGGGCCATTTCTCAGCTATCTAGAGTAAAAGGGGAGAAGAAGGAAAATCTCAGTATACGTTTCCATAGAAAGGTCTGAAAGCAGTCAAGCACAATTGCTTATAATTGTTGTGCTTCTTATCCCCATGTGATTCTAACTGCCTAATGCTTGCAATTGTACATTGCCTCCAAAGGTGAACAGCTCAAGCATTAACCTGCACCACCTACCGTAACTGCCAATGTGTGTGTGTGTGTGTGTGTGTGAGTGTGTGTGTGAGTGTGTGTATATATATTTTTATGGACCATTGCCGAAATCGGGCAGTTGCCGCAATGCCCTGGCAGTTGGCTAAGTGCCCAGCTGCAGCAGGCAGATGCCGAATTAGCTTCAAATTTTATGTCATTTCAGCATCTGCCCTGGCTGGTCAACTGCCCACAGCCTCCCTGGTGAAGCAAGATCTTTAACAGATACAGTATAATACAAATAGAGCATGAATTACCTGTGTTGCCTTTAAGCGCAAAAGCACACCGCCACCAAGCCACCCATTGCAATATTTATTTAAATAACTTCTGTACTTTTTGCAACACTATAGCAACAATGTTTTATTTTATTCTTATTGTAGCAATACAGTACACATTTCTGAGTAGAGTTGCATTGTTTGAATGAGAGATCATTCAATATCAGGAAGAGACTAATAATCACAGTTAAGTTTAAACGTGTAAAAGCCACCCAGTTAAATATTGTTACCTGAAACTCAGAAAGAACGCAGTGCCAAAACTAATTTATCATAGCAATATTAATTAATCATTAATCAACAGCATAAAGTTAGTATTTTTCTTATTTAGAAATATGAATGACAATTTGACTCAGAAGAAACCATTTTCTTATAAAAAGTTTAGTTTTCGTTCTGTAGAAAATATTTTTTACACATTCAAACAATATTATTTCATGTCTAACATTAGTTGACATCAGATCTCAGACAATTAGACATTTGCCTCAGCATTTCATTAAAGTCCATTTATCACCAATTTCACTTTACAATCTGATTATATTTTATTCAACTACACTATAATAGCGTTCTAAAATATATACAGTGCCGTGAAAAAGTATTTGCCCCCTGTCTGAATTTCTGTATTTTTGTATATTTTTAACACTGAATGTTATCAGATCTTCAACCAAAACCTAATATTAGATAAAAGGGACCCTGAGTGAACAAATAACACAAAATGTTATACATATTTCATTTATTTATTAAAGAAAGTTATGCAACACCCAATGCCCCCGTGTGAAAAAGTAATCGCCCCCTTAGACTCAATAACTGGTTATGCCACCTTTAGCAGCAATAACTGCAACCAAACGGTTCCTGTAGCTATTGATTAGTCTCTCACAGCGCCGTGGAGGAATTTTGGCCCACTCCTATGGGGTTTAGGTCTGGACTTTGACTAGGCCATTCCAAAACTTTAAATTTCTTGTTCTTCAACCATTCTGATGTAGACTTGCTTGTGTGTTTCGGATCACTGTCTTGCTGCATGACCCAGCTGCGCTTCAGCTTCAGCTCACGGACGGATGGCCTGACATTCTCCTGTAGAATTCTCGATACAGAGCAGAATTCATGGTTCCTTCAATGATGGCAAGGCGTCCAGGTCCTGATGCAGCAAAGCATCCCCAAACCATGACACTACCACCACCATGCTTGACCGTTGGTATGAGGTTCTTACTGTGGAATGCAATGTTTGGTTTTCGCCAGACATAACAGGGCCCATGTCGGCCAAAAAGTTCTACTTTTGACTCATCTGTCCATAGAACATTGTTCCAGAACTCTTGAGGATCATCCAGGTGTTTTTTGGGAAACTTGAGAAGAGCATTCATGTACTTCTTAGTGAGCAATGGTTTCCGCCTTGCTACTCTGCCATGAATCCCATTTTTGCCCAGTGTCTTTCTGATGGTGGAGTCATGAACACTGACCTTAGCTGAGGCGAGAGAGGCCTGCAGATCCCTGGATGTTTTTCTAGGGTTCTTTGTGACTTCCTGGATGATTTTACGCCTTGCTCTTGGAGAGATTTTGGCAGGACGGCCACTCCTGGGAAGATTCACTACTGTCCCAAACTTTCTCCATTTGGACAATATGGCTCTGGCTGTGGTTTGGTGGTGACCCAGAGCCTTAGAGATAGCTTTGTAAACCTCTCCAGACTGATAGGCATCAACAACTTTTTTCCAGAGGTCTTCAGGAATTTCTTTTGTTCGTGGCATGATGTGCCTCTAGAACCTGTGTGCTGTCAACTTCACTCTGATGGTAAGGGACAAAGTTAGTCACATTTATATTGGGCAGGGCTGGCCCAAATCAGGCCTGGTTGTTAACCAAAGTACTCAAACAGCTGACCCTAATTATCCCTTTAATTGGGTTGGGTTAACTAGGGGGGGCAATAACTTTTTCACACCTGAAGATTGCATGTTTGATTTCCTTGCACACCAAACAAATGAAAGAAGCACCAAACTTTGGTGTCATTTTTTCTCAGACTCCCACTATATACTACTACAACCCACAAAAAATCTGACCAAATACAATGTGAAAAATGTGCAAAAATGCAGAAAATCAGACAGGGGGCAAATACTTTTTCACGGCACTGTATATATCATTTATACTTGTGTGCTGTTACTGTAAGAAATTTACAATCATAAAGCTTGTTTTGAGTGCTTCTGCCAAAAAGCCCTGATTTCGAATCTTGACATCTGTGACGTCACTAGGGGAAAACACGAACCATAAACCATAAACATGCCTGCATATGTCTATGGCATAAACAAAACGATCATACATACAGGCCTATTTTGCGATGGTTAAACGGTGTCAAAAATACATTTCACCTCAGATAGGCACAAGGGAAAGCATTGCATGAAAAAAAAGTACTGTATTCCGTGAAAGTAAAACCAACGAGTTTGTCAGTGCACAATGCAATAATCACTTTGTACAATACTGAGCACGGAGACTAAAGCTTTTGTTTGCTGGTTTCTGGCAGATAGAAATGTTATTTTTTCTCTTTTTTAAGACACTGGTACACAAGTTCACAAACACACACAGGCCTTTACAAAGACAGCTGTTTACAAAGACAATCATCAAGTAAATGACCATTGATGCATTTTCCCCTGACAATTTTCCCCTTGAGCAAGTTACTTTACCTAGATTGCTCCAGTAAAAACCCAACTGTATAAATGGGTAATTGTATGTGAAAATAATGTGATATCTTCTAACAATTGTAAATCGCCCGGGATAAGGGTGTCTGCTAAGAAATAAATAATAATAATAATAAATCCACCAAAATGTTAGGATGGATATCATTTGCTAATTTATGAAACTTTACAAGAGATTCTTCTCCATATTGTGTCCATATTCCATATTCCGTCATCCACATATCTTATGTATTCTAATGGTGGTTAGAATCACATGGGGATAAAAAAGCACAAACATAAGGACATTTATATTTATATATATATATATATATATATATATATATATATATATATATATATATATATATATATATATATATATATATATTTCTTTATTTTTTCTTCTGATAAGCAAAATTATTTTCTGGAAGTGCACAGAATATTTAACTACCAAAATACTGCATAGAATTACCTTGTCCTACTTGTGTTTGTTGTAGCCCTTGAGAAATTCCTTTCTTCTACTGTACAGTAAGTGATTAACATTAGAATAGGACAGGCTAGTGCATCCTGTTTAGTGCTTTATTACCGACATCAGTAAAGAGCTTTTGAAACACTTGTTATGTCATCCACAAAGATGGAAAGGCTGAATCCATTAAAATAGGCCTCTGTGAAAAGCAATGAAAGCAGTGTTACTATGCATTGATTGTATTGTATTGGGCCTGAGATTCTCATGTATGAAATAACCTTGGTCTTCATTCCGCTCTGTGTCTAATTGTACCACGTCATAGAGTATTATACAGAAAATCGCATGCCCTTCGAAATGTGTAATGAGATTCTTGTTAATCAGTTTACTTAAATAACATCTAAATATAGAAGAGTGCAGTTGTTCATCTCCATCAGTTCTTGAAGACTTACTAGATGTAGTCTTTCAATTGAATCTGTTAATACACCATACTCCACCACAGCAGTAGATGCTTCATATATCTGCATGTTAATTAATTGGGGAAGTTCTGCATGTGTGAAATCCAAAAAGCACATTAAACTGAAATATTATAATATTAATATACAGTATTTTAAACACAGAAAAACAGTAAAAAAAAAAAAAAAAAGGTCTTGTAACACTGTACAATAGGGGGCAGGGCAATCTTATGTAATAAATCTGTAAAATGAGATGTTGCCTCTGTAGATAATGCAGGATACCTGCACTGGTATGACATGATGGGTGAGTTTTCTTGCTAGCTTCCATTAGTTATCCCCTCCTGTCACAAGCTGATAAACCTTAGGCCCATAAAAGTCTGCCTGAATTGATGTGTTGCGTTGTGCTTCACTGTACAGGATGACCCAATCATGCCTTGCATGCAATTTTCATCGAATAAACTGGCTATCTCTGAGGCATGAGCAAAAAGCTATGCTTTATTTTCTAAGCAGATGAACCCTATACTGCAACTGTGTCCTTAATTACCTTTTTATGTTGTTGTTGCTAATTTTGGCCATTTTTCTTTGGATTTCTTCATGTGGCACTTTAATTACGAAACAATATGTTTAACACAATTATAATCTTATTTATTACAGGGGGTTGATTAAAAAGGGTGCATCTGGAAGGTACAATAATCAAGACAAGAGGTTATGAATGCATGTATCAGCATCTCTGTATCCCTGTATTCCTTGTTTGTTGGTCTACCTGCCACTGAACTCAGAAGGCTTCAGCTTGTCCAGAACACAGCTGCCAGACTGCTTTCTCACACTTGTCTTTCTGAACATGTATAAATATATATAAATGAGTAATATGTTGAGATAGATAAGTATAAGAAAAAATATTGTGCTATATAAAAATACATTTGTATTGCATTTGTCTGAAAGGTTTAAACCCAAAGCAAAACTTAGATAGCAACTGACTCAATGACTGTTCCTTACGGTTTTTTTCTTTCAGCTGGAACTACGTACATTTTTGGCCGAGGAGGTGGACTGATCACTTACACATGGCCCCCCAACGACCGGCCAAGCACCCGCGCTGACAGGCTGGCTGTAGGATTTAGCACCCAATTGAAAGATGCTGTTTTGGTGCGGGTAGACAGTTCTTCTGGGCTCGGAGACTACCTACAGCTACACATTGTAAGTAGCAAGAACACATGCTGAAAATGATTTGTGCCGGCTGTCGAGTAATCTGGGATTTGTGTGGCTTTTTTTTTTTTTTTTCGTAAAGGTTAATATTTGTTCTCATACTAATTGTGCGCATCTAGCCAGAGAGCAAGTTAAGGGGGATATTAACTAACTAAATAAAAAAAAAAACCTTGAACTCTCTTAATTTACTCCCACTTGTTATCTACATCCCTGAACCTGCCCACCCACACACATTCACTGAATGCAATAGAAGACCAGGCTGGGTTGTTTCCTTAATACAGTATGTGCTGCACGTCGCACTCCCTTGACTCAACGATCATGTGGAGGGGTGAGTCAACACCACTGATCCCAGTTGTCAGTCTGATGTCTGTCACATTCTAGTGGCAGTTACACCTAAATGTGTAACCTTCATTCCTAGAAGTAGTGTGCAGTACCAAGACCCCCTGCTCTGTAACGATTGGTGTTCATGTAGAACTTTTGAGCTCACACTTACACACGCTCTCACACACACACATGCACGCACACACAATGGCTGTCATTTATTCAGTTCAAGTAGCAAGGAAATATTTTCTCACACAGATGTTTCATTCCCAATGGAGCCTCTGATTTGCTTTAAGAAGCAAAGCTCTTCTACAGGCTCCCATTTCTATGAGATGCTACCATGAACCTTCTGTATTCTGGTTCACTGAGCAACCGGATATGTAATCCTTTGTGATCACCGGATCTTTTGGCGTTTTAAAGTCAAGGTGCTGTCAAAATAACAGGCATGGGAAAAGTCAACGTTTTTTGCAGGGGTATGTACAGTACAGTGATACATTTTTCAATGTATACCTAATATATTCTTTCTCAGGACTCGCTAACAATGATGATACAGACATGCACAGGCACACGTTATTATGAAAGTTTGCATTGAAGCAGTTGATTGAAGCCTATACAGAATTCAGTTCCAGACGCTAAAATAGTGAATGGCAAACTGCATCCATTACTAATGCCCTCTGTGCATAAATTGATGCTACATAACTGTGTGACTCAGTCTTTACTTTTCACAGGGTAAACAATGGTTTAAAAAGTGTAACATCCTCTAAGTTGACAGATTTTTTTTTTTTTTTTTTTCCCAGCAATTTTGTTTCATGGAATCATGATACATATCTGAGGCAAAAAAAAAAAAAAATGCAGTTTGTGACTTAAAAGTTCGGGTTCCATTCTTATCTGCTGAATTAAAAACATGCATCATAATGATTGCGCCAATATAGCCATAGTAACGCTATAGCACTGTAAAAATAACATGTCCCGTATTGAGCTGCAATGGCTGTCCTAATTTGGATTGTGTCCAGGTATTTGTTTTTGTCTACTTTTTGGGGCACTTCAATTCTGCACAGTCCAGTATTCAGTCATCTTCTGCTACAATCTTTCAATTTAAGTTGATATTTTTGTGTCAGTTCTCAATGTGGCAGCCAGCCTATTGTTTAAGAAAACAAATGCATCTCCCCATTAAAAAGCAATACCAGCCCAGCACTGATTCATCCTGTAGAAGTGAATGCTGAATATCTGAGGAAGACAATGTAGGAACCAATGGTTTTGAGTGCAGCATAACAACAGATAGAAATATTTCGTTTTCAGAAAGAAATATTTCATTTTCAGAAAGAAATATTTTAGTCGCATATTCCTTTCAAATCAATATGTCATGCTCTTATGTCAAATAAACAAGTCTGAGCTGCCTTTAAAAAACAAACAAAAAAACAAAACAGTGCTTTAGGAATAGAAGAATGATTTAGAAATTTATATCTTGTGTCTTCTCATATTACTTTGCACGTGCAAGGGCTCAGTAATATTTAACATGCTGAGTCTCATTGGGTTTTAACCAGCAAGTGGTACCCATATTATCTCCAATGTGATCAAATAGCTAACAGTGCTCCCCGATGTCCATTTTTAATAACCAGTCCTGTTGATGCAACCCTCTTGTATTTGTCTACTGTACTGAATGTAATTTACTTTGCCTTTCATTTGCAATCTTGATCTACAGAGGTTTATGAATTAGTGTCCTCAACCACAACTTCTGTGCTAAGATCTGACCCAAACAATATCCAGGAGTAGTCAGTGCATCTTACCTAGTTGTCTAACAGCAAATCAGACTGGTTGATAGACATAAAACAATTATCCATCCAGCATGCATACAATGCAGAAAATAATGTATAAATGGATACAAGGTACACTTCTGAATGCACTTGTGAAGGCACTAGCCAACGTGTTGGTCTGCTCTAGTGGATAAAACATGAGCCGCATAAACCGAATGGGTGATGACCAAGTGTGGAGGTTTATTCAGTTTGTTTTATTTAGATTTTGTATCCATCAGTTCTGTCTACCTACCGCATACACTCACACCGGTTTGAAAGATTCCTGGCTTTTCATACAGTCTTCTCCACTTATAAATATGGTATTTAATTGCATGGATTTGTGTTGGAGTCTGTAAAATACCTTGCTCATGTAGCAATAACTCTGCGTGCACAGTACTACCTGGGGACACTGCAGTTGTTTCATACTGCTGTAGCCTGTCTCCATGGAGCAATTCTTAGGAGCATTCTAAGTGCTATTTTCCAAACCTCTAATTGCTTATGTCTCTTCAAAACATCTGATATATACTCGCAAGCTAAATAGGATGGCTCTGGACTTAATATATTCTGAAAAGTAGCATGTAAAGTTGGATAATGGATCCTTTAAATGTGCTTTGTGCCTTTGCTTCAGCGTTATAGGGAATGAAAAGTGGCTGGAGATTAATACAACTAATTGCATCGTTTAAAGTTTTATTTCCTTCTTTTTCTTACTTTCAAAAGTACTGTTATCTTAAGAGGAATATACAACTTTTTTTTTGTTTTAAGAGCATCTGCATCTTGGAGGATGGTTGAGCTTTTTCTAAAGGTTCCGCTGTTTTATCTACGATTAGTATTCAAAATATGTAGCGTTATATGCCATTTCTTCTGAATACATTCAGATATCTTCGGAATCTTAATTTGTGTTTCATTTTTAAGGTTACATTTGGAAATTCTTTTATTGTTATTTATTTTACTGTATCTCGCTTGCTTTTCAATGTCATATTGTTGCTTATTAAAATGGATGATCGCTACCTACAGAATACGTATTTCAGCATATAGAATCTAAACATTGCCCCCTTTACATATTAATATCTCTATTGAATATCTTGGCCTCAATTCCATAACAGTAATACATTTTTTTAAATAAAAAAAATTTAATATGTACTGTAATAACTTTCTTGAAATTCATGCTTTAAGAGATGCAAGGTGACCATAGTCTGTTAATCCAATTCAAAAGCTCATCAATAACCAGTCTCTTTGTTGCTAGCATAACAGCACCTTTAGAGAAAAATGGCATTTAACAAGTCATGTTCAGCAATAAGCAGCACAGCGCACAATTACTGCTAAGGATCATTGATATTTTCACAGCTCAGTCACACACAATTCCCTTGAAGCATTCGCTGTGTTCTAAATAAGTGTCATATTCATTTTTGAAGTTTATCATGAGAGCGTAATAAGAAATTAAACTAAACACGCATATTTTACCAATTAACTATATCCTACTTTTTTCATCTTTGGGACTTTGATTTCAAGCCATTCTAGTAATGATCAGATATTTAGAATTGGAATTAGGTTCCGCAGACCTTCTTGTCAGCTCTGTGAGTCGTCCCCCCCCCCCCAGAAAAAAAAATATATTGTGAAATGATTGCACCGAACACGGGTTCGTTGCCCCTTTAATAACTGACCCAGCACAGCAGAAATTGATTTTTATAGCGCGGTTGCGCTAATTCTTTAATCAACACAAAACAAAACAAAATTACAAACAAACACCTTACTCCGTTTTGGAGTACTAACTAAACAGGTACTTTCCCTGACTAACTTGCAGGACGGCTAAGCCGTTTACCTGGCACCGACACAAACATAAACTCACAGGTTTACACAGCACTTACTCTTTCTCTGACTGCTCGGAGACAGAGCACCTCTTCTGCCTCCTTCTACTCAGCAGCCTTGAGCAGACTGACTGCTCCTCTTAACTGCCCAGGTGCAGGGGATAATTAAATAATAAAACAAACTAAACAAAAGAACCATTAAAAAAAAGGTGCATTTCGCACATGTTTCTCTCGCAGGGAGGTTTTAACCCCCTCCCTGCTGTCTCACATAACCCGCTGCCTTACAATATATATATATATATACGGAAAGTTTTACATTACTGTGTCTTGCATTTCCACACTTTCTCTGTCGCTTAGAATTTCCACATTTTAATAAGCAAGCAAGGAACAAAGAACAAAACATGCCCACTATTCTATCAGTCTATCACTCTACCTGCCGACCCACCTGTGAGTTGGATTCCATATTCTTGTCATTAGACTCTGGTTGGAAATTCTGTCTTTGCCTTTTGTCAACTGCTACTGTAGCCTGGGTTTCTCTAGATTGAATCTCATTTATTTGTATGTATTTTTTTCCTTACAAAAGGAGGCATCAAAATGACAAATTTGAAACCAAATGACAGAAGGCGTTGGTTGATAAAATGAAATCAGCAATGGTTTCTAATAAGTTCAGATCAAAAGCTAATAGAAGCAGTTGTGCACACACTACAACATGGCACCATGCTATATTTAGAGCAAGTGCTGCTCTATCATTCCCAATGCTTCGTGGCTTTTCTGTTGCATTGAATCTCCTTTTAAACTACACAAAGCCAGATCAATCAATCTGTGCGCAGCCATTGCATGAGAGTTACATCTACATTGGTCATTAAACTGTGCACTATTCTGGAATATTTTAATATTTAGTACAATATGGAGTTTAGGTACAAGGACAAGAACAATATCATTTTTTAGACCCTTAACTTGACACACACCCAGATGTCCAGATTACTTTTTTCCCTAAAGGAACTCATTGGGATGGCACAGTAAACTCTCTCATATTGGCAGGCCTGTGTTTTAATTGCATGCTTAATATGTTTGAATTTACATGCAGTACTGACCTTTTCTAATCAACCTTTTTCAGTTCATACTGTGACGCAAGGACTATTGAGAACACCCCCTCTTCTCCCATTGTAAGGGAAGTGCACAAGAATAAGCATTACACATTAATAGTACATAGTTCTAGTTTTCCACCTCCGCTCTGCTCATACTCCCAGGGCCAAAAGCAAAATTTCAATTAGGAATAACATTGGAAAAGTATAAAACTGGTCAGATTAGATCAGTTAAATTATTGTAGATTCCATCTTGTTTTATAATGTGAAATATTATGATGATTATTATTATTTCCCTCTCAGAAATGGCATTGCTGACTAAATAATATGTAGGGTTTTGGTTTGAATATGGGGAGGTCTGGGGTCTTATACAGTTTTGCAACACTAGAAGGCTTTCAAGTTGCTCACGCTTGACATTACCATCTCTAATAAGAACATTAATCTACACTTGTCTACCAGAGTATAAATTAGAGAATATCGAGACAGGGCCCTGTTTTTGACCCTTAACGAATTTTACATTCAGACTCAAAATATTATTAAGCATGCAACTAATAAGATCAGTTCTAGATTGCCAGTGCCTTCCCCAGCCATGTGATCTCTGTAGATTGCAGGCCCGAGGCTGAGCTTCTTTGTTGGAGCATGTTATTTTATTACATGTGTTTAGATTAGTGCTGTGCTTTTACATAAGGCTGCAAGTCTGTGCAAAAGCATCCTCAGAAAAACAATAAAAGAGGCATCTGCCACTGCACACTGAAATAATTCTGATTGCCTCAGCCATTATGTCGAGCATAACCCGCCCGGCAGCCCATCTCAAGGTCCACTGTGACCAATTTTCTTTTAAACTGTTTCATCTGGTTTTAACAGTGCCCTTGATTTTGTATATAGATTACCATTTAACAGACCTTTAAAAGAAAAAAAAAAAGCATTTTTACGCTTTTCAAGTGTTCAAGGCGAAATAATTACAAAATCCTGTTTGTAATTAACCTCATAAAGCTAATTTTATAGTAATAATAACAATAAAAAATAAATTAAACACAATGAAATGTTGTGCCATAGGCTTCAGATATTAATAAAAAAAAAAAAAAAAGTGTCAGAAAGAAATAGCATACAACACCCTGCAGATCACAAGACTATTACTCTTATTGACACAGAGGAGGGGGGGGGGGGCTGTGGGGCACAGTGGTGCAGCAGGTGACAGGATTAGCAGCTGCCCACCTCCCCAAGGTAAGCTATAATTAGGGTAAATAGAAGAGCAAGTAACTCCAGCACCACAGCAAAGCTCTGCAGTGTACATTTTAAAGTTTAAGAAGCAATGCATTATGTTCACACCTTTACTTTCCAAACAAAACAAAACAAACAAAAAAAAACCTTAATAAGAAATGTTTGATGACTAACTTTCAGGGTCACATTTTAAAGCAAATGCAACAGTTAAGTACAGCATGGAATGCGTTACGGATAGATACTGGTATGAAATGTCATGTGTAAGTTCACTGGCAATAACTGCGAACAATTAAACTCAATTTTCTTTAAGGCAATGCACGGAAATACTGTATGCAACACATTTTTTGTCAATAAAAAAGACAAGTGAATAGAACTTCAGTTGCCTTGATACTGTATCACTCTACCAAGCGGTGGCACCAGAGCTGACATTCTACCGAGGTCAAACTTAGGTTTCAGGCTGTAGCTGGTCGTATTTATATGACTGCTTTGTATTTACTATTCAACCTCCCAATCTATATTACACGGCAAACCAACAGAGAAAATTAAGTCTTTTTACCAGAATTTGTACATGAGCATCAGTATTGGTGAAAAACAACCGAGGACACGACCTTGGTATCCTCAAAGTTAGTTACAGCCATGGCTTTACCTTATCTCTGCTTCCAGTAGGTATATAAAATGTCTTTTGTTAAATCGACAGAATGTAGAGCATTGATGCCTTATTGTAACTTAAGTGACAGATTAAGTAGCTATATATCATGTTTAATCATTTTCTGCATGACATATTGAAGATAGGTGGGGCTGGGGATAGCTTTGGACATTGATATTTGTTTCAATTGCATTTTTTTCCATTGCTTTATATTAGGGAAAAATGGCATTCTCATATATTCCCACATAAAGACTAGAAGAGATTTTTTTTATTATTTTTGTATTTATTTTTTTATGCATCCCCATTTGAGGTCGACATGCATGAAAGGCTTAATATCCTATCATGTTTTTTCTTTCTTCGTATTGATCAAAACCTATAGAACAACAGAAAACCATAGAGAACACACATAATAAAATATTTAACAGGTAAGAAATGTAATATTCTGAATATGCCTTCAAGTGCGTCCCTTTAAGGTACATGCATTGCGCTCACTTAGAACCGGAATGTACAGAATTACAGTAAATTATGTAGGTTTAATATTGATCGGTATGGTTCAATCTTGCTGTGCTTGGTAAGGTACTGTGCATGACAGCACATAAATGGCAGCAACACTCACTAATTGGTCACAGAGGGTTGCATTCGAAAGGGGGCAATGACCTTGGCACTTTTCTTTTGAGTGACAATTGTTTTATTTTTCCCTTCAAGTGACATTTTTATGGAACTATGGGTAATAAAATATATCATTGTACGACTTTATGTAACCAATTACAAGCAACAACAGGTTTTGTTTCTGACATTGGACAAATCCCAAGTAAAAAATGTCTAGTAAAGTACTCATCCTAATTAGAATATGAATACAGTACGTACTTGTCATGCCATTTTATAATAATTATTCTCTTGTCAATGTGCATTCAATCTGTTGAAGCCAGGTCCGACCTGCATCATTTGGAAGCACAACTGTTTCTTCACATTGCAGTTGCTATTTGGGAGTCCTGGCTATTTTAGCATTTACTGTAGGTGGCATATTTGTGGACAGCGGCCACTAGCAGTTTGGTTGTGCAATTTGAAATTCCTCAGTGGTGAAGTTGTAATTTCAATTTAATAACCCCTCAAACAGTTTGCATTAGTTTAAAAGCCCTTAATATTTGAATCTGCAGCTGATATGTGAATATCATATAAAACCAAATAAACAGCTACACCACCTTACATACTAAATCATTTCTGATTTCTGTTCAGTACCATACACAATAAAAACAAATCAAGTAGCTTTTATTAGTTTAAAAGCCATTAGTATAAGTGTCTACAGTTGTCATATGAAACCAAATAAAGAGTTATATTCACCCTAATTACCAAATAATTTCAGATTTGTGTTTAGTACCATGTACAGTAAAAACAAATCCAGTAGCATGTATAACTTGAATTAATGCTTCAGGTTTTTATTGTCCAGTAAACACTCAGTCGTAAAGAAAAGCAGTTGTCACTTCCTATAGTTTAAATTATTTTCATATTTATTTGGCAGAGTAAAATTGTCCACGGTGTTATGACATGATTAGGCTTTAATGGTTGTTTGTGCCCTGGTATGTCATTGATTATTCAGTGAGGGGATGCATACAATATGAAGTTGCTTGTTTGTGAGAACATAATTAAAGCTTGTGAGATCCCTAGGAGTGTTTGGTGCAATTCTTCAAGGGCGTGCTTGTGTACATTTGTTACAGCAATCTATACAGCTGTAAAATAGAAAGCTGACATTGGGTTACAGATGTAAGGATTATTTTACAAGCTGAAATAATGCTAGGGTGGGCATGGAAACCAATGTTTTGCTGCTGTACAACAAAACATTTACGGAGGTATAAACTCTATAAAGTGATTTGGTTTCTTAGATATAACTGTCTTAACGTCCATCTACCTGCTTATTTTGTCTTCATCCTTGACAAAGCACGACACAATTATGATTTATAACAATGCAGCTGACTCAACAGCCAACTCACTGTTATCAGAAGTTAGTGTTTGTAAAAGGTCAACACAAATTGAAACAAATATGAATGAAGGAAACTGGATCTAGATTCAAAATGTGGTGCCAGTACCAGAATAACAGGCACAGACTTTGTCAGCAAAAAAAAAAAAGTCCTATACTGTTACTTATATGAATTATAGATTTCATGATCTCCTTATTTCCTTTTACCTCAAAATCAATATTTTCATGACCAGCGCAGGGGGAGCAGCACAGGAGCTGAGTTTACTGCATTTCAGTCTGTTGAATAACTCCAGAAATACCGTGGTAAGACACTCAGCGTTTGAAGAGAATGTGCATGACTCCTTATCCAGGCAGTAACAGTGCTATAGAAAATAATCACATTTCTGCCCTCCTTTTGAGTTTCAAAGAGATGCAAAAAAGTCTGATATTAATAAATAGCACAGATAACTCCATTCAGCATCAGCTTGTATACATGTTACAATTGATACATAAAAACAACACCAGCCATGAAAGACAAAATATTTGAGATGCCAAGCAATCTGGATAAGATTCATCTGTAGCTCGGAAATAAATGCAAGGGTTCACTTGTCTGCATATATGAGGTGATGCCTTACAGTGGATTGCTTTTATCTTTATCTTTTTAGAAAGGTGAGAGCATTTGTAACATGCACTCATTCCTTCTTCACACACTGGCCAATAAAACAATTATACAACTGTATATGATTGTGTGTCTCCCATGTAATAAATACAGCATTATTAAACGGGGGTTAATGTAGTCAATAGATTGGAAATGTAACTTATTGCAGTACTCCCCCTTTATAAGGCGTCCCTTTATCCTGTGGAACAGGTTATAAGGCGGTACGGTCATGGCTCCCATTTGCCCCATAATGCCATTACACTAACTCTAGTAGTCTTGTTATAAGGCGGAACACAAGTAGCACAGTCTCTAAACTATGGCTGCCGACTACAGCATTATAATGGGGTAGCGCTGTATCGCCTTTTGTTTATGATGGTATTACAATAATCTATTAAAGTATTTATAAACCATTTGTAAACGCTGTTACTACCATGTATCATTAATCAATGCTATATTCTGTAGTTAATACACTATAAAAAACACCCTAATGTAAAAGTTTTATTATTAAACGCTATTATTTAAAGCCATGAAAACTAAATTACAGTCAGCTATGGTTAACTCATTTAACCATGGGTGCACATGAGCCATGGCATTAACATGCATATAAGTAACAGAACTCACGTTTACAGTATTACAGTATTTGCAAATTTATTTTTAGTTAAATGTTCTTATGAAAACGGTTGAAAGAACTACAATGAATGAATCAATTACACTATACAATATTGTATAAACTCGCTACAACTAGTTTAGTTCGACTGAAATAAGAATAAAGAATAAATAAAATAACTATTGCATTATTTTTACTAAAACAATCCAACCACACACTGTGCACAAACTGTTGAATATACGTTTAGTTATTGGCTTGTACTGTCTAATTTGACAGCATAAATAGCAAAAGTGAAAACATGTACATTATACAGAATTAACTCAGTGAACAAAAACAATAATAAACAACTTAGTTTCGCACAGAAATCAAACATTTATGTGGGTGCTTAGAAAAGGAAGAGTGTGTAAAAGAAAGGCACCGTTCTGTCTCTGAGGAGCTTAATATATTCCACAGCTATGTAATGATGTTCAAGTGATGAGCATCTCTTACTCATTGTTAAAAGAAAATCCATACCCAAGTCAAAGTTCCCAGTGGTATGTCAGCAGACAATGGTGATGTCATCACACCTTAAGCAAATGATAAATGTGAGCGCTGTCGTGTGACATACAGCAATGGAAAAGCAATTGATTTTCCACTGCAGGGAAAATCAATTCATTAGTGATGCACTGTGAAGTGCATTCGATATGTAATCAATGCTCTCAAGAGACATGATGCAATTGAAACTAAGTTGGACATGTGAAGCATCACTACTTCTGAATATGATAAATACAAAACTATTGAATAACCCATCTGTTAGTTCCTTAGTTATTCAGATAAACTAAAAGTAACGTCCACCGTCATTTTTAATTTTTTTTGGTCTCCTGTTTATTCTCTCTGTCATCCTCTAAAATAATTCATCATCCCACCTATGATTGACTATGACTGACTGACAAGTAGTAAGGAGAGAAGCTGGTCGGGGCAGCGGGAGTTAGGAGAGAAGCTGGTCGGGGCAGCGGGAGTTAGGAGAGAAGCTGGTCGGGGCAGCGAGAGTTAGGAGAGAAGCTGGTCGGGGCAGCGGGAGTTAGGAGGGAAGCTGGTCGGGGCAGCGGGAGTTAAGAGAGAAGCTGGTCGGGGCAGCAGGAGTTAGGAGAGAAGCTGGTCGGGGCAGCGGGAGTTAGGAGAGAAGCTGGTCGGGGCAGCGGGAGTTAGGAGAGAAGCTGGTCGGGGCAGCGGGAGTTAGGAGAGAAGCTGGTCGGGGCAGCGGGAGTTAGGAGAGAAGCTGGTCGGGGCAGCGGGAGTTAGGAGAGAAGCTGGTCGGGGCAGCGGGAGTTAGGAGAGAAGCTGGTCGGGGCAGCGGGAGTTAGGAGAGAAGCTGGTCGGGGCAGCGGGAGTTAGGAGAGAAGCTGGTCGGGGCAGCGGGAGTTAGGAGAGAAGCTGGTCGGGGCAGCGGGAGTTAGGAGAGAAGCTGGTCAGGGCAGCGGGAGTTAGGAGAGAAGCTGGTCGGGGCAGCGGGAGTTAGGAGAGAAGCTGGTCGGGTCAGCGGGAGTTAGGAGAGAAGCTGGTCGGGGTAGCGGGAGTTAGGAGAGAAGCTGGTCGGGGCAGCGGGAGTTAGGAGAGAAGCTGGTCAGGGCAGCGGGAGTTAGGAGAGAAGCTGGTCGGGGCAGCGGGAGTTAGGAGAGAAGCTGGTCGGGGCAGCGGGAGTTAGGAGAGAAGCTGGTCCGAGCAAGTATGACAACAAGAAGGTTTTAAGGCATTCATTTTATTGGAAAATACTGTACGAATGGATCAGATTCTAGACAGATTCCCTTACATATCGGTACAACAGTAAATATGAAAATATTTAATATAATTTATGAATGTAAGAAAGTCTGCCAATTTGGTGAATACCCAGATATACAGCATATTACTGCAATATGGTGTTTTCATGTACAATATGGAAACAACATATGGCATGACAGATTGCAATTAAAACCGTAATGAAGACTTTCTTGACCAGTCATGCTTGTGTCATTCCTTTAAAAGGAATCGCCAGCAACAGCATTGGCTTTGATTGTCACCTTATCTAGCAGTACATGAGAAAATCTGCTTATGGTTTCCTTAATGTCTTTAAAACTTAAATATGCAGTCAGAAAACTGATGTATGAAGCGGCAAATTAAACTATTAATTGTTTGCTGTCTTATCCCTGTAAAGTCAGCCAACCTAATGACAACAAAGATAAAGTTTTAAAGTGTAAACTATGATAATGTAGTTTCAGCTGAAGGAATATTTGGAAGTTTTTTTTCCCCTTGGGAAAATTTACTCAAGCAAGCCGAAAGCAAATTGTACAGCTCAATAACAGCATCCTATAATAGGGAGTGATTATTTGAGATTTATTTGATGCTTGTACCTACAAAGTTAAGCTATTGTGTAAGTATATTATATGCATGCCACAAATGAGAACGATGGCAAATACAAATACCCTTGATTGTTCTAATCATAGCTTTTTATAAATATGGCCCTCAGAATCTGAGCTCACAAACATTTCACAGCAATCCCTTTTTAACTGGTTCGTGTGCAATGAATTCTAATCTAGAGATGCATAGTTCTAATGTAGAGTCTTTCCTCAGCATAAGCATTACATTTTTTTTTTTTTTTTACAGTACTGTACAAGGGTTAATCTGTAAACAAAAAGGTACCGGAAAACATCATTTTTGTTTCTAGACCTAATGTACTGATCTAGATTTACAGGAGCTCCCATCAGGGTTTTGTGCCCTATTGTTTGAACATTACCAGCAGCGGGCCGACTAATCTGAGGAACAGGAGCGACGACGCTGTTATTGTTAAGAGTCATTTTCTTACCCGTCACGTTATTTGAAAACAGTTTAATTGTTGCCTTTCAGACAATAAGGTACTGGACTTGAGATCCGGTGCGATCCGGCACAAATGAACCCCTGGTACTGTACGTAGGGTTACGTGTAGCCATTTTTTTTTTTTAGCAGAATATGGTTCTGTACATGTTCGTCAACTTGCACACTTTTTCTAATGCTGCACACCCTTTTACTACTTATATCTTTGTTGCCATATAATTGAATAAACCTGCTTATTAATATCATGTTTTAAAGTATACACAAGTTTTGTACCAATTACATTTTCATTGGTGCATGTTGGTATTTTGATTCAACAATTATATTTAGAATCTGTATTTTGTGTTTGGATAAAGTAGACAAAAGATTATGCACGGAAAAAAACAGCATTTTTCTTTTGAACAAGCTTGGAGTCTTGAGGAAAACAAGCAAGTCTGACATAATAATAAAAAAAAAATGATGAGGCGATATGAACACAGAGGTCAAATCACATGCACTGACTTGTCAAGATGATATAAAGCAGGCCAGGGATGCATTTTATTAAAGTGGAGTTTGTGATGCCAAATCAAACCCTTTGGTCTGTGGTGCTGCAGGAATGAGGCAGTTAACATCAAACTGGGCGATGTATGAACTTATTACCCACACACCTTATCAGCAAGATTCCAACAAGTATTATTTTACACAATATGGTGTAAGCTGTGTATCAGAGAGATCTCAACGATAAGGATTGCGAAACCCAGCTTCGAGGCTTCTGTTGTGACTACAGATAATGCAGGAGATTCATAGATACAATGTCCCTTTCTAAAGGGGACAGTGTTAGCAAAAGCAGACATTAAAACAAAATATTATATAGTTATAGTAATTGCTTTTCCAGGCTTCAGCTTCGTTCACACAGTTATGTTTGGTTCATCCACTGGGTTGGATTGACAGTTTGTCCATTTATGCTCCAATGCCAAATTTCTCAGCCCAGATGCTTCATCTGTGTCATTTGTGATGGGGCACTCCCTGACATCAGTGTTGCAGTTGCCCTTGGCACCAGAGCCCTGAGGCAGCTAATGAGAAAAGACGGGCGACAAAAAGGCTAATTAGCTTTAGTGAACATGCCACGTTCTTGGGAACTCATTTCCAAAGGTGGCTTATGAACACTGTTGCACTCTGTTAGCAACCATTCAAGTAGTAATGAAACAATAAGGAGAAGAAATGCACAAGAAAACAAAACCGTTGCATTGTTTCCGTCGAGCATTCTGTTAAGCTTCCTCTAATGCTCATCAACTGTACGCAGCCTCACTTGGCTTTAAAGTGACCCCCTGCCATGGGAGGCAAAGTAGGATGCACCTGCTACCCCAGCACAACAAGCTGCCAATGCCTGCTTGAACTGTTTTTTATTAGACTTAGTCCTGCTAATTTGCCAGGCATTCATTGTCATCTTAGAAATGCCATTATATGAAATAATCTGTGGGCCTTGTATTGGATTCTAAGACCTCTAAAGAATGTTTGCTCATATTATTACATTTTAATTCCTTAGGTATCAAACTGATTTTGAGCAGGAACTAATGCACTACCCGTCCAAAACCAACAAGGAACTTATTTTATTGTGTGATAATCTATTCTGGCCATCCAGTTTATTTTTATATATTTTATAGGGGGACATTCACAAAGCATTTTACTCCAAAATTACATTAGCGCCGGAAATAAAACACAAAAAAACACCTGTTAATATTACACAACTAGAAATATACAACCTTGGAATACTTAAGATCCCTTGAATTAAATCCCTGAGTTGTTTATACTTTTTTTGTAACACCAAAGTGTTGTGCATTTCCCCATCTGTATCTTGAAAATAGTCAAGGCACTGGCATGTGATCACCACAGCGACCCCCTGCTAGTGAGATGACAGACAATGTCATGCAAAGACCGGTCAAGCTGAACTCCTACTCCTAATCAGGGTTCAGTAGCTTGGCAACATCCACTCTCGGGTTCACTTGGGGCAAACGGGGCGCATGGCTGCACAGCAGGAATGAATAACACCCACTGATGTGCAGTCTCCCTAAAGGGACTTTTGGGCATTCCAAAAAAGGGGACACATGGCTGGGCAGTTAGGAAAAATGAAATAAACATTTTCAACATTCTAGTCGCAAACCAGAGTTCAATAAATGTGTAGAAAAAACAAATGATTGAGAAATAATGAAGCGCATTTATAATGGAGATGTCAGCATTAGAAAATTGGAACAATGGGACTCAGACACCTTTGTTTAATGTAAGATAATCTTTTCTACAGTTCTTCAGTTGTATATCTGCAATTGTTTTCTCATCCCTCTTTATTCGGTTTTCTTCCTGGTATTGTTCTGTATCTTATTTCAGATTCGCCATCTTAAAAAAAAAAAAAAAAAACATTTTAAAAGACTGTCCAGTAGATGCCTGGAAATATTGGATATTCACTGCTTTATTTTTAAAAGACTGTCCAGTAGATGCCTGGAAATATTGGATATTCACTGCTTTATTTTTAAAAGACTGTCCAGTAGATGCCTGGAAATATTGGATATTCACTGCTTTATTTTTAAAAGACTGTCCAGTAGATGCCTGGAAATATTGGATATTCACTGCTTTATTTTTAAAAGACTGTCCAGTAGATGCCTGGAAATATTGGATATTCACTGCTTTATTTTTAAAAGACTGTCCAGTAGATGCCTGGAAATATTGGATATTCACTGCTTTATTTTTAGCACCCCCCCTCCCCCCCCCCAAAAAAAGAATGTCATGTTACCCCCTTCTCTGATATAAAAATCGACCTTTTCCATCATATTTCTTAAATAATGCCACATGCTGATAGAGAAGTGACTGGGGGACAGGTGTGAGCTCACATACTGTACAGCTGTCAATAACATTTCCCAGTTCAGCATTGCGCTCTGTCTTCCTCACTCTCAGGAGGCAGACATCATCTGCATCACAAGAAAGTCAATCCCCAGACTAGGGACGACAGACTCTGGAAGCTTGCTGCAGTCTCTGCATGAGTCTCAAGTCTGCCGGGACTTCAGCTGCTCAAAAAACAAGCATCCTGAGGTTTGTGGGGCTTCAGTAGATAGTAAGTAGACAGCTTTAGTTTGTTCTTGTCTTGGTGACATTTACCAGTGACGAGCATCCAGCTACGTTTGCAGACATGGGATTGTGTTTTCCTCACAACCCTAATATTTAAGCACAGCCATGCTGTCGTAAATCATTTAGAACTAGAAACTTGCTGCATAACAATCAGGGAAGAGTTTTAGTCCCCAAACGACATGACTGGTCAGAGACTCAGAATGTTTCGTACCAGGTTCCAGCTTCTGTAATGGCGTTGGCTACTAATCTCTTTTCAGGCTACATCTACTTGAGCATAAATCCAGTGAAGTCATCTGAGAGTTGATTACTGTAGCCAAGGAGACCCAGGTTTAGCTCTGACACCTTTAGAATGCCAAAGAATTCTAGTTTGCTGGAACGGCTTTGTCTGTCAGGTTGCCTTGAGTGTATGTGAAAATTGGTCAATAAACTCATCACAGTCTTCATACAAAATGATGGCATTCACATCAGTGTATGAGGGTCAAGGGTATGCTAGTGCTAGGAATCTTAATAGCCTGGAAGAGCAGTGAACACAATGAAAAAAAAATAATAAGGTACATTTATAATGATTCTTGGCAACTGACCAAATGACTGATAATCAGTCTGAATATTAGCTATTCATGCATTTCCAGGCAAGAGACAATGACATACTAAGTTTTGTTATTTGCCAGTGTGTGGCTGCAGTTGGCATTTTTGCTCGAAATTTAATTAAAAAACACAACATGATGCAGATGAGAATATTTTGTCTTGACCTGCATGCAATTATAAGTCTTGATTAGCACAGTGAAAAAAATATATAGAGGGATTATAAAAACAATTGCATATTTATGTTTATTATTGCCCTTTCCGATTGTATACAGTAAAATAATCTATGGTAATTAAAATATTTGCTGGAATAAAATATTTGCTGGAGTACTTAGAGTACAGTACATACAATTTAGACATCTAGCATTCTGGAAACAAATTAAGAAAGGGGATATGGGAGAAATGAGCTGCAATATTACCCAAGAAGGATGTTAAGTAAGGTGAAACACACCACCACTTCCCTTTGTGTAAAGCAGTGTGTGAGCATTTGTCGAATAAGAATTTTTAATTGTACAAGGAATTCATTAGACCATGGTCAAAATGAAAGTAGTAGGTTGCCAAAGTTGTAGCCAAACATTTTGCTTTCTGAAAGGCTCCATATGGATACTAGTTCTAGGAGAGTTTACAGCTTAACGCTGATTTGAATTTACATTTTTGCAAATACACTTTTATATATATATATATATATATATATATATATATATATATATAGTGCAGTTTTGTAGAGAGCTGGTGGCATTTACTACACTGAGGTACATTTGGGTTACAGTAACTTAACAGTGTTATTATGTCTCGCTGCTTAAAGCATTGGCAATTCTGAATTCAGTTTAGTTGACTCAGTCAAATTAAGTTTCCATTCAGAGGGCACAGGAAATACTACATTTCACAGAAATTAAATAAGTTTTCCTGAACAAGTTGGTTTAACTTTTCATACAAAATGAAACCAACAGTTTTTTTTTTTAAATCTACTACTTCAAAAATATATTTTTAAAGAAAAAAACATGTTTAATCTGTGTGTGCTGTGCATTTTCCTAGTAAGAGTAGTTAAGACAAGCAAGAAAGCGTGTTAAAGATTATGGCAAAACATGTAAAAAAGATAACAAGCTGTGATAATAGGTTTGAATTTACCATTGAACATAACTAACATAGTTAGGGATATTTCCACTGACTTTCTAAATCGCTAAGAATATGTTATATTGCAAAAGAGAACATGCAAAACTGGACATGGTCTGTGCAGTCCCAGCAAGATGACAAAGAGAGAGAAAAGTATAGAACAATAGCTATTGAATCATATTGCATTATTGATTTAGCATTTTGATATTTCGTAGTTGGATTGTCCATTCATTTATTTCTGTTGTTTGTGACCGTCAAGTGCACAATTTTTTCTTTGAAAGTATGCAGATGCTTTGTGTGCAAATGGTTACCTTTTGTACACGGTCTAGGAAACCTGATTGGGAGGTGTACAGTAACGAGTTACTGGAGGTTTATCATTTATTTTCATACTTGCTCATCAACACAACATCACATTTTTCAGGTAACATCTTGGTTGTCTAATTTGACGACATAAACTAATGAACACTGCCTAGGTGCAGGGTCACTTTTTAGTGTTCTTTGTTTATTGATGCAAAATCTCAGTGCGAGACAGAGATATGACTTGACCAAAGCTGGCACTGGGTGGAGAGAAATAAAGCTGTGTGCATGTGTTGTATGGGAGTCCAACGATGGGAAGATATTTAGGACTGTTGGCAGAGAGGCACTTGTGAAGGACAGGCCTCATTTGTCAGGATGGAACCTTCTGGCTTTCTCTGAAGAAAGTTTAGCATTTAATTACCTGTAGTATCAAAATGCATGTTGGACCTTTAAGACCCAAGACAGAGCGTTCGCCAACAGCTAAAGAAAGACTGGAGGATTCTCAACGAGGTTTGGCTTAGGTATAGTTCTCAGTTATAATGAGACAAAGTCTTTGAATGCAGTGACCCTGGGTGAAATAACACAGACTAGAGGTTCACTTGTTGTATAGTAAAACAACCAGGTTTACAGGAAACAGCTGCAGCTAAGCCGTATGTTCCGGCCCAAGGGCTTTCTGGTAGTAATTCAGGTTGTTTAACCTAGTGGATCACATTAATGAAGAAAAAGCTTGGGCTGCTGGTTTCACAACTTACTGATGTTCTACAGGACATCACCCAGGGTCAAAGATCTCTCCCTGATGCCTTGAGGCCTCATGTTTGTAAAACTTGTCACAGTCAGGGGGCAGGACCTATGATATAAATTAATGACTGCGTATTAGTGGACTGTACTGTGAAATTCTTAAGGGAAAACTAGTGAGGAATTACATACTCCGCTCTTTCTTTGGACCAACTGTAGCTAATTCACTTAACAGACATATGTCTTTCACAAAGCCCTGAAGGGATCACTTGAACTTGTTTGCTAATATCAGTTTTTTTTTCTTTCGCATAACAGAAGGCCATTTGTGTACATCACCCCTGATAACATTTTTCTCATGGTTTCACTCAGCATGATTTTAATAATTAAACCACAATTGTCAGTACACACATATTGTATTTGCTATCCCCTTGACAATAGTGTAAGCCTTATTGTCATTAAATGAGACACCTTGCCAAAGGAAAGGATTCTCTATTTTAGCTGAAGCTTCTGAAACGGGTAAATCACACCAGGTGAAACGCTTTAGCTGATGTATGGAAATTGTTTATACTGTGTCTTTGTTCTTTACATGAACCATCCAATATTCAAAATATGGATTTTTTTTCTTTTCTAGAAGCTGCATGGTTTGAAATAAGTGTAGACTCCATTTTAATTATTTATTAATTTATGTATATATTGTATTTATTTTTTCGGTTTGATAAAACTGCTTTGATTGTGAATCTCATTCCAAATCCTTGACAACATGCTTGCTGTAATACAAAACCTAACATAGCAGATGTTACACTGAACAGTAAGCCCCTTCTTTTTAAAGAGGACTTGCTATGGCAGCAGCCACAGCAGCAAAAGGTTTAAAACACTTACCTTCAAAGAAAATAAAAAGCACTTTTCTTTTCAACCTGGAAGTTTACAACAGGAGCTTCTAATTGGCACAGCTGTCCAAAAACACTCTATTCTCTATGGACCTATCAAATGATAAATTGAGCTGACTTAGTAGCTTTGTTTTCCTCTGAAACGCTTAAATGTTAGACTTTGAAAGTGAGGTTGGTGGGTGGGTTGCTTGCATTTACACAGGGTAGATCTTTGATCATAGAGACTGATTTACAAAGTGGAAGTTGAAAAGTAAAGGCTGTGGGAGGAATCTCTCCATAGTGGTTGGGACTGCAGCCCTGATGATTTTCTATGTGCTATGAGACCTGCCAGTATACTCTACCTGCGCGCCATTGCCGTGACTTCATATCAGAAGGAACTCTGCTGGAAATCCCAGCAACCGGGAGACCGGAACATGCTTATCCTGGTTTCATGCTGGTCACCCAGCTGGTGTAGTAGATACAATCCTGGCATGTAGAGTGCTCGTGATTTTTCTATAATACTTACAAACAAGAGTACCCTCTTTGATACATTGTGCAGGGTTCCGGATATTGAGGATGGAATGGGTTATACTGTTGATGCCCAGATTTGTATTAGTGTATTATTACTTTATTTTATGTATTTATTTAAAAGCAAGTCAGTCTTAACAGACACCGGTGCTATTTCTACAGGTTTGATTTAAAAAAAATAATAAATAAATGAATGAAAGAAATGTCAACTGTAAGAAACAAATTGGCCTTTTGAAAGGTAAATGGTGATGAGTAGAGAACTGTATGATGGCAAAACCATTTCAAAGCACTTTAAAGATTTGGCAATGGACGGCAATTTACGTGATCATTGTGTGCACAGAATTTTCCCATTTTGGAAGTTTTCCGTGTGTTCCGTGTTTTGCTTCCCTTTTGCCGACAGAGTGCTGTTTTTTTTAAACAATTTAACCTTATAAACCGAGGTAGGTTGACACTGTTGACATCTCAACAGCCCTTTTGCTTTTTTCCACCTGGGTGAATTTGTTAATAGAAGCAATTTCATTAGGCTAACTCATATGCGAGGGGTGTTATCAAACCTTAAATCTGCAATAAGATTTGTGGATTATTTATTTATTTAGCCTCTTCTCATGCCATTTCAGAAGGTCAACCCTTTGACCGAGGGAGAGAGATAGAATGAGAGGGAGAGGGAGAGAGAGAGCAATCTTACAAGATGGTTTAAGGTGTTTAAAGGTGATTCAATAAATGGGAATAACTATCTGGTTTTGCATTAGTGGTTATTTTACAATCAGACAGCTGGATATTTTATTCATGAAGGAAAATAAATAAATAAATAAATAAATAAATAAATAAATAATAAAAATAAATTTAAAAAAGACACCATCCATAGAATAGGGCTTTTAAAATGTCATATGATCATGTTATCCACTAGTGTTTTGAAGGGGCTTTGAAATTGAACTTGACATTACAATAGAAATGTGAAATAGACAGCTGGTGTCCTAAATCTGCCTGTTAATGGTTTTATTATAGAGATCATTGTACTTTTCTTTTCAATTTGCTAGATGTAAACATTATGATATCAATTACACTCATGGAATGAAGTGCTTTGTACAGTGATTTGCTTCAGTAGCAAGCAAATGTCCTTACAAATATACTTTGTTCTTTCATTGGTTGGACAATTTGTTTGTTATAATACCAGGGACTAGCACTGCACTTTCAATACGCCACTCCCATTAGTGCATATTATTAATGAGCTGCCTCATAGCTCAGCCAATCCGGATAGCCTTGCAAGACCAATTGTTTTAGTGTACTGGCACAGCTAAGCTATTGATATATCTGAATCTATCAGATGTTGTTCCATTCAGCTTAATAACCTGTCAGTTGTTTTGCTGTAGTTTGTTTTGTACTCAGACAAAATTCAGCACTGACATGCTTGTATTTAAAGAGACAACTATAATTTTAGCAAATATATATATATATATTGTGAATTACTTGCTCTCTCCGCAGTTCGTTGCCCCTTTAAAAATTTGACCCAGCACACAAGAAATGGATTTTTAAGCGCTGGTGCGCTATTTTTAATAAACACCAAAATAAACAAAATACAAAACAAACACCTAGCTCTTTACGAGCACTAACTAAACAAACAGGAACACCCTGACTACGAGTGGGACAGCTAAGCTGTTTCCCCACCAAACAGAAAACAAAACACACAGGTTTAATACACCACACGACTGCTGGGAAGCAGAGTACCTCTTTCTGCCTCCCTCTACTCAGTAGCCGAGAGCAGACTAACTGCTCTCCTTAAATACCCTGCACCTGGTACTAATTTAACAATGGCTACCAGGTGCAGGGGATAATTAATAATAAAACAATTAACAAATCAAATAAATCAAGACAAATGTGCATTCCGCACATGTTTTTACTGCAGAGAGGTTTTAACCCCCTCCCTGCTGTCTCACAATATATATATATATATATATATATATATATATATATATATATATATATATATGTTTGTGTATATATATATATATATATATATATATATATATATATATATATATATATATATATATATATTAGCTGCAACATCAACAGTAATATTTAAGAACTGTGAGTAGATGGTAGAATTTATGGTTGTTTAAATTAGGAAATCGTGTAAAAATATATACAATGTGACAGATGCCTGAAACATATTACACTGCCAATTGTCACATGTGGCATGCCATTTCAATCACAAGATTTGGCTTGCACATAGCCACTTCCCCAAATAGTATCAAAGCATATGGTGAGAATCCGAGCAGGTAGGGTTTTCGTTATAGATAACAACAGTGATGAATGAGAACACCTACTTGTCGAGGCCGATGCCAAGTTGTTCTAGTCGAGTGACCCCTCTATTCTAATCTGGCTTATAGCAGGGTTGGGGACAGATGGAGAACATGACATTCTAATCCAAAGTTTTCATTTTTCTCAACGAGGTGTTAGGAATTCAGCAAAAGCATTCACTGAATGTACTAAAACAAGCTCCCAACATATTTGAACTGTATGCCCTGCCTTTGTATTTCTTAATAATGTGCTTATATCCTTGTCTCTCCATGATGGATGTCTGTTATCATTAATACTATTCTGTTCCTACAAATTTAATTGTAATTACCTAACTGCAATTAATAATTACAGTGTTATCTGTGGTGGGGGAGAAAAAAGATAACAAAAAGGTGAGTGTGGCAGTTATTTGATTTACAGGCAGTGTGGAAAAAGAAAAGACAGAAGTACTGTATATACCATTAAAAAGGGCTGAGACTGCTGTGGAGGCCCGTACCTTGGACCTCTTACCACCAGAGCAAAGCAATGGAAGCTAAATAACTTATCATTAATTACAAAAAAAATGAAACGGCTTTGTTGTCCAACCATTGAAAAGTTCCTGGGATATTTGTTTTTTAAATCAGTAGTTTGCCTAGTAGCCTTGTGGTGGTTTCGCTGTTAAAAACGTTTGGCTATCTGGAAGAACACAACAACAAATTGTTGCAAGCAACATTCTCATCTCAGGACGAACACGGTAGATCAGAGTTCAAGTCTCAGTACCAGACTTTACAGATCACTTATATTATTGCTGTACAGAATGTTTTTTTTTATTATTTTGGTTTGGGCCTGCACTCAGTTTAGCTCCAGGCTAGCCTATCTAATCTCTGGGTGCTGGACCAACAGGTATAAGATGAGGGGCGTCCACAACTTGTTAAAGTAACAGTAAAGAGACAATAAGACTCCAGCCAGCAGGATCATTGTATCCAGTTTGAGCTTGAAGACTTGAGCACCCTGTAAAACAAAGTTGGTCTGCTAATGTTTTTAACAGGGGGTTTGGGATGTGCCTTAAGCACAGGCTAAAATGAGATTGTATATCATGATACAGCTATGCTTCCATTATTAAAGTGCTGTCACTGTGCATATTGTGTAATGAGGTATGATTTCATCCCACACTTAGTGAAATGGGAGCAGTGGCATACCCATAGCGAATAATAACATTCCTCGGGTATTCTGGATTATTTCTGCAACATGCAAATGTAAGCACAAACATCCTCCCTAAGCATGGAGTTATCTTTCAAATTTGAGTTTCAAACCATGTCTATTTTCCATTCATTTCAGCATGTTAGGCTTTCTTAGATCTCTCATATTTAATCACACCTCTTATGCAATTTTTTTCTTCCCACTGAATTAGAGACTTAAGCTTTCTCATACTTTATTGTTCTGAGTTGCTACTGGAAATGGTTTGACTATAATATGGAAGTAGTTTTTGTATGCATTAGTAAATACTAAGTAAAACTACAACTTCTATTCTCATTTAGAGATTGTAAAAGCAATCCATTAAGATGCATGGAACGCTTGTCTGAACAGTTTTAAGGACATGGATATAAGGACCCAAAGTGCAGAGCCTCGCACTTCTAGTATAGAGCTAATGTGATGTTGTAATACCTACTGCATAGGAAAAAAACAAAAACATAGTATTGAGGCAGGATACATTTGCTTCAATTTTGGAAACCAAGCCTTGAAAACGAAACGACCTACTGCAAAACAAAGAAAATAAAAAGAGAATGTCGTTCTTGCTTCGAGGTGTAACGGGCAGTGTTGCGTGATACATTATGTCCCCTGTCAGTGAGATGAGATGAGGTTAAAAGCTCTGTAACCACAAATGCAGATGAACCTGTTACGTGAAAAGTCACATTTTATGACCATGTAAAACATTCATGTATTCTTCAATGGATACCCCTTTCATCTCTTGTTGTACCCTATCCTCATGTGTGAAAACATTAACAGGCCAAGTAAAATGCCCTGTAAGATGAAAGTGAAGTCATTGACAAAGAGGTTCAGAAAATGCAAAATCCTGCAGTCTGGATGAAAGCTACATATTTGGAACAGTTTCTGTTCTTGAAATCCCAATAACTCTGGTAGGAAATTCTTAATGAACTTGTACAGAATTAGAAGGAGGATCTAGGGCATTGAAATCCCCTTCCTATTAATTTGCAGCTCAAACCCTAGTTAGCTGTGACCAAGCATGAGGCATTTTAAAACAGATATAAATCCAGTGCTGACAGGATGAAGACAGAAACAGCGACGTGATACAAAATGAAGGCATATCTATTTATATCACTCTTAGCCCCATAGTCACTACACATTATTAGTAGTAGTCGTAGTCATAATCGTAGTAGTATTTTCAGTGTGACGTGAAGGCAACCCAGATGACCTCTTTTTTTAATTTAATTATTTCCAGCTAAAACAGCTGAGTGATTGAATTAAAGGGATTGAAGAATGTATACTGTCATTAGTATAGTTATAACTATATTATATTTTAAATGCTAATACTGTATGCTAATATGAATCATTCTCATGAATAATTTGGAGCATTCGATCATGGCTTAGGAACTAAACCTTGTTTGCGAAAAACTATACTGGGCATTTCAGTAAATGATCACGTGTTAATGATATTTGTATTTAAGCTATTCTAAAACAACACTTTACTTTTGCTACCTAAAATACTATTTATTTTAAACAGCGTACTGGAAATTCCAATAACTGCTGTTTTATTTTATTTTATTGTATGTATTTATTTTTCTTGGGGGACTATTTGTGAATTGGGACACTTTTACAGGTTCTAACTGAGCAAAAGAAAAACTGTCACGAGTTCACATTAACTAGATTTACCTTCTTGTAAAGAAGGCTGCATTAAACGTTGCAATGTCAAAAAATGTTGTACAATACTGTATAATACTGTATAATGCTGCAATTTACTGCAGTAATAAGCCCTGACCAGGTTAAAAATGTGTGTTGGCTATTGCTGGAATTTCAATTCCATCAATACTGCTGTCTACGAGTGGAAAGGGGAGGTGGCAAAGGATTAGCATGAAGTGTGGTTCTGTAAGATTGTTGTTCGAGGTGCTTCCTGAGATGTGATGGCATAGTTAGACAGGCTGTGGATAAATAGAAAGATTCAGTCTCCTGTAGAGCAGGCTCTTTACTTACACCTGTCTGGCTTAATTACATCCTGCCGTACAGTACATGAACGAGTGCCTAAATTTAGATCTCTTCATAGCGTGTCTATGCAGGCTGAAATAAGTTCCACCATGTCCTTACCAATATCCACAGTATAGTGTACATGCAAAATTATAATTATAAGCAATTTGTAACTGGCTGATATAACACTGCCCCAGAGGCTTGGCAACTGGAAAATTCCCATTGCCATAACATTGACTTCTGTTGCATGAATTGTGTTCACCCCCTTAAGATAGTTCATGAAGTGTTCAATGTCTAACTCAATAAATACAGTATAGTCTTATATACAGCTTGTTTTGGGTGCTAGACATAGTATGCTGCATTTGGATGATCATAGAGTGCATTTATGGCATGTAATGAATAATATAACAAAATGTACATGCAATTTAGTAAATGTATATGTACTTTGAAATGTATCCAATATGTGTACAGTATATCAAGGTGGTTGCATTGGCTGGCAAATGCAATACCTGAAAAATAGGCAATATGACATGCTCCAGTCCTCCCCAAAGTAGTATCATATAAGATCTGTTTATACTCCTTGTAGACAAAAAAGAAAATTGTGTTGTGGATCTCTTTTTGATTCCAATACTTGATATGTGTCACCTTCAATCTCCTGACAGAATTGGAAGCAGAGCTGAAATAAAATGAAGTTTATTTGAGGAGATAACCGTGCATCATATCCATATTCTGTTTAAAGGTCAGCCCAAATCCACTCTGGAATGGGATGTAAATGTTTTATGGAATGACATCATCCACACAGAGGCAACTTACAGGTCTTTTAACAAATGTATAACATTGGGGTAGAGGGATTTAGTAAGCCATTACCAAAATCTTTTTTTTTTTTTTTTCTGAGTAAATTCCTCTTGTTCTTGTGCTATTTTTTAGATTAAGTTTGTTTTTGTTTTGTTTTTCCCTGAAACAAGAAAACAAACAAACCTACAAACACAAGCTTTGAGATTCTGGCCAATGGTAATTTTGAATAACCCTGTTACATGATTGCCCAAGAGGGTTCTACAGCCTATCGACAGTGGCAATTCTTTCTGTTTTTATCCAAATTCTGTATTTTACAGATTTTGTATACAGCGTAATTCTTTTAGCATGCAAGGTCCTTCTTTATAAAATTAGCTATAAAAGAAAATATATGTAGTTCCATTGGACTGCTTCAAAACACTCTGAGTGATCCTGTGGGTATAATTTTCAATCTCTCTCTCTCTTGGTGCTGTGTCTGTCTGCTTTCAAGTGTAATGATAAGCAAGGCTGTTAAGTCTTTGTTTAGTTCATTAAATATTGTTTAGCAACTATAAGGCACCTGACCAGTGCTCGGGCTATGTTTTAGAACGCTGCCTTCTTGCATAGCATTGGGGTCTGGGACTTCATCATTCAAGTGTAAAATGCACACACCATTACTCATTATAAATTATGGGGCCCATCTGTCCAAGGAGATATACTGTTTGGTGTTTATTGTCCAACTGAAAGCAGCCTGTCCAGTGATTTTGATGACAGCAGTCACTGTGAGCTCCAGCACACAGCCACATCAAGGCCCTTCTGTCCTTGGGGTCTTGTACAGCTGCAGGTTTTGAGAATAAATGCTCTTTTTTTTTTTTTACAGCTTAATTAACAAGGAAACTGGCAAAGATTCTCTGGCTACATTCCAGAGAGGAGAAGATCCCAATCAAAGTGTAGCATTGTGTATTTTGTCTATTAAAAACATATATTTATTTATGCATTGTTTTCTACATTTTCAAATCTCAAATTAGTAATCGATAGCCGGGTAGTAAAAAGAGACCCGGGTCAGGTCGGGTAATTTAAAACCCGACGGGTACCTGGGTTTTCGGGTACCCATGCCGACCTCTACTATAGATAGATAGATAGAGAGATAGATACATACATACTTAGATATGCACAAGATATTTCCTACTGGTCAAATCTAGTTTTGTTTTTATTTTTATTTATATACTTATTTTCAAAAGGCATATAACCATCTGTTCAAGTACACTGTAGGAGTTACATTAATTAGTGCCTAAAGGCTTTTTTTTGTAATGTGGGGTTTGCTGGCAGTGCCACAACTTTTAAGCAGTGCATGTTTGGAGATTTTAACCTTCTGTGTCTTTTTCAGCAGTCTTTTTGGTTAGGATTTGATGGCTTGCAGATGGAGTCTGCTTCTGACTTGAGTCTCTTTAATAAATCAAACTCCACATTATGTAAATATCTGCATCCATTAGTACAGTATACCCATAGAAGGACCTCTGTAATGAAAATCAGTAGTGTACCCACAGAAGGACCTCTGTAATGAAAATCAGTACAGGCTTATCCTCATTGTTCCAGATAATACGTAGCCATTTTTGTGGGAGCCATTTACTCGAATAAGAGATTGTGACCTGTTATTTGACACATAACATGTTTTTCTCTGCTTCTTCACACTCCAAAAGGCAATCAATGCTGGGCTGTTTTTTGTTGTTTTTTTTTCAACAGGAAAATAGTGTTGTGTTGTTTTTTTTTTTTGTTTGTTTGTTTCTGTGCAACATGTTTAGTGCTTAATGGCTGGCAGTACAGCATTGTTTTGTAATGCTATTGATTTTCTTCTGTGCTTTCCTGTTTTTTAGCAATTAGCATGTTAACCTCAAAGCCACTGTTACACTTTACAAAAGGCCATATAGGACATGCTTTTTCCCTTCTTTAAGAGTATATTGAAAGTGTTTTCTGTTTCTCGCTGTTTCTTGTGCAACCACGTTGAGGTTTATTTTTATTTATATTAAAAATCACCAGACTCTCATTAATCAGTATCCAGGTTGTCCAAAATGACCTACAATCCAAACCACTGCACTTTCTGTCAATTAAATGCATGCTGATAGCAGCTGTGGAATTATTGCTGGCTTTTTTTTTAGATTCATCAAAAACAAAACAAAAAATAAAAATCAAGACAAGGCATTTTTGTAATACCTTATTTTCTACTGTGCTGTAAGTCGCCCTGGATAAGGGCGTCTGCTAAGAAATATATAATAATAATAATAATAATAATAATAATAATAAACATTACGGAATTATACACAGGTCTCAGGTTTCATCAGCTGGAGTGCTGGTCTAGACTATCTGCTGAGGATGAGCGGGGGAGGGTTGGAGTAACCCCCTTTCCTCGAGAACATTTTGAACAATGATTAATCTGACCGACATCATTCATAAAAAAAAGAAGAATTGATTTAAAAAAGAAAACAACGTTGGTTCATTTTTAATGATATAATTTGCAATTTGAATTAAGAACCCATCAGTGAATGCAGTGCACATACAGTCATATGTTGATAATGACAAACTTCAATTTTTTACATCACCCAAACAGTGATCTTACATCCACGTTTTATTTTGTGGATGTACAATGACTGTCACAGGTCTGCGGGTTTCAATGTCAATTTGCGGGTCTGACCCGCAAAAAGCAGGCAACTTGGGTGGTCTGTTACACCTGATGCATGTTTTACTTTTGCATCCCCCTTAAACCAGGAATTCCAACTTAAATGAAGGAGCACCATATCCTTAACAAGGAAAAGTGGAAATCAAGGTCAGAATGATTACAGTCAGTCTAACAACCAGATTTCAGTTTATTTTCCCTGGCCAGGTTCAGAACAGGTATGTGAGGTGAAAAGTACTTTTCCACTGAGGCACCCAGGATTCCCTCTGGTTCTCAGAAACTAGCCAGGGAAGTGAGATAACTGTCACATATCTTTCAGCTTCCCCAGCAGCACTTAATATAATTGAGGTAACTAAAAGCTAATTGAGATCGAAGGGCTTACACAGTAATACGTACTGTTACAGGCGGAATACCTGGATCCTTAAAACAGTTGGTGAATACTTCATTTAAATAAAACTTTGGTTATTTTCTTTGTTTTTGTTTAATGGACCCCACCTTGCATTGTTACAACATGTCTGCACACCAGATGTAACATTCATTTTTGTAACTTACATCCTCAATTTGCCTTTATATTTTGACTGCTGTACTATACAGTAAAATACGTATGATCTTTATGGAAAGAAAAAAAAAAAGACGACAAAATTAAGCTATGGGGAATAGTGGCCGCTGCAGAATAATTCTCCCTTTCTCTGAACAACAGTGGCAGCTGTTCATTTTCTGCCTGAGTTGCTTCAGAAGAAGGCAGTTGCCTTGCAAATGATGAATGTTTTTTGACACAGGGCTGTCTGAATCTTGCACAGTTTACCCGCACCCTGACAGTGAAAGCTCCAGTGTCTCCCCAGATGTGCTTATTTTATTTTAGAGAATTGATTATTAGTCATGTTTCTATAGCAGCACGGGTCACAGATGCAGCTAGTCTATGGAGATGCAGTCACTGTGAACAAAGACTGTGACTCATAGGAGAAATCATTGAAGGATAACCTAGGTGTCAGATGTATGAAAGATTTGGCAGCTACTGCATTAGGAGATAAATGATCTGACAAGATAGAGTCTACTAAAGTCTTAACCTAAAAAAAGATTTCAGGTTCTCTGTTTCTAAGTGTGTTTTTGTTTATTTTCTTTTTTCATTTTAAATCAATGTGTAGATTCTTCTGAACCCTGAGAGCAAAATGAACCAATATCTACCCAAAAAAACATAAATCTTGAGTAAGCCATTTCCACTTGAATCACTAAAATAAGATGTCCTCTTTGCCACAGTAACTGCCTATCTAAAGTTGCTTTTTATTAAAGCAATACATCTTTAAAAGCAGTGTTTGAGGGCTGGTTTCCAAAGGCAGTACCGTTCTTTGTTGTCAGTTGGTACAAGCAGCAAGCAGAACCCCTCCAAAAACTACCCATAAAAGCAATTTCAGTACAACAACATTCTGAAAAAATCCCATATCAAAGCCCTATTTCCAATCACCACACAATAACTTTACTTCAGTGTACAAAGCACAGTGCAATATCAGAGCCTCATAGTCAGTCTACGAATGTGTGTGGGGTCAGCACGGTTCCTAATACTGGTAGCACTGTGCTTGCAGGATAATATAGAAAATGTAACAATCTGCAGTAAAATGATAACCAACTTGCGGCAATTATGTTGTGATAATGGGAGTAAAGAAAAGGCTTCCATGTGCAATATTTCAGCTTACCAAATAGCATATTGATAAAGCTCCTGTGTGTGACATTTTCAAAATGTTTCAGACACCTGTATTGTGCTCATCCTTGGGATGCTGAGATGACTCTTGATTTTGCAGTTTTTCTGAACGGTGTCTGCAAATTAGACAAGGAGATTTGCTACTGCACTTATCAGAGATGTAAGAAACCCAATGGTGGTCAATCAACAGAAAGCAAGATATTAGTATTCCTGAACAATGTTAAAGACAGCACTGGGGGGAATAAATAAATACAAATAATTATCGAACAGTTGAGAGACAACATTAATTAAAAAAATAAAATAAAACGGTGACAAAAAATAATTGGCAAAGCTTTGTGTTTTTGGTCTTTGCTTGTGTAAATGTGTGTAAATGCTGACATCAAGGTCATCACACCCCCCAGGCATAGCCTGGTATTGACACTCATGTGTCACTAATTGTGATCTTAACACTTTCCATGGCAGCAGCACATTTTAGCCTAGGGGAAGCACTGCTGAGGTTTATTGAGTAGCCGGGACAAAGGTCTTTGACCAGCATTGTGCCTTCAAGAATCTATAGTATATGATGACATCAATAGTAACATCAATATAACATCAATAGTCAATTTAAATGGATTAGTAATGTATTGTGTTGTGTTACGGACTTCTACATGATAATGGCTGTTTATTTTTGTGCTTGTGGTTTAACAAATCATCTATAAATATAAATCTAGTATTTATCTAAACTGACCATAGACAATAAAACTGTTATGCTAGTATGTGTCAACATCAGTAAGAATACACCTTTCATCTGACTGCTTGGCAGCAGGGTACACCTTCCTGCTTCCTTCTACTCAGCAGTCCAGAACAGACTGACTGCTACCTTTAAATATTGGCAGTTGTCTCTAATTTACAATGACGAGCCAAATGCCAAAACAATAAAACAATTAACAATACAATCCGTACATATATAATACCCATATCATGTTAGCTGGGTCTTTTTCAGGAAATGATTTTAAAATATATTAATGTTTTAAGTGCATGATATATATTTAAATACTATATAGTGTCCATTAAGTACCTTCAGATCTCTAGACTTGTGTAACCTTTTTCAGTACTGGAAACATTGAAATAATAATAATAATAATAAAAATAATAATAATAATAATAATTATAATAATAATAATAATAATCATCATCTCAGTTTGAATACAGTTATTAATGTTAAATGCACTTGGGGATGCAATATTCCGTTGTTGTTGTTGTTAACATGGCATCCAAGCAAAGCATTGTGTGGAATTTCTTTACCAAAGCAGGAGAAAACGGAATTTGCAAACTCTGCCAAGGAAATAGTTCATTCAAAGGAGGAAGCACTAGCACTCTTACTTAATGTGCTCCACAAATATGTTGTATTTAACCCAAAACAAAACAGTTAAACGTTTCGTAAGTGTTTTTCTCATACTGATTTAATTTTGTACTGTCGTGAAAAAGCATTTGCCCCCTGTCTGATTTTCTGCATTTTTGCATATTTTTGACACTGAATGTTTTCAGATCTTCAACCAAAACCTAATATTAGATAAAAGGGACCCTGAGTGAACAAGTAACACCAAAATGTGATACATATTTCATTTATTTATTAAAGAAAGTTATGCAACACCCAATGCCCCTGTGTGAAAAAGTAATCACCCCCTTAACTCAATAACTGGTTACGCCACCTTTAGGAGCAATAACTGCAACCAAACGCTTCCTGTAGTTATTGGTTAGTCTCTCACAGCGCTGTGGAGGAATTTAGGCCCACTCCTCCATGCAGAACTGCTTCAACTCAGTGACATTTTTGGATTTTCGAGCATGAACTGCTCGTTTTCAACATCTCAATGGGGTTTAGGTCTGGACTTTGACTCGTGGCATGATGTGCCTCTAGAATCTGTGTGCTGACAACTTCACTCTGATGGTAAGGGCCAAAGTTAGTCAGATTTATATTGGGCGGTGCTGGCCCAAATCAGGCCTGGTTGTTAACCAAAGTACTCAAACAGCTGACCCTAATTATCCCTTTAAATGGGTTGAGTTAACTAGGGGGGCAATAACTTTTTCACACCTGAAGATTGCATGTTTGATTACCTTGCACACCAAACAAATGAAAGAAGCACCAAACTTTGGTGTCATTTTTTCTCTCAGACTCCCTCTATACTTTTTCACGGCACTGTATATATATATATAGAGAGAGAGAGAGAGAGAGAGAGAGAGAGAGAGGGACAGACACACATCAATGCAGTTTATTTTCTATTTTATGTTTATATAGCTAGAATTGTGTAAATTACTATACTGTATATGATACTCTTAAATATAACTATATCAAATAAACCCTCATGTTAACAAGGGTTTCTGTTTCCAGCTGGTAGGGAAAAAATAATAATCACATTTTCAAGCTCTTTTTTCAGCATTGGAACAGTGTGATAATGTTTCCTACAGTGATTTTATCAGGATATAATTCAGTTAGTGTTTCCACTCAACTGGTAAAGTGCAGCAGTAAGGGAAAAACAGATCAGCTTAATGCAGTGCCCTAAAACCCATTACAACATCCCAGCACAGGGTTTCTTTTGACATGCATGATACACCACTGCAGGGAATGACCTCTTCAACTGCCTGTGTCCTAACTTGCAAATTACAAAGTAAGTGATTTTCACCATAACATCTGTGAAGGAATGTGTCCTCTTTCTCCTGTCACCACTTTTAATATGACACTGATTTTGATAAATTGGGAGGGGGAGATTGGGTTGCAACACAGATCTGCCATATTAAAAGGACAGCCTTAATATCCCCCACCAGCAATCTCTCTTGGGAAATGTTACTCTGGCTATGACTTGAAATGTAGTATTCTGGCTTAAAAAAAACAAATGAGCGAACTTCATAACAAACATTTGGATAAAATAAACTCATGAAACAAGGTAACCTTTATGGGCCTATAGTTTAAACTGTGTATACTGACAAACTTAAAGACAATTTTAAAGACTTAACTGTACTAATGTTTTTACTACAGTTCCCCAAAAGTGATCATTATATTTATACTCTGCTATAGAAATAGTTATACTCTTTATTGGTATCTAAGGGATAAATTAACTGTGTCTGTAAATCAAATGAATCATTGTTATGTTCCAATATTAAGGTTTGCAAAAGAGTTCTACTACACTGGCTTGGTGAATTGCTACTGTGCTAAAATACATGTTTTCCACCTGTGTTTTGAAAGATGATGTATTGGTTGCCAAACAGAGAGCTTGGTATCAGTCAATGATGGAGCTTGAAGTAAAATAAAAGCAAGCACAGTTTTATTATTACTTCTGGACATGAAGCCTGCATTTTTCTTTCTTTTTTTTTTTGTAACTAAATTTAGGTAACAGCATTTTTGTTGCAGCTTATGAAACATCCAATATACTCTCTGCTTTAATGCCGATACTGTTAGCAACAACAGGGTGTATTGCAGAAATAATCAGGATTATCACAGTATGACTTGCTTTTGTTCTGCATTTACATTTTTTTTTTGTTGTTTTTATTATCTCTACCAGCACGGAAAAAACAGAAGTAATTTATCACATTCACAGACACCAAGGGCATATGGTCTGGTAGTCACACCATCTCCTCGTCGGGGAGCCTGTGTACAAGTAGCCTTGAGAAAGAAAGCTGAACAGAAATTGTAATAAGAGAACAGCAGGAAACACAGATGTGGACAGGTTGGACAAATGAGTAATGTTAAATAGATTGGAGGGGACAAAATATTAACATGAAGTGTTTTTCAATTAGTTACTGTATAGTGTTAGGATTGGTTTCTCAAAATTAGATTTTACTTGCTCACAGACTTCAAAAAGGTATTCCCATACATTCCCATTCCCATGTATCAGTGGTGTGCACATGCCACCAAGCCCAGTCAAGTTTGCATGTTTACACATATTATGGTCTTGCAGTCAAACCTCCTTTGTTCTATGAAAACTGAATTCCAAATGCATTTCACATCCACCTTGGAGGTGTTGGTTATGTGTGTGGCACACATAAGTATTTAATTGCTATGCAATTGCCATTTACTGAGGCTAATTTCCATGTTAATAAATAATCAATATAGACCTGCATGAGGGAAATAAACACCCTTTGAAAAGTACGAGATATCAATATTACTTAACGTTTGTTGAAACTGGCAGGTACTGCTGGCAGTCTTAATAAACGTGCTGAACATACATTTAGAATACTCAGCTGGTGCTTAGCTGGAATGTCCTGCATACTGGACAGAAGCATGCATGAATAATGTTCAATTAGTGGTAGACCAAAAAAGCATCATTCTTCAGATGGACTTTCAGACTACCAGGATCGAGCTTTCATTTTCTTCAGGTATGTTCATGGTGCTAACAGCATTCTATCTAATTTAATCAAACAGATTAATTAATACTGTCTTGCAATATTCCACAGTGAAAGGAACCCTGTCAAATCTGCATGGAATAATAAAAAAAAAAATGATGCTAGTGCGTCTAAATGAAAAGCATCCAATAGCCACCCAAAAACATCTCGATTACCTGGGGGAAGATCAAAGGGTCTGATAGAAAGGGTAGTAAAATAAATGTGCATTTTCTGTCACTCACCTGTCAAATCTGTTGCGAATTTTAATCATTATTTAATAATTATATGGTTTTTTTCTTCCATTTTTTATCCCATGCTGTGAGTCAAAACTGGCATGTGTCACAATCTCCAAGCCATCAGAACAACACAGCTGTGGGGGGAAACAGATTTCAGAATGGGCAAATGCTTTAGTGCTAAAACATTATGTTGATAACTTCATACTGTAATTAACCTGTTCTTTATACCCTGATTAAATGCAGTTTTTCTTCCCCTCAGTAACTAGTTATTATCAAATAGCATCTTCCAAAGGAGCTGAACAGTACGTGGCCTCCGTAAATAGTTGTGTGGCTTACACAAAGACGCATGTGAAGACAGCAGAGCTTAATATTACATAAGAACATAAGAAAGGTTACAAACAAGATGAGGCCATTCGGCCCATCTTGCTCGTTTAGTTATTAGTAGCTTATTGATCCCAGAATCTCATCAAGCAGCTTCTTGCAGGATCCCAGGGTGTCAGCTTCAACAACATTACTGGGGAGTTGGTTCCAGACTCACACAATTCTGTTTAAAAAAGTGCCTCCTATTTTCTGTTTTGAATTCTAATCTCCATTTCTAATCTCCATATATATATATACAGTGCCTTGCAAAAGCATTCAGACCCCTGACCTTTTCTCTCATATTACTGAATTACAAATGGTACATTGAAATTTCGTTCTGTTTGATATTTTATTTTAAAACACTGAAACTCAAAATCAGTTATTGACAGGTGACATTGGTTTTATGTTGGGAAATATTTTTAAGAAAAATAAAAAAAACGAAATATCTTGCTTGCATAAGTATTCAACCCCCACACATTAATATTTGGTAGAGGCACCTTTCAGTTTTAAGTCTTTTGGGGTAAGTATGTACCAGCTTTGCACAGTGTCGGAGTGATTTTGGCCCATTCTTCTTGGCAGATTTTCTCCAGGTTGTTCAGGTTGGTTGGACGACGCTTGTGGACCGCAATTTTCAAATAGTGCCACAGATTCTCAATGGGATTGAGATCAGGACTTTGACTGGGCCACTGTAGGACATTCACCTTTTTGTTCTTGAGCCACTCCAATGTTGCTTTGGCCTTGTGCTTGGGATCATTGTCCTGCTGAAAGGTGAATTTCCTCCCAAGCTTCAGTTTTTTAGTGAACTGAAGCAGGTTCTCTTGCAGTATTTCCCTGTATTTTGCTCCATCCATTCTTCCTTCAATTTTAACAAGATGCCCATTCCTTGCTTCAACAGTGGGGTTTTTATCCAGAAAATGTGACAGCAACTTTAATGGTTCACAGGTGGAAGCCAATGGTAAGGTAATGGTAATGGGCAATTTCTTTCATCGGTGTAAACTGGGAGCTTCCACAGCACAGGGGTTGAATACTTATGCAAGCAAGATATTTCAGTTTTTTATTTTTCTTAAAAATATTTCCCAACATAAAACCAATGTCACCTTACAATAATTGATTTTGAGTTTCAGTGTTTTAAAATAAAATATCAAACAGAATGAAATTCAATGTACCTATTATTATTATTATTATTATTATTATTATTATTATTATTATTATTATTATTATTATTATTATTATTATTATTTATTTCTTAGCAGACGCCCTTATCCAGGGCGACTTACAATCGTAAGCAAATACATTTCAAGTGTTACAATACAAGCAATACAATAAGAGCAATAAGAGCATTTGTAATTCAGTAATATGAGAGAATTGGTCAGGGGTCTGAATACTTTTGCAAGGCACTGTACATTATATATATATATATATATATATATATATATATATATATATATATATATATATATATATATATATATATATATAACACTACTGGTCAAAAGTTTTAGAACACCTCCATTTTTCCAGTTTTTATTGAAATTTACGCAGTTTAATGTCTCAATGTACTCTGAAATTAAAGCATAGAACAAATAAACAATTGGAGATAAAAAAAGAAATCATGGAATCATTTTGTTTAACAAAATTTAATCTAAATTTTTGAATCATCAAAGTAGCCACCTTTTGCAGATATAACAGCCAAACACACTCGTGGCATTCTTTCTACAATGGAAATCAATCAGTGTTCGGAAAGTTCTTCCCAACACTGTTACAGAAGTTCCCACAATGTGTTGCACTTGTAGGTTGCTTTGCTTTCACCCTTCTGTCCAGTTCATCCCAAACCAGCTCGATGGGGTTTAAGTCTGGAGACTGTGCTGGCCATTCCATGATTTGAAGCCTACCGTCTTGTTCTTTTCTTCTAAGGTAGTTCTGACATAGCCTGGAGGTATGTTTTGGGTCATTATCTTGCTGTAGGATGAACCCCTGACCAACTAGGCGTATACCAGAGGGTATTGCATGGCGCTGCAAAATGCTGTGGTAGCAGTTTTGGTTCAGGGTGCCACTCACTCTGTGCAAGTCGCCGACTCTGGATCCAGCAAAAGAGCCCCAGACCATCACGTTTCCTCCTCCATGTTTGACAGTTGGTGTCACACACCGAGGAACCATCCTTTCGCCTACTCGACGGCGTACAAAAACCCTGCGTGATGAACCGAAGATTTCAAATTTTGATTCATCGGTCCATAAGACCTTCTTCCAGTCTTCACTGGCGGTGCTTCATGGCCCAGGCAAGCCTCTTTTTCTTATTTTGCCATCTTAGCAATGACTTTCTTGCTGCCACTCGACCTGTCAAACCTGAAGCTCGAAGTCCTCTTCACAGTTGAAACTGAGACTTGCTTACTTTGACCAGTGTTAAGCTGTGCTTGAAGCTGTTGTCCTGTGAGCTGCCTATCACACAAGCTGTTGACTCTCAGAAACTTGTCTTCTGATTCTGTTGTGGCTTTGGGTCTGCCAGACCTCTTCCTGTCAGTTTCCTCCAGTTTCCAAGTGCCTTTTGATGGTGTAGGAAACTGTACTCACTGACACCTTGGCTTTCTTTGCAATTTCTCTAAAGGAAAGACCTACACTTTTAAGGGTTATAATAGTGTGTCTGTCTTCCTTTGTTAATTGCCTTTTTCTCGCCATTATGAGAGCAATATACTACTTCCTGCAGTACAATACTGTCCACATAATGCTTAAGAGGGTGTAGTAACACAGTCTGTTCCAACACTGCTTTTATATAGACAAGGTTTGTAAGTAATTAACAAAAGTTGGGACACCTGTAGGAATTGTTAGCATCAACTTTCAAGGCTTAATTTACTTCCATTGCTGCAGAACAGCTGTAAGTTGTTAACCTATTACTTGTTCCCTGAAAAAGGCCTTTTTGTATAACTCTGAAATGTACATTATTTTTCAGTTTTTGGTAACCTAAACTTTTTTTTTAACCTCTGGCAGTTTACCGCTTACCTTTGTACCATTTCAGGTTCTTCACTGGACTTGAACTGCTTAAATTTCTCTGTGGTCCATTGGTTAAAGAAAAGGGCTATCTCAGCCACTGACTCATTGTGTGACCCTGAGCAAGTCACTTAACCTCCTTGTGCTCTGTCTTTCAGGTGAGATGTAGTTGTACGTGAATCTGCAGCTGATGCATAGTTCACACACCCTAGTCTCTGTAAGTCGCCTTGGATAAAGGTGTCTGCTAAATAATAATAATAATAATAATAATAATAATAATAATAATAATAATAATAATAATAAAAGTCAAGTGTTTTAAATGTGCCGCTTATTAGCAAACTCTTGGTTCCCAGCAAAAAGTTGTTATTAAGCGAAAAGCCACATTTTCAAGTGTATGTATATGGAAAAAACAATGTATACTATAGTTGTAGAAACAGCGCATTGAAATACACGTCTTGGTTCATTACAGTGTTTAAAAATAAACATGAAAAACACCAAATATCAGAACAAACAACTGTTTACTAATACTACACGGATGTGTAAAAAAAGTTTACACAGTACTACAACATCATACTATCAGTATCCTTAAAAACAGTAAACAAACTTGGCATACAGTACTTACATTTAATACAGACGCATTATTTAAAAGAAGCAGTTATCTAATTTTTTTTTAGCTTTTTTTACGATTCGCCACCTACAACTGTGAATCACTCTCAATTTTGCTTGCAGCTTCGTAGCCAATTTGAAAATGCGGTATGCAACAGATTTTGAAATTTGAGATGCCATGCTTTTCTGCTATCCGTACTTGTTTAGCACCGGGTTCACGTAGTGCCGCCAGAATCCGAAACTTCATCAGCTATAGAAAGGTCAACATGTTTTGAAGCCATGATGGACAGACTCAATAAATGTACAGCTGCGTTATGAAAGCTGATACATAAATAGACGCTGCGATGCATGCGCGCGATTGTATTTGTGTGCATGCTGTAGCCATAGAAATTGTAAAAAAAAAAAAGTTGTCATTAAGTGGCAGACAGTTGCAAATACCCGAAATCCATTAACGTTAAAGTCTATGGGATGGGATTGGTTCCTGTGAAAATGTTGTTAATAACTGAAAGTTGTCTTTATCAGGGTTGCTAATAACTGGCATCTACTGTGTGTGTGTGTGTGTGTATATATATATATATATATATATATATATATATATATATATATATATATATATATATTTTTTTTTTTTTAACACAAAATTACCAGAGCTTTGAATCATGCTTACAACCAACTTCCGTACATCATGCAAACATTAACAATGTTGTATTGCTGTAACTGCTCTGGTAAAGTCAAGCTCCAGCTCTTTTCCTTCTGTAGTCCAAATACTGTATGGTAGTAATGCATTGCTCTCATTTTAAAGGATATGGTTTCATATCCTTTTTGTTTTGCCGTTAGTGCCCTTATAAAAGTTTACCGTTGTATTTTTGCACTGTAATTTTGCAGTTTTATCATGCTTTTACAAAGGTTATGCTTTGCATTTACCATAGTTTACCCCAGTTTAACATGTTTACTAGTATCATCATTCTTTACAATGCTTTCACTGTGCTTTATTACACTTTGATTTTACTATGGGAAACTTTTATAAGTGGGATTGCAAAATGTGTTCCAGCTTTTCAGAAGTCTGAGGAATACTCATATAAATCCAAAAATTCACCCAGGTGTACTGCATGATACAATATTCAGTTCTAAAGAAACCACCATACAGTGTAGTGTTTCTGTAGCAAACTAAACACAGACAGGCTACATGTTAACGGCATTGAAAAATACCCCAAGACAGATGGCATTTTTGCAGACTGTTATGGACACTAGGAGGCAGAGCAGGAATTAGAAAGCTTGCACAATCAATTACATGAGGTTTAAACAGCCCATCTTGCCAGTGCTGTTTGGCATTGAATAGTGCTGCTGATCCAGCCTGGGGGAACAGGCGGTGAAACATCATTCCCACTCTGCTTATATAAGTTTTAGTCAACACATGGATACAATTATATCATCATTAATTAACACTGTCAGGCAGGGGCATTTTCCATGGCATCAGTTGTTTAAGTGATTATTGTCATATTTAATTTTCATAAGCAACCGTTTACTGTTTGGTGTTTTCTTGTTTTTGTTTTAAGAACGCATTTATCCGATATATAAAAAATAAAGCAATAGCTTCAGAATACATCACATGTATGTTAACCTCTAAATATAAAAGATACGCAAATGTGGGGACTGAACTACCTCCCCCAGCTCAAATATGTTATAGCAATGAAAACTAACACGCTTTTATACCAGGATTTAAGAGAGGAAAATTAAGAAATATTGTGAAAAAACTGTAAAAGTGTAAGGCATAATGCAGAATTTTTAAGACAAACTATTATAAAGCTAAACAAACTGTCAGATGTTGATAAACTTTCCAGACACATTTCTTCTCCTGCTGAGTCTAGGATTTGTTTTCCATTATTAAAGAGATGACAGGGACAGTCCTTTATTTTTGATTAAGCACCTCTTATTTATGAACTCTGGTTCAAATGTAGTTCACGTGCATTTGATGGCTGTGTTACGAATGGCTCCAATGCAGTACAGCTCTCTGTAATTTGGCAGATGACTGCCTGTTATTTCAACGCTGGGTGACACAGGTTTTTAAAAAAAATGCCATTTGAGATCCCAACGTCTTTTTTTTTTTTTTTTTTTTTAAAGATCCTAACACAGTTATCAGAAAATAAAAAAATAAAATCCAAAACAAGATATGTGAAATGTTTCTGTGTTTCCACATCCAGCCACGTTATTCACACTAAAGGGAACAGCACATGCCTCTTCGAGTTTGCAAAACAAAAACAGCCATTACGATAGACTCTGTTGCATACAATTGGGGTTGTAGAGTTTAAAAGGTACAGTTGTGGTAAAAGTTCACCCCTATAGAATTAACTAATTTTGCTTTGTAAAGTCAAATGAAACCTGCTGAACACATTGTTAACATAATATATAGAATTATATACCTCTTTGTAGTTTTCCACATGCTTAACGAAAAACAGACAAAAATTGAAAATTGAAATTTCAAAATTTAACTTGAAATACTCTACTACTACTATGGCTTAAAGTAGACTTTTGCAATATCATTTTGTAGTTTATTCGATTAAAGTACATAGTGGCGGAGTGTCCCGCCCCTATGTATTTATTTATTATTATTTGTATTTGTTTGCGGCGCGGATAAAAGCGCCGCGTCTTTTGTTATTGTTTTTTATAGTTATATTTAAAAACCCCGTGAGGATGCATGACTGATCAGCTACTGATTATTTAACTAGCTAACAGTCATGCATCCTTACCAAACGCGTGCAGACTGTGGCCGAGGGGTAATAAGATAATTAACAGCTAGTTAACCCCTCGGCCAGAGTATAAGAACCTGCAGCTGTCCGTTCTGCAGGGTGGAGTGTACAGAGGAGAGTACTGGAGAACACGGGAGAGCGAGCAAAAACAATTGCTATATTTAATATACTTGTTGCTGTTTATTTGTTTGGCCAACGCGCCTTTTTGTTTTGTTGTTTGTTTAAATCTTTTATTTTTGTTTTGTTTATTAATAAATACGCTGAGTGCCGTTGCACTCAGCTTCACCCGCCCATCCATTGTTTTGGTTTCAGTTACTTCCTGGTCCATGACGTCACCACACCTCACCACTGCGAGCCATCCTGTCACAGATGTAAAATGAAAAATCTAAATTATGTTCATATTTTTTTTATAATGTCTCAATCCTAAAATTTTAGGTGATGCTAAACTATAGCTGTACATCCGTGTATGAATACCACTGAGTATAATGCTTCACTACAGTATATCTTGTACACTTTGGATTTGTACCTATGGAATCCCCTTGAGATACTGTTGCTCATTGTGAAAAGTTTTCAGAGATCTGAAAATAGCAAAAAAAGTATTTTTGGTTCCCATGACATAACCACAGTGCTGCCTAAAAGGGCTGAGTACTGCATAATACATCACAGGCTCCCTCCTACACTCTGCCCACGGGAAGTACGTTCACAGGTTGGAATTCTGGGAAGGTTTGTAGGAGGTGTTGGCGGACCGCCTCTGCGCACAGGCCTGCAAGGTTTGGAATTTAGCAGCTTGACTGAAAAGCCTTGCTGAGAACAGTGCTATGAAACTCCTAACACCACACAAGACCAGCAGAATAAATAAAGGCTGGAATAAACATCAAGATGGGAGGGGGAGACGGCTCATTTGAATAGTCCAACTCCTGCAAATAGTTTCAGGCATCTCAATGTACTTGGCACGGAAGATCTAAAAAAAGTCATATAAGTCAGGCAATGGGATTGAGCTATTGCTCCATTTATTTATTAGATGGTGAATGGATGATCATAGTTACTTTAATACGCCTATTTAAAATCAATACATAGCATGCATCAATCCTCACTTGGATGTATGTGGACAAATAAATGTGGCTATGTGTATAATTTAATTATTAATGGGCATACTCTACAGTACAGGCATATTTTATTGCCTCCCAAAGGGTTGCGGTTTCCATACTTTATACAGAATAGACTGTTTGATTTGGCAATGATTTACAATTTACAATTAGTTGTCATAAGACCATTTTTACTAGCATTGAGAACAAGCGGCCCCTTTCCACTCAGCAAACCCCAGCAGTATATTGTGTGTTGACACATTAACGAACCCTGGAGTTCAGCCTGGAAGTCTCTGCCTCACAGTAGGGATTGCTGTTTGTACCTTTCCCAGGGATACGCAAAGACCAGTGCAGCACTCTCTTTGGGCCCTCAGCCAATATTGGCATCATGGAAAACCAGCCAGTGTTAGATTGCATAGCTCACCCTATACTTCATGCACTAGCATCAGCCACTGGGAACCCCCACAGTATTGTTTGGGGATAGATGTGTGCCCCCCGTGTGCCCCTTATTGCTTGTCCAAGAATCTTGCTGCCCATTTGTTTTTTGACGAATTGCTTTATAGTCACACCAGTGTAGATACAGAGATTAAGCAGAAGAGCTACCTTCCATACAGCGATATATCTATTCTTCTCAATTTGATTAAATTGTTTTATGTACATGAGAACCAAATACTATCAGGTGTTCATGGGAACAGATACACACGTTTGGCTGACAGAGCTGCCAGACAGTGCTGTGGACCAGTGAGTTGATCTCTTCACTGAAACAGTCCCTGTAACAGAGTTAACCAAGTTACGGGTCAGATGAGCAGAGATAGGTGTCTTTTTGTTCCACAAATTAAGGCGGAGAGAGAGAGGGAGACGGGTGCTGTAGGGGTCACAAGCAGACATCCACACTTCAAGGAAAACTGTAACTCTATTTTTGCTTTTAAATGTAATGTATTAAAAGAAAAGAAAAGGCAACACTGTATGTGCCGAATACACAAAAACACATTATGGGTATAATGGATGTTTCTGCAAGCATAAGAAATATTCAGCTCGCTGTAGTTTTGCAGAAGTGCTTGTTGTGTGTAATAAGTGGACTTGAAAAGAAAGAAAAAACACGCTATGATATATAGATCTGATGGAGAAATAATGTTTGGTGCTTTAAAATGCAACAAATTGCATGTTGCTTTCTTCAAAACCTCATGATGGATAGAAGTAATTTTAAGCACTGGCAGCTTCCCAGTCCTCACAGGGTATAAGAAACAGGACTCTGGGGTGTTGTCTGGTAACCCCCGCCCCCTCCACACACACTCACCCTTCACATACACAGTGTGCAATAAAAAATAAAATAGATGCAATGGAGCTGTGTATTGCTCAAGGACTCTTAAAAGAGTAATACACGGCGAAAGAATAAAGATATACTGTTTTAACAGGACTGTGTTACTCAGTACTGTATATACAATTATTTCTGGCACAGAAATAAAAAAAAAGGTTGATTAAAAAAAAATAGTCTATAGTAAAGCAGAGTTTCCTAGTTCTTTTTTTCTCTGCCGGCTGATTATTATATATTTTATTAATTATTATTAGTAATAATAACTCTTTCCTTTTTGACTTTTTTTCATTGTATTGTCAAATGTTTTATTATATTGTTTTTAAAATAAAAGGAGGGATCTTCATCCTTTAACCTGAGCAACTGATTACAAATAAAGAGTGCTGCATTGTGGATCTTAAACTGAGCAATATTAAAAGTGATATAGAGGAAATCCTTTTCTTTATATTGACTTTACAAGGACTCCTAACCCTCTAACACACATTGTATAACTCATTTAATGCTGCATGTTTAGCTGATATATTTTGAGGCACACTGTGTTGCTTCGCTGTGAACAGCCAGACCTAGAATTAGTGAGCAATTGCGAGCAAAGCCATTACATTTATATTTACTGCTAATCATTTCTACTCCCTGGCAGTCTGCCTAATTGCAAACACAAAGGGAAAACTCAGGAGAATAATGGTTGTATAACTTGTCCAATGACTTTTAATGAGATCATATTTTATTAGACATTTATATTTAGATCCTGGATACTGCTGCTCAGCTTGCCCCTCGAACACTAAAAAGGATGTAGCCAAAGATCACTTGACCTGTAGGAGGGGAGGGGAAGACGGAAGTTATTCTTTTTAAACACTTACTTTTTTGTATGCGGGGAATGACTGAGTAATCTTGTCTGCTGCAAAATAACATCCCCTAATTGTTGTACAACTCAATTGTTTGATAATAAATAAAAAAAAAAACCTCAAATACTTTAAAAAATAAATAACTAGGTACTATATTTATGAGAGGTTAACTACAAATGTGTATTCTGGAATGTACTGTAACAAACAGAAACGCTACGTGTGTGTATATTGATTTAATAATGTAACATGTTTTTTGTTTTTTTTACACTTACTCAGTCCTGCATTCTAATGATGTAGTTTATCTGCAACATACATGTTATCATCATTATTAACACACCCACCCACACCGCCCCCCCGCACAAAAGATTTGTTTCAACAGGAGTTTCTTTAGATAATGAAATAAAAGCTGCTGCTTAAAACATGATTATACTAGATGTTTCTGTGATCTCCCTGGGAATCAAATTCCAGTTTCCTTTTTCTTCAACACCGTTGGCACTCTAGAGGAGTTAGGAATTAATGAACTGGAGTTCAGTAGATTATAATGTGATTTGGTTATTAAAAACAGACTATTTCAATTCATTGAGTGCTGTTTTTTTTTTTTTTTTTCTCAACTTACATGTGGAAGAAACTGCCAGGTGCAATTTTCACTTGATTTACATTTGATTCCCCCTTTTCCCCAGGGCAGAGCAACACTTTAAAATAAAGTAGATGAGTTCATAAAAAGAGACAGCCGATAAATAACAAAGCAAAGACAACAACACGGATAACAGAACATGATTATTTTCTCTTGCACACTCGAGAAAGTCACTTCACTTTGTGGGTAGCTGCACTTCTGGTTCTTTCTAGTATTTTATTGTGGATAAACAAGAGGTTTTGTTATTGAGATAACATTCCCAGTACACTGGCCAGATTTGTCTCTCAGATATGAAACTCTGCAGGGTGGGAGTGAATTTTAAACTGAAATGGATGGGGTGTTTGTGATGACATTTATTCAAGGTCAATAATAAATTTGCACCAGACATTGCAGTGTTATAATGTGTGTTGTGGTCCCAATGTGTCAATTTTTATATTAAGATTCCATGCTTAAAAGGGCATGTGTTGAAAACCATGCATTGTTGAGACGATTTAACAATCAGTCACACTGACGGTTCAGTAACTGGATCCAAAAAGTCCTTATTCTTTGCAGTAGTCTATTTATTTATTTTCTCTTCTTCCTCCTCACCATGTTACTCTATAGAAGGTGGCCTTTCTCACATGTTCCACATGACAGCTTTAAGTGAATCTGCTCCTTAAAGCTAATTTGCATTAAAATTTAAGAGATAATGTTATAGAACAGGACAACGGTGGAGAATAATAATAACAATATTTAAAAAAAAAAAAAAAAAAGCTAAGCTTTAGCTTCTTTTGATCTGAAGCGAGTATTTAATAACCCGTGGGCCAATTTTGTCTTAACAGGGAACAGGGGAAAAAAAAAACCCGCTCCACTGCCATTATCTTGTCAATGCATTATTCCCCCAGTCAGACACTCCATATTTCACATTAGCAAAATACTCGATGTGCCTAAAGCTTCCTCGTAGTCAGGTTCCACATGGGTCTTAAATGAGAGCAGATTAGGACAGTTATATACACAGGGCAGGCGCATCGATTTTTGCCCTAGGCAAACGAAATTTTGCCGCCCTCCCTCACTCTTTTTTAAATTGTGTGTGTGTGTGTGTGTGTGTGTGTATATATATATATATATATATATATATATATATATATATATATATATATATATATATAATGTATATATACAGTGCTTAATTTGTAAATAAAGGTGCCGGGGCGCGAGCAATGACAATAATACCGTTCTTAAGAACCTCACATTCAAAATCATAACACGTGTATTTGAAAGAGTATTGTATAGTGTTAGATGTTTACAATCACGTATTCTACATCATTCATATATAAAGTAGTGGCAAAATTAATTCAAGGCAACCGCAGGACAATAAATAAATAAATACATAAAAAAAAGCCTACACACATATTAGTTTTGCCACCTCTGAAATGCAAAAAAACGGCCACCGACAACGCAACTGCCCTGAATTTGTACTTGCTGTTTGATTTTGCCGCTTCCAACTATTTATTATTTTTAACGGTGACCTCGTAGAATTGCACAGGAATAGCTGAGGTTGCACATAATGCAAATTTGCAAAGTTCCCTTTTGACCAGTCCAACAAATTTCACTTTGAAACCCAGTTCTTCTCTCGCACGTCTCTTCACTCTCACATGATTTTCAGACACACACGTGAGTCGCAGTCCTTGTTGTGCTGTCAGTGTCATAAAGACACTCAGCTAAAATCGTCTGGTTACAAACGGTTGTGACATCTACAGTCAGCTCTAAGACAATATTTATTTTCAATGGATTCTACCACCAATAACAATTGATACAGGATACGCAGGTTACTAAAAACACATCGTATTTTCATTGTACCTTATTTGTACACTATCGTATTGCGATCTCTTTTCCTTGTTGTGTCAAGTCAATAAATCTGTGTGGAAATCGTTTTTTTTTTGGTTTTTTTTGTTTTTTTCTGCGCCTTCAAGCAGTGTTGACAATTTAGCGAATTTCTAACCAAATCTAGTGACTTTAAGGGCTGACTTGGCGAGATTTGTGGTCAAAAGCAACTAACTACAAATAGCGTGCGCTAGCTACGCTAGCGTGCTCTACCAGGGATACAGTAAAAAAAATGGAATAGGCAAATTAGTGATTGATGACTTTAATAGGCCACACTTGCAATTCATTTTAAAAAGTTAAAAGAAACAGAACACATAGTCAAATTCATTAGACTTTTAGAAGTCGTTTAAGATGCCTCAATAAAGCATAAAGTGGTCTAACATTTTAAAACATGTGCCTTTTGTTTCTGTATCACTGATTGCTGACTGAAAATTGAAATTCTCTTTTCATGCTGGTAAGTATATGAAGGATATAAAATGGCAAATATATTAACTGTACCACCAAGAGCACGCATGGCATAGAGTTTGTACAGCAATCATATCCAACTGCATTATGTCAGATTTAATGAAATGTCATCACTATGACCCATCACTCCCAGCAAAACTCTAAACTCTGTGTCACAGACCGGAACACATTCTAAGATGTAATTGTCACTCGGCTGACATCAAACTCTTTTCGCCAGACGACGGCAGCAAATGATTAATATAGTGGATTTTTTTTTTTTTTCATTTTCGAAACTCTCATTACCATAATTCCTGCGAGAGAGATTGTATTTAAAAAAAAAAAAAAAAAAGGATAGCCTTTGCTCTAGTTTCTTCTGATGATTTTCAGAGAGTGTTAAAGTGTTCTGTAGCTGCTGGCAATACACATGTCCATTATCCCCTCAAATAGCAGCGCAAGACAAGGCAGCTTCTGATACGTTGGGACAGGAGCTGACACAACAAGTATTAATACATTTGGAAATAATGTGTACCTTAGAATTCTTTCACAAATGACAAGTTGTCCAAACAGGACACGTTCTCACACACACATCTAAAGCATTTCAATATATCACCATAAATGTGTAAGGAGGAGACCCCAGTTGGGACAGGCACTTTGTTATAATTTAGGGTGCTTGGTGTTTAGATGAGGAGTGGAGCAGATGTAGTTTAAAAGGTGCAGCATCACATGGCTTTCTGAAACGAGTAAAGAAAATGCTTGGCAAGGAGATATGTTTTATGTAGCAATCCAAAGTCATCCATCAATGTAGCTAAACGATATTGAAGCAGTTGAACTAACAATGAAAACATGATAATGGGGGGGGGGTCATTAAAAACATGCGCAATCCGTGTTTAATTGCACTTATATGATGTTAGAAATTCAATAAGTAAAACTTTTAACAACTGGCCGTATCAATTTTCTTTTGTCTCGCGTTGACCAATTATTTTTTCTGCAGAAATATTTTCTCTTAGCAACGCCCCAGCCTCTGCTACAGCTTTATTAATGTTGACCTTTGCAATTCCCTTTCAAGCTCAGCAAAGAGTCTGCTTAATAAAACACTGATCCCTAGAAACGTCCAGTGGTTAATGCTGCCCATACATTACACTATGTGTAATAAGGTTAAGAGGGGCTAGCTGCAGCTAACCTGAGGTGGGCTGTATTTGTTAAACTGTAAGACTACACAGTGTGCTCCCCAGTGTAATGTGCTGCATTGTGATGTCTTGAAGTCTGATCAAGATGACATTCTCATATAGAACTTGACATTACTCTTAGGTTGCTGTTAACCTCAACACATGCTTTCTGTTGACTTTTCATGTGATGCTATTTATCTCAAACTGAAGGCATGTTTCAAAATGCTCTGTAGAACACTGATCCTGTACTACAGTATACATACTCTCCTGCAGCTACTGGTACCATTGATATCTCATGACAACGAGTATTCAATATGGAAACCCGGATACACATCAGAACAATATGTACATCAACTACACTATAACCACCATGTCTTTACACTTTTGTTACATTGTGTAATACATTTAATTACAGCAAAACTATATTGTCGGGAAGGGAACTTTAAATGCATGTTGTTAATGGTATGGAGTTCCATTCTCACAATCACATGCATTTACAATATGTAAAAGCACATGGCTGCCTAAATAGAGCCACTATTTAGATCTTGTAAGCACTCACAGGGGGTTAAATAACATGTGTGATCTTATGTTATTCTTAGTTCAAAAAACATCCTTAAAATGAGTGGTGTGTGTTTAAGGGAGGAAAGAAAATGTCTATACAATCATGCTAAGAAACAGGTACCTGTAACCGTACCTCATAGGGTTACCTCATAGATCAACAGTGCTCAGGGTAGAACATACCTGTACACAGACAAGCACATTGCATAGCATTGTGTTGTATAGGAATAACTGAGCTAATGCAGCGTAGATCCTGACCCCCCTTTCACTTCATTTTAATCCCTCTCCATGAGTGAGCCAGCTATACACGTTTAATGGCATGGTTATTAATGTGTGCTGCTCTTTTAATAATTAAAATGTACTACTTTGTGCATAATATTTCAACTGGATAAAAAAAAACTACATTTAGTTTTCAAGAGTTAGACCCTGCACTGTACTGCAGTATGTTTTTGTATTGCTTTTTTTTAATTTAACTGTATTTAGTAGTTGAAGGAATGTAGTATCCAGAGGAAAATCCTTCAACAAAGCTCTAAGGTAGAAAGCAGCAATAACAATTTCAAGATAACTTCACAGATAATTAGACACTTTAGCTTGAAAGTAAATACGTACCAATATTATCATCAAATGGCATGGGGGTAACCAATTTCTGCCTGTTGTGTGGAAAAATGAAGCAGCCACGTTGTTTATTGAACAAGATGCCTAATTTGGCTACATGTATGTTTAGAGCACTGCAATATATCACATCTCTACACGCTTAATTGAAGGTGTCCCTGTATGCAGATTCACATTACAACTGCTGCTTTGGCTTTTATAACTTAGAATATATCACCATCCCTTAATAACATTATCCTATTTCTTACATTGCAATGGCTGCTTTACATTTATTTTTTTTAGTTATATATATATATATATATATATATATATATATATATATATATATATATATATATATATATATATGTATATTTTATTACCAAGACATAATGGGCTTTGTAAGCCATTTATTCCTGTGCTTGGAAGTGAGTTGTGCTTGCAGTTAATTGTAATCTGGTCTTGTGGATGTCAAATAGTCCTTTTTTCTTCCTGTACTTACTGTTACATGGTGTTGCAGCTAGAGACAGGAGTTATTACTGGTGTCAGCGAGGGCTGCGGTCAGGTAGTCTATTCGAAATTGACATCTAAATCACGAAACCTAATTGCTGCTGTGTTTTGGGGGCACAGGTTGGGGAGCAAAGGTCAGGGGAGGTCATCAATTGCTTTCTGCTTCTTCCTGCTTGAAGCATTACTAATCTGAGTGCAATTTTTTATATACAGCTGAGCTTCGATTTCTCAGTTATTTCTACTGAGAACAGTTGGTAGAAAATGATGGTAGCAGCAAGTGCCCATTGAAATAAACAAAAGGTTCTGTCTGTCATCAGCAGAAAACAAAAACAAAAATATCTTATAGTTTAAAGCAAGCTAGTTTATGTTACAATAATAATAATAATATTAATACATTTTATTTATAGAACACTTTTCTCAGACCCAAAGCACTGTACAAGAACAACAATACAAACATACAATATACAAAGGTACAGATAAAATATCAGTTCAATAAAACACATCAAAAGTTAAAGTAAATCAGCAAAAGCTACCTTAAAAAGGTGTGTCTAAGCGAGATTTAAAAATATCCACAGACTCAGAATCTCGAATAGATCTGTGCAGCATGTTCCATAGTCGCAGGGCAACACTACAAAAAGCTTGGTCTCCCATAGTACGGAGCCTAGTCCCAGGTTGAATAAGACACCCGGCATCCATGGATTTTAAATTGCAAGCTGGAATGTACTGTACATTGTAACTGTGTATAATAACATAGTAATTATGTGTAAGTACACATGTATGTACTAAGAAACTACTGTGTAAATGCACAGTAATTAGAAACACTTAATGTAAAGTGTTACCAATATTTTTATATCGGATATATAAACTGAGAGAAGATGTACAATAGACCATCATTATACACTAAGCAATACTGTCCCAATGCTTGTGTATTCCAATTACTTTTTCTATGTGGCATTATGTTGCTAACCTGTATGCCTTTGTCAATTTGAATTGATAGAGATATACATTATTTTGTAGACTAGCATGAAACGTAAGGTGTTTGGCCAATTCCCTATAGCTTGTGAAAACACAGTATTTATGGATTTCATAATACTTTATTGTAGTTAGAATCATTCAGCTTGAATGGGAAGTGTAAATAAATCATTTTTCAAAAGTACAGCCTGTCCTCATTATAGCACCATATTTGAGAGACAGATGTTTTATGATGCAGTAAAGTGGATTCAGTAGTAGAGTTTAACATAAATAGAAGTCGAATTGCAGGACCAGCATCAACACTACAGCTTTTGACAGTGAGCTTTCTGAAGGTGAATGCTTGTTTTTTGTCCTATAAACCAAATGACACTCACGAGAAGGGAGGAAGCAGTTGAAAAATATGCTTTATTTCAATGGAGGTTGTGTGGTCCAGTGGTTAAGGAGGCTGTGTGGTCCAGTGGTTAAAGAAACAGGCTTGTAACCAGGAGGTTCCCGGTTCAAATCCCACCTCAGCCACTGACTCATTGTGTGACCCTGAGCAAGTCACTTAACCTCCTTGTGCTCTGTCTTTCGGGTGAGACGTAATTGTAAGTGACTCTGCAGCTGATGCATTGTTCACACACCCTAGTCTCTGTAAGTCGCCTTGGATAAAGGCGTCTGCTAAATAAACAAATAATAATAACAAATAATAATAATACAGGTATTATTCATGTTGACTGAAAAACATTAATTAACCATTCATAGTCACGTGTCTAAATGTGCTGGATCCACCACATACTCTGAATAGTAAAAAAAAAAAAAAAAGTTAAAATGCAAACCTTAAAGAAGCTGTTTAAGCCTCATGTTGAGCAAGAGGAGAATGCAACTGTCAGGCACAGAGGTCTACCTAATTAAATCCATCGCTACTTGATGAGCAATTAATCAGACACCTTTATTAGTGGCAGGATCGTATTAATTGTTCAGGCAGGGTATTTGTTATCCCAGGCACACTTTATGGAGTGAAACCATTTACTTAGGGAACAAGGAAAAGACAAATCTGAGACTTTTTTAATGTGACATCCAGCAGGCTGCAGCTGCAGCTGTCATATGGCATGAAGGTCTAGTCGTGCATTTGGCATGGCATTGATTCCCAATGCCACAGTACGTACTGTAAGAGTTGTTCCAACCTGGCATGTGTCTTCTTAGCTGTTTTTTTGTTTTTGTTCTCGTTTCATTTTGCAGAGATGTTTATTCTATCCTTTCAAAAGCCCTTGCCTCTCCATTCAAATGAATGGGCTGAGATGCCAAGCCAATGAAAGGTTGGATAAAGGGGGTTTGACCGTATCTAAATCTAATTTGATATATATATATATATATATATATATATATATATATATATATATATATATATATATATATATATATATATTCAAAATGTTCACCTTTTGTTGCCTTATAGCCAGGAATTAAAATGCATTAAAATAGTTTTTTTTTTATGTATCTATACATCCTACCCCACAACTTCCAAGTTAAAAAAAATATTCTAGAAATTTGTAGAACATTAATTAAAAATAAAAACTGAAATAGCTTGGTTGCAATAGCAATCCTAAATTAGCTCAGGTGTAACCAGTCACCATCAAAATCACACACCACGTTAAGTGGCCTCCACCTGTGTTAAATTGTAGTGACTTACATGATTTCAGGATAAATTCAGCAGTTCCTGTAGGTTCCCTCTGCTGGGTAGTGCATTTCAAAGCAAAGACTCAACCATGAGCACCAAGGTGCTTTCAAAAGAACTCCAGGACAAAGTTGTTGAAAAGCACAGATCAGGGGATGGGTATAAAAAAAATATCAAACGCCTTGAATATCCCTTGGAGCACGGTAAAGACAATTATTAAGAAGTGGAAGGTGTATGGCACCACCAAGACCCTGCCTAGATCAGGCCGTCCCTCCAAACTTGATGACTGAGCAAGAAGGAGACTGATCAGAGAGGCTACCAAGAGGCCAATGGCAACTTTGCAAGAGCTACAGGCTTTTATGGCCAAGACTGGTCAAAGTGTGCATGTGACAACAATACCCCAAGCACTCCACAAATGTGGATTGTATGGTAGGGTGGCAAGAAGGAAGCCATTACTCAAGAAAACCCACCTTGAATTCCGTTTAAAGTATGCAAAAAAAAAACACTCAGGAGATCCTGTAGCCATGTGGCAAAAAGTTTTGTGGTCTGACAAAACTAAAATGGAACTTTTTGGCCTAATGCAAAGCATGATGTTTGGCGCAAACCCAACACAGCGCATCACCCAAAGAACACCATCCTTACTGTGAAGCATGGTGGTGGCAACATCATGTTATGGGGATGTTTCTCATCGGCAGGGACTGGGGCACTTGTCAGGATAGAAGGGAAAATGAACAGAGCAAAGTACAGAGAAGTCCTGCAAGAAAGCTGAAACTGGGCCGGATGTTCACCTTTCAGCATGACAATGACCCAAAGCACACAGCCAAAGCTATACTGGAGTTGCTAAGGAACAAAAAGGTAACTGTCCTTGAGTGGCCCAGTCAGAGCCCCGACCTAAATCCAATCGAAAATTTGTGGCATGACTTGAAGATTGCTGTCCATCAATGCTCTCCAAGGAACTTGACAGAGCTTGAACAGTTTTGTAAAGAAGAATGGTCAGATATTGCCAAATCTAGGTGTGCAAAGTTGGTTGAGACCTATCCCAACAGACTCACAGCTGTTGCCAAAGGTGCTTCCACCAAGTATTAACTCAGGAGGGGTGGAGACTTATCCAATTATGATCTTTCAGTTTTGTATTTAATATATATATTTTTTCTCAATAAAAACTTTTTCCCCTTAACAGTGTGGAGTATGGTGTGTAGATAAGTGTAAAAAAATCCTCATTTAAATGCATGAAACTCTGAGGCACCGATACAACAAAATGTGAAAAAAGTTCAAGGGGATGTAGACTTTCTATAGGAACTGTATATATATATATATATATATATATATATATATATATATATATATATATATATATATATAGTATGACTGATTTTAATTACCAATAATACTAATTAAAAAATGCTTAAATAGTTTTTACTTTGTATATTAAAGAACCACATATCTCTTTTTCTGCACACGCTTTATCAACTTTAAATGGAACTGAAACAAAGATAGACATGGTGGCTCAATACATTCAATGTGAAACTATCCAATCACGCTCTAGCTACTTGATTTTTCACAAGTAAACCGGAAATTCGAACCTTCCCTTAATTTACCAATTAATGACAGAAATCTGAGGTGATAAAAATGGATATATTGTCATGACTTAAGGGGACATTACAGAGTCATCACAGAAAGTAATTACAATGTAATTTTTAAATTACTTTCTAGACTACGCTCTCCATTTGCATGAATTAATAGGGCACTAAAATAATGAATTATATGATTTTCTATATGCAGCCGTCAATGCCCCGGTGTATTGACCCTCTGCTCTGCATCTACCTACCCAGCACTGAAATCAGCACACCTAATTCATTATCTAGACTACTGTATATGTTAGGAGGACCCCAACCCGAAATACGCCGCTATCTAGGTCAGATCGACCCCATTGGGTTGGGATTAATTCCCCCAAATCATTTTGTGTTTGTGGGGGGTTGTCGTGCGAATGACCCCATTGTGATGCAGAAAAGTCACTTAACCCGAACCTGATCTGAAGAAGATCATCCAAAAACACAGCTTAACTCAAGCAGTGAGCAGCAACATCACACACAGTACCATCAAAGTACTTAACACATCAAATAGCAAACTAAATATTCAACATTTGTTTGATTCAAACAAATAATAATGTTTATAAAATAATCTGAATAGTGCATCAATTCTACATTGTTGGAATGTATTTTCTATTGTTTTGGCCAGGTTACAATCAATCAATCCATCAGTGTATTTTTATATAACGCCTTTCATGACATGCCATCCCCAAGCGCTTCACAGGAAAAATACACAAAAAAAATACACAAAAATAAAAACATGATTACAAACATTACAAAACGATTTTAGGAGTGTTTTACATTTCTAAATAGAATGATAGCCTCTCACAACTAGTGGCAACGAGTTCCAACGTTTAGGAACACCAGTGGAGAAACTCTGATCTCCCAGAATGACACACCTGGGATGCGTTCACTAGGCAGACCGCTCCAATTACATGGTGCTTTCTATTAAACGGTAGTGAGTCAAGCTCAGAGCTGCCTCGCTGGTGGTTCAAAATGGCCAACCTGCATTATCAGTGCGGTGGCTGCAAATGTTTTTGTATGGATTTGTATGACCAGCACTGATTATGGTATTTTTTTTAAAGTGATGATTGTATAAGAAAAGGAAACATGGGCTATTTATACCTTGACAAATTTGCATCAAGATGTTAAACCAAAACAAGTGTCATCTTCATATCTGGTTCGGGTTAAGTGAATTTTCTGGGGTTGTCTTGTCATTTGCAAGACAACCCCACCCCGAAAACAAAAAGATTTTGCGGTTCTAAAAATTGGAATGAACTCTAACCCGATGGGGTCGACCTGCTCTAGATGGGGGCGTATTTCAGGTTGGGGTCCTAAAATATTGTAACGCTGAGCGAAAATAAGGAGCCAAACAACCGCAGCAAGATCTCGTTCACTAAACAGCAGACTTTATTCAGCAAGGGTCAGCACACAACAACACAGCCCCCAGCAGCGTGCAAGCTGCCCCTTTATACAGAAAAGCCCTGCGAAAACATGGAACATATAGACATAACCAGACATACAATGTAGACATAACAAGACACATTACTGAACCCCACATTACTATATATATATATATATATATATAGTATTAAAACAAATCTACTGTTATTAGGCTGGTTGAAATGTAATTGAACCCTTCTTTGTATCAACTGAAGAATGCCAATAGGCTTCGTTGTTGGGATGCGGTCAGCATTGTGCTGGTTTGAAAGTCTTCACAAGATGATTTTTCAATAACTGACAAGATATAAATATAGAAGCCTTTGCATTCCTGGCTTGACAACATGCTATCAGTTCTTCTTTGCTTAAAAATTTCTATCACCTCCTACGATCTGAAACCTCAGTTAATTAGCTGAAGCGGCAGTTGATTTCACTGAAAAAAAAGGCAACTCACACATCAAGTTATTTTAAGATGAATATCAGAGTTGATCTATTCATTCTTAATCACTGTGGTCAACAATCCCTTGTAATCAGTCTTGTAAACAGCTCTACTTCTACTATATAGGGTTTTCCCTAGAAAACACAGTCTTCCAAACTACAGTAGCACTGCTCTTAAACAGAACCCTGTTCTCTTAACGAACTGCAAATGGAACAAGCCATAGGGTGCATCATACCTGGCAAGTGGGATTATTTGTAGTAATACTCAAGTCACCATACTAGATATTTAAAAAAAAATGTATGTATAATCCTACTATGTTAACTAGTGTTTCAGAGCTAATATGAACTGAATACAATCTTTAATCATGTGTACTGTTAAAATGACATACTGTACGTATTCAATTTCTGTTTGGCCCTTTTCACATTGGTTTCTTACTCTCGCCCATCATTTGCATTTGAATGGTTTAATCCCATTTCAGCAAAGTCATTTGAAACACTGCCTAAAGATTTAATTACATTACTGTACAACCATAGAATTGGAGGATGATAGACGAGTACCCATTCCAAACTATAGTTCAGTAATTGGATTCCAGAATCATGGTAGAATGATGACCTTATGAGAACAATCTCATTGTTATTTGGGGTTCTGCTAGTGGTCACACTAATAATAGCTTTTTTGTTGTATATCGTACTATGTGTGACTGACAAAAATGTTTGCATTGATGGATGGTGTAAACTGTTGTTTTTTTTTAAATTTAAAGCAAAGCTATAGGGCCACCATGCCAACATGAAATTCCCAGTACACACCCCAAATGGGTATTATTACAATGGCCTCATTACAGAAATCGCACGTTGCTCAAGCTTGATCAGAGACAATCCCATGGGTAGAATATACTGACACACCAGATATCCATGAGCGCAGAAACAGTAATGCATTATGATTAACTTGGAACATAACAGAAAAACATATATAATATGCAAATCCACAGGGTAAGCGAGAGTAACTGTCTGTACTCTTTATCATTATTTTGACACCACATTAGTGTCATTATATTGGGTAATACTTTACATTAGCATCTCTAATTGTTGTGTATTTACATAGTAGTTACATAATACATGTGTGCTTAAACATCATTACAATGTTATTATGCATAACTACAATGCACTTAATATGTAAATCTTTTTAAACGATATAACCCTAACCCCCCTAACCCTACCCCTTTTCAATTGTGTTCTTACATATATCATGCAAAATGATTTGCACATTGAATACATTGTAACTAAGCATAACATTGTAATTCTGTGTAAGTACACATGCATTTACTAAGTAACTACTATATAAATACATAGTAATTAGAGGCACATAATGTAAAATGTTACCCCATATTGTTGTCAGAATAATATTATACCGATTATTAATATTCCTGTAGTACTGATGATTATTCAATAGTCTGCTTATTTTATTTTATTGTCTTTTTTTGCAGGAAAAGGGGAATATTGGAGTTATATTTAATGTTGGAACAGATGACATTGCTATTGAAGAACCAGCTAAGTTTGTAAATGATGGCAAATACCATATAGTACGATTTACTCGGAGTGGCGGCAATGCCACACTGCAGGTGGACGACCTGCCTGTCATTGAGCGATACCCAACAGGTAAGGAACTTGTCTACTTGAGAACTCTACATAGTAGTTTAAAATAACCAACAACAATATATATATATATATATATATATATATATATATATATATATATATATATATATATATATATAAATAAAAAACAAGTTCATATGAGTATGTTCAAAAAGAAAAAAAAAAGTATCAAATATTCATTTCGTTAGCACCTAGGGATATAAATTTTTTTTGAACAATAAGCAAAAGAGTATAAAAATGTTTTTCTAAACTATGCTGTTGGTGTCTAATGTTCTTTCTTCCTTGATTATAAAATACCTACATGTAGTATCATTTAAAATGTCAAAATGTCAGCAAAACTGATGACTTTCAGGCATAAAAGCCACTAAATGTCAACATGCCCTTATTGAGTTACAAACATTTAAACTGCTAAAAGGCTTTGACCGAAGCTGCAACAGGTCCTGTGCAATCCAAATTCATTCAACACTAACCTCAAGTTTACCTTTTTTTCCTTTAACTTGGATATTCATAAATACATTTTTCAGGTCAGCAGGAAATGCTTCTACTTTACACGGTAAACTGACATCATAATTGTGTTATGAAAAGGTCATTTAGGTGTAGTATAATGAACTTAATATAACCCCCCTTTTATAAACCTGTTAGTGTGCATATTTAGATACACCATTCAGGTCAATACAATAGACCTGAGAAACTAATGACAGTGAGACATACACATTGTCAAACTTCTTCAAGAATATTATACTTCATTTAATTAATCAAAACAAACTTTTTTTTTTCTTCAGTGTATATGTTCCAATGTATTTACATGTACAGTACAATGAGGTTACACTTTATATACAGTACAGTGTGAAAGTGCCATTATATACATTTTTAGCCAGTTTCTTTGTACACGACTCCACTGTCATTTTAAAGAAGCAACCCATGGTTTGACATGCACATTACTTCCTGCTCTGTTAATAAACCTTTAGTTTAAGTGCAAAACATTACCAGTAATAAAATCAGCCAGTATGTATAGTATAATCTATGATGGATTTAATAGTACTGGTAACTGTGCTCCTTTCTGTGAATTAAATGTAGTCAATCTCCCATCATGTTTTATAGCCTTTCTGGTCATGCACATTGCTTTTATCAAATGGAAGAAGTTGTATGCGCAGGAATCAATCTGCATTTCCAGCCTTAGGTATGAGAGTGAAGTAACCGCTTTTGACATGTGCAATATAGCTGAGTTCACCTCAAGATAAACAACTATGATTCAGATAAGGCAAGAATCTGATGTAGCCATAGCACTGAAGCAAAGATCTTCTGACCCAGAATGGATGAGTTTCCAAAAAGCTACGTCAGATCCAAGATTTATATCGACAGATACCGTGGCATGGAAAAACACAGTTAATAATAATAATAATAATAATAATAATAATAATAATAATAATAATAATAATAATAATAATAATAATCCTATTTCCCATGTTGAAATGCCTTAACTAACTTGTTTTGCCATTTTAAATAAATACATAAATGTATTACTTAAATTAATTTGTTTGTATTTGTAAGTTGAGCCCAAATTTTGTATGCTGCTTGGTAGCCACTTTTTATTTTAGCTCATCAGTAAATATTTTGACATAGGTAAGATACATTTTATAAAAGATTCAACTTTGTGTATAGTTTAATTTTTTATGTATTTTTTTGCAAGCATTCTGTATGTTAGAAACAATTTTGTAACCTGTTGCATTAACAGTTCAAAAAGGTTGTATTACTGCTAAACCATATCGAGTTAACCAACACAGGTCCCAAAGACTGTAAAATGACTGATACAAGGTATGCTTCTCCCTAAGAGAATACCTCCACACACGCACACCCACACGCACAAAACAAATGCTCAGCTCATCAGAGAATATTGGTTTTAGCCATATGAGATTTTGTTAATGGAGTGTTTTGTCCATGCTGTAGTACTTATCACATAGTACATGGAAACAAACAAACAATCAAAACATGGAGAAGATTAGCTTCACAAACACAGTGTTGTGCTCAGACATCCCTTCTGATATGGCTCCATCTCTTTTCAATTACGTTTGGCAACAATGATGAAGTTTTCTAGTTCAAATCCATGCCCTTGACCCAATGGCATCACAATGTAACGATTCATGCCAGCCTGAACAAAGATGTGGAGGGCACTGAATTAAATTGTATGGGAAAATCCAGAGATCTCATTGGATAACAAGCATCAATGTCTTTGATTTTTTTTTCTCCTTTTAAATACATAGTTCTTCTATTTTAAATGTTTTTATCATACTGAAATTATTATTATTATTATTATTATTATTATTATTATTATTATTATTTATTTCTTAGCAGGCGCCCTTATCCAGGGCGACTTACAATTGTTACAACATATCACATTATACATTATACAGATATCACATTATTTTTTACATACAATTACCCATTTATACAGTTGGGTTTTTACTGGAGCAATCTAGGTAAAGTACCTTGCTCAAGGGTAAAACAGCAGTGTCCCCCACTGGGGATTGAACCCACAACCCTCCGGTCAAGAGTCCAGAGCCCTAACCACTACTCCACACTGCTGCCCAAAATATGTGTATTGAAAGGTGCATGTGTGCGGGTGTTTATATTGGTTACCATTTCACTCTTGATAACTCTATAATACAGCCTTATAGAGATAGTAGAACTGATCTTAATAAAATCCCCTACAGTTAAAAGGAAACATGTTTTGTGTGTACTGGATGTAACTAGGACACTACAAATCGGCCTCCCTTTCCAGAGAGCTGACCCATATAGACTATAGAGGTTATTTTTTGCTATGCAAGTCGGTCATGTTAAAGAAATGCCCTACAGTAATTACTTATTAGACATAATAAAATTATGAGCTCAACGACATTGAAAATCTTTTTAAAACCAGTTCAAAGGTCCAACGGCTGGTCTTCAGATTGTCATATAAGAACTGTAGGAACATGCTGTATGAATTTGAACGTTACACCACGATGGTTGCTTCAAACCTTGCTTGGGAGCGGCTATACTGATTAAGTAATGCATAGTTACAATGCACTTAGGGAGTGATGGAAGGATGCGCGCAAGGTGATTTGCGGGTGCAAAACCACCATAATGCTGCCATAAATCGTGTTTAACAGGCGTAAAGTCTGGTTTTACCGGCCACAAAAAATGCAGCGTATGTAAAGAATGGTATTCACCTGGCATTCTGTACCTGCTATCAAATTTGCACCTTGCCATCATTAATCCATTAAAATGATACTGAAATGCATTCAAATGAAGAAAGAAATGGAATTGTGATTGGAAATGGGTGGGATCTGGATGCTAAGCTGATGCAAACATTATAATTTTATGTAAGGATTTTTTCTTGCACTTAGACAATTGCTGATCCTACAAAAACTTTACATCCCTTCTTACAAGGTGCAAACCATTGTAGAAACAAGTACCTAAGAGTTGTATAAAGGCACACACCTGCAGAAACCTGTCATTGGCTTCAGGATGGCTGCTGTGGTACACTTCCTGATGCGGCGACACTTGGCTCTTGTTGAGGCGAGACAGTAACACGTTTGGATGAGAAGGGCAAGACTAAGAAGACCCTGCATATTCAATTTCAGGGACACTTTATTTGGGATGATGGAGGATGCAGTGCTAGAGCGTTATCAGCATCAATCTAGGGACTGCTGTCCCTGCACATCTGAAAGTACTGTGTTCTTTCAGACCACAGTTGGAATGTCTGGATGGATAGCCCAATCTACCTTTTCCAGTGCTAGGCACATTTCTGGATGTTATGCTGAAAAGGGCAGGCCAGTGCATATCATTTCCTAAGGATACTAGTATAACTGATGTTGGCTGAGGCTTTTCCAAACAACTCTGTTTCATGCTGAGTGACCTCAGCCCACAAGGACTCTCAGTTCCTTCTCAGAAAACTTTTCTTTTCCTTCCTCCAAGAGGACTTTGCTGCCCTTCTAACATTTTTTTTTTGGCTTGTATTTTCGTGCTCCACAAATGTCATACAGCGACTACTGCACTCTGTACTCCTAACTCTGCAAGTGCGGCTGCTAAATAGACCAATGTGCTCATTGAGACCTTCATTATTATAATCATGGATCATTATTTGTGCATGTTGAGTAATTTGCTTACATAGGGCGCAGTCCAAAATAATTGCCAGGCTGCAATGCAATTTTAATTTTGCATCCACAATTATTTGCACTGCGCCTATACTTACATCACCCCTTAATGTGTAAATCTTTTTGCACAGTATAACCCTATCCCTAGTCCTAACCTTAACCCTAACTCTAAACATAACTGTAAGCCTAACCATAACCCTTTCTGATAGAGTTGTGTGCTTACTTATAACTTGCAAAATCATTTACGTATATTATAAGTATGCATAATAGCATTGTAATTATGTGTAAGAAATTAGAGACGCTTAATGTAAAGCAGTGTTTCTCAACGGAGGCGGTATGGCCCTCAAGGGGCGTTCTGAAGCCAAGGGGGGGCGGGGGTGTTTACATCGAAGAGGGCGGGAAGAGGGCGTTATAGTTAAAAAAGGGGGGGGCATTGTGTTTTCTTATTTAAAATTAAGGAAACGTTGCTGCCATTTGTGCGATCCGGTTCGTCATGCAAATTTAATATGGCCCAATCAGAACAAAGCAGCCGTTCCATTTATGCCTGTTGCCATGTTACGGTACACGTCTTAATTACACAGTTTATTATTATTGTTATCTAGTGATGTGCATTTTAGGTAGTTCCTATTTATAAAAACATGTCCGTATGCCAATGTGTGAGAGGAGAGGGAGGGAGGTGTCAAAAAATAGTCTGCGAAAACTGAGGATGTATAACAGATGTTTTGCAAAGGAAAAATATTTGAAACTGTACATATAACATATGATCCATAAACGATGCGTCTTTTGCGATGTTCCGACAATATTGTGTAATCTATGAAATCACCCTGTATAATTAGAGCTAACAAAATAATCAGTAATCTCCAATTTGCACAGTAACAGTTTTATTACAACAACAAAAGCCATTGTGTGCTTGTATATGAACCTTGTTAATTGCAAATTTCACAAAGCTTACAATTTAAAAAAATCTTTAACCACATGTTGTGTGCAAACAGGTCAGTGTATGTTAGGATACCAAGCCAAAATATGATCCCATCAGTTTGGGGTTAAATTACTTATTTAGATATACGAAATCGTGCGTGTTCGGCTTGGAATTTTCTTACGAATGATCCCCTTGAGGTGCAGAACATTCACTTTACCCAAAGCGTTTTCATCATTTCATGTAAAAGTGAGACTGAATTATTCTCCAGGGAAATGCATATAATTAAAAAAAAATAATAATAATTAAACCCCCCCGTTATTGCTGTAATAAATATTTTGCAGACCTTTTTTTCTAAGTGTGAACGTGTCAATTATAGTTATCAAATGTATTTTTCACAAATTAAAGTTTTAATAATCAATTTTAATAAAAACATAATAGTACTCACTGCAACCAGATCCCTGATATTTGTATCCAGTTCGTCGGTTCCAAAGCAGGAACTGGGTACCCGATTTCAAAGGAACCGGTTCGCATATGTCTATTGCTATCTACAGCAAAGAAGATATGTCGGCAAAATTCCATAATAGGAAACATTTTATGTATGTATCTACATGTTGATTATACCAGGGACTGGGGTTTAATTATTTTTGTTTTATGAATTATTTCTCTGTGACTCTCGGAACTAGTGGAATTAAATGTAATTAATAATTGATGTTAATTAAACGGCATTGTTAATCAGCAATAATTCTTAATTTTTTTTATTTTCTGTGGCAAGGGGGCGATGACTAAGCTCCTTAGGGGGCGTTGTTACGAAAAAGGTTGAGAAACACGGATGTAAAGTGTTACCGAGTTTCCTTACACTGGTAGTTCCAAATGTGCTACTATTATCTTTTACTTACCAGTTATGCCAATAATAATGTTATAACATGAAGGGCTTTTTTTCATCAAAACATTATATGTATTACTTTGGCATTCCAGCTGATTACAATAGTGTTGAACATTACATTATGTAATTTGGAATACTGTCATTTGGAATAATCAAAGCTAGTCATAATTAAATATTGTTATTTCTATGTAGCTTTAAAACATACTTTATTGCTGTCTTATCTGACTTTTTGTAATAAATGAAAATACACCCGAGGAATGCAAATGTTGCGTTTGCAAAGCCTGGCTGCACAGATAAGGAGTTTTATGAATAACATGTCATCTAAACCTGGTCGACAAGGCTTTGTGACAGCAGGTAAATGAATGAGTTTGGAAGAGAATCAAGTCTGATAACACACGCCTCCTCTCTATAACCCCAGATCAATACACAGCAAGGCTGGATTGCATGCATCCTTAATGAAGTTTAACGTTAATAAAGATGGGGACAATTTGTAGTACTTCAGTGTGCTGCAGCATGCCAAATAAAGCCTGTAAAAAGTATCTCAAATTGTAGAAATATATTATTATTATAAAGAACTGGCAGCAATTTAACTGTTGACTCAAATTTTAAAACAAAGTGTGTGCCACTGCATTATATTGTTCTTCTGAAATTGTACTGACTATTAAACATTAATTGGCTGGTTTCACAGACCCTGATTATCAGTTTCCTTGGACTAACTAATGTTGTTTTAGGTAAAGTAGTCCAAGACTAATGCAAATTGTCACTGAACTGATTAAGTTTCCTCTATAAAAAAATAAGTAAGATTGCTTGCAAGCGGTATATGCCTTCATGAAACCAAGTTCTTTTAAGTTCTTTAAGTTCTTTGTGTTCCCTCAGCTTAAGTCTGATGCTGCATGCGACAGATTTAAGTGGTCTGGATACAGTGAATTAAAGACATGTCCTGAGGACTGGAGTAGAGATAGTGTGCACCGGTGCTCTCATATTATTATTTATTTATTAGCAGACGCCCTTATCCAGGGTGACTTACAATTGTTACAAGATATCACATTGTACATTATTTCACATTATACAGATATCACATTATTTTACATACAATTACCCATTTATACAGTTGGGTGTTTACTGGAGCAATCTAGGTAAAGTACCTTGCTCAAGGGTACAACAGCAGTGTCCCCTACTGGGGATTGAACCCACAACCCTCCGGTCAAGAGTCCAGAGCCCTAACCACTACTCCACACTGCTGCCCTAACACAGTGTGTGTGCATCCCATCCTGTTATTTACATCCTCTGTTTACATCCCTTGCCAATAGCATGAAAGAAAAATGTGTACAATTTACAAAACAGATCACTTGAAAGAGATTACTCTTTTATATGAAGATATCTAGAAGGCATAAATGTACAGTCAAATTCCACTCTCAGAACCAGCTGAAAAAATAAATAATTAAATAAAATAAAACAAAATAAAAAGCTTTTTCGCCACAGGCCTTTTCAGTAGCTGCAGCGGTGACACGCAACACATTTTATTCTCCTCTGCCAGTTTCTCTCATCGCTGGGTGCCTTTGGCTTTTCTGCTCGCAAGCGCTCGTCGAAACAATGGTCTCTCCACCATTGTTCAAGCTGGGTTTTATCTAACTATGCATAACCCTTAGAGAATTGTCCCTCTGACAAGATTCAGGTCCTGCGTAGTCTAATAGATGTGACAGTGGTGATAAAGCACTTGCAATGGCCCTTAGCTTTCAGTGGCGAGTAATAGCTATATTTTTGTATATATTTTAGATTAACTGAGGTTAATTGTCTTTTTTGAGCACTTTAAAAATAAACGGCACACAGATCTAAAGTCATTGGTGCTTGACAAATGTATAGCCCGACCTTGACAGTTTTAAACAAAATGAGATTGTGGCAGGCACAGTTATCTTACTTCGAAGCCACAGACAGGAGATCTGAAATGTTTATAATCTTTTTTTTTAACTGTTTAATTGCATAATGTTGTTCTGTGATGACAATTGTTTTTAACTGGACCGTAAAAGTCATATTATGTCTGTAACCACAAGAATATCACACATGGAAAATATGATATTTGGAAATTCTAGAACACCAACAGTATCCACAGGATTAGAATGCATTTACCTAGGTACAATTGCAGTACTTTTATTTATCTTCTCTTTGTTAATAGAATATCATCTTAGATTTTTTGACAAATTATAAATAAATTAAATAAATCAACTATAAGAATAATGTACTATATATTCCTTCAATTAACATTGGTGTTAGTGTAGATGTATAACACGGCCAGCTTTGCAAGTTCATAAGTTCCAATCCGCCTTGACCAGGAATCTGTCCCATCCTAGGCTTGAGCGTTTGAGTGTTTTGTTCATTACGTGCACACACACACACACACACACACACACACACACACAGACACACACACAAACTAATAAACCCCATTGAATAAAAGCAGTAACTCCCTCCAGACTACGGGTTATCATTTGTGGCTTCCTGATACTTTTTAGCATACAGTGTTATTGCTTACCTACTCTAGCACACACTATCCGTTTACTCAGAAATATCAATTTCTCAGACTAGTGTTTGTATAAAAATTGCAGAGTCAGTGACTTGTACAATCAGTCATTATGTAAAGTTATTGTACAGTAGTCCCCGAGCTGTATGCTGGTACTACCTTGTGTCTGTCTTGCCACGTGTTGCATGTGTGGAATTTTTCATCTCTAGTCTACGTGATTGGAAGCTACCTAAGGCAACTTGCATTTGGGAATTCCACAATAAAGAAAGGAAGAAAGCTTTAATATATGTGTCTATTATTGCTAAAGCATACAGTACTATGCCACTATGTTATGTGAATGGGGAAAGCTTTCTTGGAACTAAGGTGACATTTTTATGCCATTCACACAGTTTTTTTTTTCTCAATTCTTTGCAGCAACAAAATAAGAAGGAAGACAAAGATAATGTATTCTGTAGTGGATCTTAAATAAAAGAACTCTTATGATAACAAAAAAACAAGTGCTTTGAGTTACAGTCCACCTTGTGTTTTTTTTTCTTTTTGGTTTGTTTGTTTTTTAAATCCTAAAGGACACTTCTAAATGCTGTGACATTATGACTTGAATAAACATGGCTTTAACATTTGGGTGCCAATACCTTGCAGGCATTTAAAATGGCAGGGTGATCCTTGCCACATAAAAAATCTCAGAAATATGTTCCAAAGTATATATGTAGACCCAAACATTTTGTTAGTCACATAGACCAGTCCTTGAGATGTCTAATAAACCTTTTAACAACATACCCATACTACAGCCCATGGTTTTCAAAAGTCAAAAACCTAAAAAGTTTCCTTTTTTTTGTTACCGTAAATCCTTCAGTCCAATGAAGTAAGATAATCTCTATATGTAAGTAGTCATTGCTGTTACTTACGGAGAGAAATGTAACATTACACAAGAATATATATAACCAAAAAAAACTAACAAAACCCTTTTTCCCCTTTGAAATGCTGAAGTCTGAACAGAGTAGGACAAAGCCCTCCCCTTATCCTGTTCTCAATTCTATCATTAAACCAGAGTAGGACCCAGGAATAAGACTTCACCATTCTTCTCTTGGCTCTTGTCTGTGGCCGAGTCAATACCTAATTTTAAAGGAAGCAGCTCATGTGCAGGATTAGGCCAAAAAGTCATTATGTCTTTTGATTCGCTTCAGTTTGTGATCTTGCCTGCTGGGTATGTGGCAACTTGCAGGAGCCTCATTGTTTTCTTATTGTTTGTTGGGTTTTTTCTTTGTTTTGTTTTGTTTTTTTTTGTGGGGGGGGGAGGGGATGTTGCCAGATCAATCCGTCAAGTCTTGTCAAACAATCAATAATCAAGTCTCCCATAACTGCATTCTGGTCAAACCTGCATCCGCTTGGATATATTTGAACCCACTGTCCTGCTATTGGAAATCCTGCCTGGCAGAAGGCTGAAACCTATAGTAACGTTTTTGACAGCTTATTGATAATAAGCAATTACAGTTTCTTCTGACTCTACATGGAAGCCCATAGTGATGACTTGGGACGCCACTCGTTGTTATTCTGCTGCTGTTCTTAGATGAGGCTGCTCATTGTTGATGCATCCTAAAGTGCTACATTCTGTACAGTCATAATGCATAACTAAAGATGTGAATGAAAATGTGAATGAAAACACTTTATGCTAAAATGAAGCCCCTACCAAACAGATTTTTTTTCCCCCATTGGATTTTTGAGACTTGCATGTGATTATTTCCATGATACAAGAAATGTAATATCTGAGAGCAAAAACAAGGACATATCCTAATCGCTGTTGTTCAAATGAGTCAGCAGCCAGTGTTACAGGGCATAAAATACTGTATCACAGGGCACCGAAACATAGCTAGGTCATTCATCTAATGTGTTCTACTATCGAGATTAGTATTGGCCCCCCCCCCCCCCACCACCTCATTTCCAAGAAACCATTTCACATCGAATGACTGACACCTTTATTTCACAGAACAAAATGGATTAGCCTGAGGCGATTGCAATATAATACAGTGAAAAAATAATAATATTACTCCAGCTGACATACCTGGTGTGGGTCGCATCTGACCCAAAGATATAAAGATATGATTACAAAATGTTCGACTGCTCTTTCTCAATACAGCCAGCAGATTTGGATCTGATTCAGTGAATTGACCCTTTCTCGCTTCTTTCGGCTGTCTCTGAATCTATTAAATTACTGTTATTCCTCTGAAGTCTACCTGTTCAGACAGAATTAATGCAGTGCAATGTGACAAAATATTGTCTATTTGGTGGAAGAATGAAGTTGTCTGGAAGTGAAATTTGAAAGACATTGTCAGAGCTAAAATCCTTGGAAGGTCATGTCTGATCCTGTGCTCAATTTCTAAAAGAACACTCATTGAAATAGGAGGCACATTTCATGCTAGAAATACAAATAGCCATTTACAATTAAAGCTGACTCTCATCACTTGACCGTGGAATTCTTAAGTGTCTGCTTCCACAGTGCAAAACACTTCTACTTCTACTTTTTATTTTTGTGGTGCCTTTTGGTGTAGTTTTATCAGCAACATGCAACTCAGAAATCGCTTTTGGATATACAGGCTAACTTCACTATAATGAACCCATTTTTAATGATCCCAACAGCAAGAACTGATTTTTTCTATGCAAATTAGCCCTATTAGAATGATCACGTACAGGATCGACCCGGATACAACGATCTCAGTAGTGACTGACACTGAACTTTCTCCAGTGTCAAGTGTGTTATTCTCTCAGTGAAAACAAAGACCATGGTTGACTAATTCAAAGATAACCCTAATTCAAGGATGACCTATTGCAGTACGAATCATGTATGACGAATTCAATCGCTGCCTGTCAGTCATCTTCACACAAACTGCAACCAGGCGGGAGGAGCAATCTACGCTGGATAATTTTTTCAAGAGAAAGGACATGCAATTACTGTATTCAGCATGTAAGGGTACATTCTTTCCTTTTTCATTTCTTTACTATTTTCTTTTAAACATACCACAGGGGGGAATTAGTGTTGGTGTAATTTATATGTGGAAACAGGTTTGTTTTGTGTGCTTTTTGGAGTTGTTATGTTTGATCAAATGATTGTTTACAGACGGGCGCTCGATTAAGACTTGCTGCCCGCCTGCCTGTCTTCTGTATGTGTCCTCTGTGCGTTACCATTGTTGGTAGCGTCACATGAGCTGTTTGTTTACTTTTTGTTTTGTGTTTAATAAATCCTGCGCGCCTGTGCCGGCGTTTCTTTCTGTCTTGCAATGCGGTTACTCACACGTGTTACGAGTACCTTGTCACAATACCGTTTAAATGTTTATCAATGTGAAGTAATCTTCATAAAAGTACTATATATTGATGTTCAATTGAAATTTGCCATGTTGTCAATATTCTGATACAGAAAAATGCCAAACCCTGTTATGGTGAACATCCTGATATAACTAACATTTCTCCAGGTCCCATGGGGGTTCGTTATAGTGAAGTTAGCCTGTATTACAAAATCTTGGGGAACAGTAAATGTCTTTGATTGATAAGTTTGTACTGCATGAGATATGTTTTGTGGCTTTACTACGTGTGGGGTGAAATAAGAATAGAAATATTTATAAGGGTCAGAATTAAAACAATATGATTTTGAAGCCCAAGTGTTAAAATCTTTATAAAAGATAAATGCATATTGATGGTCTTCATGGAAAATGCTTTTGAATCAAACCATTTCACAGCTGTATGCAATTCACAGTATAATATTTACAAGACAGATTTGCATCATTAGGCATTGTTAATTGATTTATATTTACATTTTAATTACGAGAAATTTTCAGTGTTTGGCTATCAACAAAATCAGGAGCAGTGGATTATATATAATACAGGTACAAATTATTTAATTATTTTTTGTTCATGCAAAAAATCATTACTGGTGCACTGTAAATTAATAAAGTTCCAAAACACACACCACCCCCCCTCACACACAATGGGAGTTAGTTCTGCTGTAGTAGACAGACCTGTGTGCAGAATTAAAAGTCTTAAATAAGTGTTGTTAACACTTCTAACATGAAAACACTTGACAGGTTACTGACAGAGCCAAGCTAGTAAATGGAAGGTGAATGTTGTTTGAAGCATAACATTTTATTATTATAAGGATCACTTAATGAAATGAGATTCTTGAAGTAAATGCCAATGGTACTCATGCAATTACCAAAGTAGCTCAGAAATATAAGCTATTTTTCGGGATTGATGTTAAGATGAATTTTCTGTATCAAAATGTAAAAAAAAAAAAAAAAAGGTTGTGAAAGTTCACTTTTGTGTTTAAATTAAAACCAAATTGGATACCAATTGGGTGGAAAATAAGTCACAGGGATGCGCTTGTCAAAGCCTTTTAAAAACAAAGTATGGCTGCTTATTTAATAAGACATGTATGCATTTGTTCCGTTTATTACATTTTAATATATATAGTGTTTTTTTTTAAGTTTTCAAATATTGTACTTCCACCACTGATTTTACAGTTTGTGACTGTGAGCTGCAAATTAATTTATTTTTTAAAGATGGAAGCATACATGCTGTAGGTATTATGTGTTCTTCTCTAAATGACTAACTTGGTACAAAATGTTGACTGTATTTTGACAGACAATAAATAAAACCTGTTTCATCTGAGCAATGTTTAACTAGTTTAAAAAGAATTATGCAAAAAAAAAGAAAACAAAAAGGTCAATGAATATTTTTTGTAAAGCTATATAGATGGATATGTTTTAAATTTGTTGTTTGGGTTGTTTTATAACAACTTTAATAACCTAGTTGAAAATGCAACTTTCTAATTCTCAATTAATATAGAAATAATTTTGTTTGCTAAAATAAAATTAATTGACTGAATGAAAAGTTTTTTTTTTACCAATGAAATGTTTTAGGTAGCATTTTTTAAATTTCCAAAATTACAAAAACTCCTGTGGCAATTGTATAGCTCAAGCTTTAAGTATTAACATTTAACCTTTGACCTTACAGATTGTAACCAATGAAATGTCTCTTTAAACTTTAAAGGAAACAATGATAACGAACGCCTGGCGATTGCTAGACAGCGAATCCCATATCGACTTGGTCGAGTAGTTGATGAATGGCTACTCGACAAAGGTAAAAACATTAAAACTTCAAATAAAAATAATTTGAACATAATCAAGTAATACTTTGTAACACCAATAAACGTTAAATATAAATCTCCAGTAAAACTAAATAAAACAAAATATTTAAAATGTAAAATGTAGCTTGTAATATTTGCATACTTTTGCATAATAATTTATATACCCATTAAGAAATATCAAATGTTTAATAATTATCCTCTGTTAACTTACGGTTAAAGGGACTGTAAATATAATCTTCTAAGTAATATTAGCCTTTCTTAACAAAAAAATGATAAATTATTTATAGTTTTATTTTTTCCTGCTGTAAACATCTAAATTATAAACTAAAACGGTCCAATTAGCAGATGTTTCATTATGGTTCCTGAAAAAACGCACTGTTTAAACTTATAGGTATCTTAAATAGAGTGCAATATTAATTGGCATCAGCAATGAAGTCCCTTTAACAAAATATGTAAATATTACGAGAGATTTAAGAACAAGAAAACTTATTAAAACAATTAAACACCTTAATGTTGGTGCATGCTTTTGTGTCTGTGCTAAAATTGTATTTGAAATAAAAGATTTATCATAATGGTATTTTTTTTAAAGGTTTGCTTTTTGTCTGTTATCTTTTTTAATGGAAATGTTACCATGAGCGACCATTGTTATGTGTTTCATTCTTGAAGTCCCATTTACATCTACGATGGTTTTGTTTTGTTTTGTTTTAACTTCCCTCACTTGCTGAAAGGCAATCAGAAGTTTGAAGAACAACAAAAAAAATATGTAATTCATTATAAGGCTTTGTGAAGCTGTTTGTGCTCCAAAATACTTCATGCAAGAACGCCGTTTCCTAGTGTTAAGAGTGCATTGAGAAACACAAAGTGAGTTTACCCCTCTGCTTGGGAAGATCCATTCCTGATGTAGTTTGTTCACTGTTAGGCATATGCTTCTATTGTTTTACATCTGCTGTCTGATCCTCAATAAGATCCTTTAAATATGAGTATTTGGACATTAATCCAAATTACACAGTAATATGGGCAGGGTAATATTGTTTTAGGCTTGCTTTCAAATTGTCAGTTATAATATAACTCAAAACTTCCGCTACATACAAAAATCTACAGTATTTTTTTTTATTATTTTTTTAATGTGAAAAGAAATATTCTTCATGACTGTAATCCCCAGAAGATAGAAACAACTGCAATTACAGAAGGTCTAAACTGAATTCCAAATTGCTTGAAACTACAGATATTTTGTCCTGACCTCTAAACAGTAAAGGCAGTCTGAATGCACTTGTTTATATTGTTAGTCCTGAGGGAACTAGCCCTGATCAGTAGAACACCAAGAGGATTTGTAAGATTCCTCATGTAGCTTCATAGTTATTGTGTCAGATACTAAAATCAAAAACAGCTTTCCAAACATTATCACAAATACAAACTTGATTTTCATCTTGCAATCCTCTTGTTTTAAACGCTGTGGTTAAGTTATAAAGTTTATCGCAATGTTTGATCATTTTTTTTATTTACAATAAAAAGCATAAATTAACTTAATGAACTGAATTATATAGTTAGACAGGGTCAAGAATCTTTCAGTAGTAACATTTTGTACCTTTTTAAAGAACATTTATTATAAAACATATTTGATTGTCCTTTTAGCAAAACTCCATCGATTTAGAGTAATATATATACATATCTTTACATTTGCATTTGCATTTCATAGGCATTCCATCATAAAGCAATAAATTACTTGCCCGATAACTCATAGGTAATTTATTGCTATCATCAACCACTTATGAATAATCTGTCACTTGACGCGATTATTGTTCATCATTCTTCCCAACTTTGGAGTCCACAGTCAACATTCTTGTATGTATGTAACATTGTTTCCACAGGACGCCAGCTTACTATCTTCAATAGCCAAACAACTATAAAAATTGGAGGCAAGGACAGGAGCCGTCCATTCCAGGGCCAGCTTTCTGGTCTTTACTACAATGGCTTGAAAGTGCTGAACATGGCAGTTGACAATGACCCCAACATCAAGATCGAAGGCAGTGTGAGGCTCGTTGGGGAAGCACCGTCCTCTATGACAACGGAGTCCAGTGCAACTGCAAACCAGTCCCAGACGTCCACCTCCATAATGGAAATAACAACCACCACGGCATCCAGCAGGAGAGGGAAGCCACCCACAAGAGAGCCACAGGTCAGTAAGCTTTCCCATTCTATAGTTTGGTGTGCATTGTGAAACTAAAGCACTGCTTAACAGGCATCCGATTGGGAAACTGAATGCAACTGAGCAAGTGAATAGAACCAAATTTAAGAAAGTTATTTTTTATAACTGTCCATTTACTATTGGATTTAGAATGGTTTTTCTAGGTAAACTCCGAAACGCAGTGTGAAATTAAACCCTCTTTGAAGGTGCATTACAATTTATAGCTGTGCTATAAACCTTTATTTAATTCAGGCCTTCATATCATAAAAAGGGGGGCCTTCATGTGTGCTAAATGTGTAGCATGCTTTTTGGGTAGACATACTGTATCTGCACTTTTGTTAGTAATATAATTCCGTCAAGTTTCCATGCAAATTTACAATGGTGACATGACACATACAGTAAGTTAAATCGTATATGGATGCATATCAATGAAATGTGGCGCGTATGTTGAAGAAAGCAGGAACTTCTTAAATGTTATTTTCATCAACCAGATGACAACATGAAGAAAAACCATTTCACTCTGCTCAGTCAAAACTGGCTTTCAAGAATAAAACCCAAGCACTTAAATAGCAATTGCAAAACGCCTGAGGTGATTGCATGTGTTGGAACAAAAGAAACAGATTTTGGTCATGCAGAATTGAATTGCTTTCAATTTAAAACGATGGACCAGAGCATGGTCAGAATTTCTGCAGGGTATTCATTGGGGTGAAGTATGTATTTCTGTTTATGTTGGGGAATTCACTTGATGGGAAATTAGTCAAAAGGTAGTCCCACTGGCATGAGCAGCTGTAGGGCGAGTGCATTGCCATTGAAATGGATTTCAGAACAACCAACTTTCTGTAACACTATTTTTGTCTGCATGCTACCCTTGAATGTATTGCTTTGCTCTGCAAAGAAATGACCACACCACAAGCAAGATTCTAACCACTGTGCATAAGAGCCAGGCTCTTCTGCATTTGTTGTAATAGACCTTTTATCTCATCTCACTGACAGGGGTCAGATTTGTAATGGCAGTGCATCGCACAGCACTAACCCTTACATTCACATAAAACCACAAGGGACGGATTATATTATATAATTGTACAATATTACTATACCTTCCATTGAGTTATTCAATTCCCTATTTGTTAACAGTCCCTTTTGCAAGGCGTGGCTTCAATTACCCAGATATAGAATCTGGGGAGAACCCTGACTCAAATTTTCACTGGATTAGTGTCTCCTATGAAAATGTAATAGTAACATTTTAATGAAATGCTTAAAAATAAACCTCTTAGGATATTAAAGATGCATCTGAGTGAATAATGCATTCATTCAAACACAGTCTAGCTGCTGTGCTCACTTCATGTGCAAGGAAACACCTGCAAAGCATCTTGACCATCTAGCTTGAATATGAAAGGTGTGTTGTGTCACATTTAAGATATTTCCTGCAATGTGCCTATTCCAACCTCCCTGCTGATTTTTAAACCAAAACAATGGTCCTGAATCATTAATTCCTGGAAAGATCCAAGGTGTGTGAATGCCAGGCATTTACTCTCCAACAGAGGGCCTTTATCTAGTCTGACAGCTGAGCTGGGTGATCCTGGGCAATGAAAGCCCAAGAGAGCCTCCGTTCTGGGCCAGGCTTGATTTCTTACAGTTTCTAACACTGAATGGGCTTTCTCTTTCTTCATGCATTTTCATAAGGAACAGGGTTAGGTTCATTGCATGCTGAACCTCTTGCACGCTGAAAATTAAAAAAAGGAAAATATATTAGTTACGCTTTAAAAGACATCCACTTCATATTCATATGAATTGCTGTGCATTACCTGCTAATTCCTTTGCTGTTCCACTTGAATACTTCTGTAGACATTATTACTACTGTAAGTTTGCAGGCAGCTTATGAAGTCTCCCTTTTTAGCAGGAAGGTGGCTTGATGCCACCAGACCTTGAGTGCATTCAGAATGGTTTCCATTCAAATACCAGATTTCTCTTTTCATGTAAATTGTATTTTTCTTTGATGTCCTCCTTGGCAGACTTCATCTTGCATAGAGATCCACAGACATTCATGATAAAACTAATATAAAATTAGAACTGCATGGGACAAACAATTAGCTGCTATGCAGAACACATCATCATAGCATAGATGTACAACATTGACAAATTAAACTGGTATTGGGGCTGGTACTTATAGTGATAGGTCTTTATGAAGAGCTGGTCTTTATATAAAGCTTTATATAAGTGCAGATTTGTTTCCACAGACTACAGCAAATGATGTGTAAACATGAGTAACAGTGATTGCAGCTGTTTCGCTGGTTAACAGAAAACAAAATATAGGCCTCCCAGTGTTGGTTCAAAGGTGCAAATCGTAACCGTTCACATTTTTTTGTTTGTTTTACTCTCTGCATCCTATACCTTTCTGACTCCCAGGGTTTACTTGTCTGGTTGGATCTTTCTTTATTTCCTGCACTCAAAAAGCTGACAAAAGCATCTGTGTCTCCATGGCATCGCAGGCAGTAAATAGGCCAAGTGCTGCACCTGCTATGCAGGGAAGCAGCTCTGAGGTTTCAGCACAAGGAAGTGCAGGTGAGAAGCCCAGGAAGCAGCGAAAGTGCTGATGTTGTAATTGCTGTGCAGATGGGAGCTGTGAATCTGATGTATCTGGGATTAGAGTCTTTTAAGATTAACATCAACTGCTTCCCCATCGTCCCTGTGTTACAATTACAAAGTTCAAACAGACTACATTGATAAGAATAAGAAAATCTTTTTTTTTTTGTGCTTTTCCTGACACCTTCCAAATCAGTTATCTTTTAGATGTGGTCAGTTTATTGTGGTTTTGTGTGGTTTTGTGCAAAGGAAACATATTAACAAAATTACCAATAATAATTGGTGCTACATTACCGTGCTTGTTAAAACTACTTAAGCTGTGGTTATGGTGCACCATTTGCACTATAGTTTTTGTGTCACTGATCTTTATTTTGTTATTTCAAGTAGGCATAGAGGGAGAATTGTACATGGTTTTGAAGTTGTTGATGAGAAATTTCTCAGATGCTAGGCTTTATTATCTCCTGCGATAAAGCTGATTAACTGATATGCAACAGAAGGTGAAATAGAATAAACTAATCAGTTACAGGAATCGAACGTGGGTTGACTGTAAAACAGAAAATAAAGCTACGTGAAATAAAAGCATTACACGGAAATATCATTGAGTGAGAGACTCTCATTAGTAAATAAATTGACTAGGAACAAGGCAGATTTGTTATCATGCCAGTAAAAGCATTTGCCAAAGCATGCTTTATGAATACAAAATGGGTCAAACGTAAAACAAAGTTGGAAAATGTTTTAATAGGCATGTATTGGCCTGGTCCCACTGTACAGTACACTGCCCTCCAATGGTGGGGGATGATTCCCAGTTAAACACCTGTTCCAAAGTTTGATTATTTCACGCCCATTCAGTATTAAATATAGTCCATCTGCATGGAAAAGTTGCATTTGTTCTCCAAAAATGTTTGCCATTCCTCCAGTGTTGATTGGCTGCACAAGCAGGTTAGAAGCCCTATAGTACTGCAAATCCTCAAGGCAATTTCCTTTTCTAACATCCACATTCCCACATTCCTGCCGGATATGCCCGGTAATATCCGGTAAAGGAATCGCAGTGACAGGAGGACACCATTCCTAATGGTCCTTCAGTCCCGAGTTACGACAGATGGATGTAGGGCCCTATTATTTAGCAAACATGTGCGCAGCCGCTATTGTTAGGGCAAAAATGACAGCATTAGCGAACTGCTGCGATAGCGCATGAAAGTCTGGTTTCATGCATGGGCTAATGCACATCAAATAGCCAATCTTGCACCCAGCCAATCAAAGCACGGTTAGAGGAGTAAGGTTGCAGCCAATAAGGATTCAACATTCCCTTTAGCGAACGGAGGGTATTTTGAAACCAAAAAAAAAGAAGGAAGACAAAAGCGCAGAAATGTTTTAAATGTCCAGAAGCCCAAGTGAAGAGGATGACCCTCAAGCAAGGCTACAATTTTTTTTAGCAGCCTGGAGGGGGTGAGTCAATACGAAATTAAAGTGATCTATAAGCAAAATTAAGTTACGTACATTTTTTTTTCTGTTTCACTTGGAATCAGGAGTTTTCCTTATGTTAGGCATGCATAGCTCACCTTCGAACCGAGAGCACCGTCGCTGCCTTTATTATAAATGCTGTCCTGTTAAAAAAATATACTGACGGTATGCATTTGCGTCTTAAACAATAACAAAGTCAGCATTTTTTTTTTTTTTTTATTGGTCCATACCAGTTTTTTATAAGTGTGTACCAGTTATGTGAACCCCTGTCTACAAGACTTTGTCTGACCTGCCTGGCACTTGCAGCATCTGCTTCCATCAGACTCTGTAATCTTTCCTCTGTAATTTCAACATCCTTTACGGAGAGCTATGTTGAGTAAAATACAACAAGCTAGGATGATATTGCTAACCTTCTGAGGAGTGTACTGTAGTGTTCCCCCAGAGACATTAAAACATCGGAATCACATTTTGAGGATTCCAAATGTTCTCTCAATTACAGTACGAGTACATTTAAAGGTACGCTTATACCCCTGTTCGGCAGGGGTCATGGGGTTGAGCAGCGGTGTCAGTAGCCACCGCTTCAGTGGATACCCATTGTCCCCTATCAACAAGCCTCTTAGACTGTCATCCCACTGAAACGCAGCTGCCACCTGTGAATTAGCGAGGATAAACAAGTCCTGAGCAGATCAACGATAGTTTGCATACACATTTGTGATGTAGTTGTTGGCATCACAGATCACACACTACTTGCACGTTGACAGAGTAGGTCCCCTTACGATTTACGTAGAGGTGCCTATTCTGTGTTGGTGCGTGTACCTTAGTGCTACAAGAAAACAGTGTGCTCTCCTTCCAGGTCAGCCTGAAGCAGTTGGCAGATGTCAGTGATTGTTTGTCTGTTGAGGTGAAATTGCTGCATCCATTGTGTGTCAGACAGGCTCAGAAAAGACAGATGATTTCTAAATATTTGAGGACGTCTCCTCCTCCTCTCTTTGTCAGGCTACGTAGAAATTATTATTATTATTTATTTTTTAGCAGACACCCTTATCCAGGGTGAATTACAATTGTTACAAAATCACAGTTTAAAGTATCACATTAATCCACAGTGCCACTCCATATTTCTTTTATTTCTCTTTTTTCTCTCTCGCTTTACTTTGTCTGCTTCCCTGGTAGTTTCACCGGTATTTATAGCCGACCATGTAATTTGCGCACAGTTTAGACGTGGTTTTCACATGTCAATTGAAACGCAAACGCTAACACTGTTGATGGTTTGCTAAATCGCTACATTTGTATGTAAATGAGGACACTCCCCTAAAGTTCAGCCCATGTCCAGTGCTAACGCTGACTTGCCTATTGGGCACTAAAACACTAAATCACATATGTGGGCAATATCTGTTTACCCACATGTGCGCCTGATTCTGGTGAGCTAACTGTCAACAAAAGTGTTTTGCTATTGCCTTAAGGGTTTGCGAATGTTGCTAAATAGGGACCGGAATGTCCGTCAAGTCCTTAATGCCATTATAGAAGAATAATGCATTTAAGAATAGAAGTACATATTCATCAGCATAGACTGTAATTATATGAATTGTCTAGACGTAAAGTAATCAAGTTACCATTTCTGATGATAATTGCGCATGGTTGCTATGACGGAATATTTTATCATCGGTCAAGAATGCCTGGTGCTTCAGAAATTAATTTAGATGGAACGCAATTGCAAACTATTATTTACAACCCAGAGTTTGCTGTCCAGATATTATGGCACTACTCTTTTCTCTTAGCTAAAAATGAATAATACAACAACACAAGAGTGTTTATCAGGCCAGGCCAGAGCTTGTCAGCAATCCAGAACAGCTTGTGGGTGAGCTTTTCCACATTGGTGCCAGTTGGCAGTTTTATGTAAAGCAAGGGCAAGGGCATATGTCTCTGCAGCTAGCAGTCCCTAGCAGCAGTGCCATGAATATGCATCTACATCCTTGAATTCTGATTAAATATTTATTATACCCTATTTAAAACGAGTAGCCTGGCTGGTGACAAATCAGCACTTTGGGACTCTTTGAAACAGTGCTTTGTATTAATACGTACCAGTACGCAATACAAAGCAGCATGTATTAATGATACATTTGTTGAGCAAACCTGCTTTAATTGTGTTTTGTTTCAAGCTTTCATTTAAACCAATACTAAATAATTAAAACAGACAGATAAGTACCATATTAACTACTGAGGTGATGTTATCTTGGGCTTGGAAACTAAAATAATAAGACACAAAAAAGGGGTCTGTTACCATTGCCTAATTTATTCATGTGTTACAACTAACACCTCTCCCACCCGCAGCTCTTTCCTTGAATGTCCACTTTAGGAAATCGAGCAATGCATTGCATCAGCTACTGTATGTGTAACATTATTACATTACGAAATGAAATGGCAGAATTGGGTTTCTTCTTCAGATCATGGACAATGAGTGCCCGTGGGTTGTTTCCATGAATTCAGAAGGTGTCTGCACAGGATATTTTGGGAGAGAAGGGCAAGCTTTCTTCTTGACGTTTATTTCTCAGTCTGAAACCAGAAGCAGTTATAAAAAAAAAATTAAAAAAAAAATGTCTGTTGCTAAGTGTTCAGTGAAAGGTGTTTAGAGCAAAATAAAAACAGGCTTTGTTGGATCTCCTTGATCCAGTATAATGTTCAGGTGGACAGAGCTTGAAATATATGCCCAGCAGTGTGGAGTAGTGGTTAGGGCTCTGGACTCTTGACTGGAAGGGTAGTGGGTTCAATCCCAGGTGGAGGATGCTGCTGTTGTACCCTTGAGCAAGGCACTTTACCTAGATTGCTCCAGTAAAAACTCAACTATATAAATGGGTAATTGTATGTACAAATAATGTGATATCTTGTAACAATTACAGATTTGCTAAAAAACAAACAATCAAATAATAAATCTATTTGACTTGTTCATCCTGGTGAACAAAACTGATTAGGCAGAGGAGCATCGTATACTCCACCCTCAGGATGAGGCTGGGAGTGAGGTGGTGGTGTTTGGGGAGGAGGTGGTAATTCGAAAACACGACAAGACTGAGTTTGCAAAATAAGTATAAAATAAGTATATACATATATTACAGCTTAATTGGAACTTGCTGTTAATAGGCTTGTAGATTAACCAATGAATGTACCAGGCACTTGTACTATAGATTTCCTGCTTGAAACCTTGCAAGCTTTATATTCTCTGTACTGAAACAGTATTTGCTGTAGGAAATATAACTGTCACATGCAAAGTTGTTAGATAGATAGATCGATGATAGATAGATAGATAGATATTACAGTAATATGATTCACACTACACTGTATTTGTGAATCTGTCCAGTTTGAATTCAGCTTTGAAATTCACTTGCTGTACATTTACATCAGAGGCTTTTGTATGCGATAGTGTTTAAATAAGATTATCCACTTCTCATGTTCTTAGACTGAAAAATAATTACAATAATAAAGTGTTTGCCAAGCACTGTGCAGGAAATGTTATAGATTTTTCGAGTCCCTATAGCAAATTAAAATCATCAGGAGAGAGAGGAATGTCACATATTTTCCCCCTATATTTGAAATGATGTAGCCTTGACAATCAGTTTCAGCTTAAGTGCAGTTAAGTCTTAATAAGAAGTGCTGATTCACCAATAGACCCGAAAATGACATGGAAACAATTGGCACTTATGGAAGGGTGGGCAATGACCGCCGTGGTAGTCTTTACAAGGCTGTTTAGTCGTGGTGTGCACTTTAATAGTGAGGTGAAAAATAACAAGTTAGAAGACGTTTAAAATGTGATAACTTTGAATCAATTCAAATTTAGATTGAGGTTGCACCAACTCCTAGTCGATAAGCCAGTAAAGAGCCCAATGTTCTCCCTGAATAGGGCAGTGCAGGCTCTTGACAGTGATTTATGCTCATTTCTGCTTACTCTGATCAACTATATTATCCAAGCTGACATGTATATATATCAAGCAGGTTCCTGACACTCGATTCAGTCTCCATCCTAGACCTGTCTTTTGTTTTTACCCTGAGTGTTTGCAGGGAAGGAAGGACACACAGTCCCTTGGCACAGGTGACAGGTAGATGTAGTACTACATGAGTTCAGCACAATCTGGGCACTATTCCCTGTCTCTGCTGCAGATTCAATTAAAGAAAATCTAATATGACAGTGACACAGATTTTTGTCAGTCATTGCAAAGGGTATAAACTATATATATATATATATATATATATATATATATATATATATATATATATATATATATATGCAATAAGGCCCGACAGGGTGTCCGTATACGTCGAATATACGGACGTCTCGGGGCGCTATGTGGCATGTGACGAAGTCAAGTGCCTCTAAACCCCCGAGAAGTCAGCATATTCAACATATATGGACGCCCTTAAGGGCTTTATTGCATTTATAAAACAGTGTATTTGAAGAAAAATAAAGCATATACCATGTCTAGGGCAAAAAATTATTTGTTTTTTTTATTAAATATCCTTACGCCAATAAAGTAGTCCCATTTATAACTTTGAAATGTTAACTTATAGGTGGGGTTCAGGGGGCGGAGCTAGGCACCAACAACCTATCATCTGCTGTCCTCAATTAAATCTACCTTATTTAAACATTAGTCACCTCTACCTCGCTGTCTTGTGTTTTTTCGTTTTTGGCTTAAACCTAAGCGATTTCAAGACCCATCTACTTTTGCGTACCTCAATAATGGAGTACTTACAGCAGTTGTCATCGGATTCAGAGGATTCCCAGGATTTTCTGTCATTAACAGATCATTCTCCTTCAGCTTCAATCCAGGGTCCATCCAGTCTCTGTTTTTTCTCCCCTTCTGGTATTTCAGTTACATCTGATCAGGCTCCTGATCAGGATCTCAACCAGGTTCCAGTTCAAATGCTGCCTACCGTTCCTGCCACCCAAACATCGAATCTGCGGCGATCCAAGCACCTTCGGCCTCAGGACGCCCCTCCGGATCGATTGTTTTGGAAGGACTGGCCCATGAATAAATTGATAAAAACCCTCCTTAAAAATGGTAATGCGATTCCGGCAGGGAGTGATAGAGAGTCTCTTTTCATTCTCTATTGCAATTCAGTCTCAGCAGAACCAGTCTTTCCTCCGAAAAAACATAATCAGCCACGCCCAGCCATTCAGCGTCCTAAAACAGACAGCAGGCAGTCTATTCCGGATCTAACCACCCCCACAACTAGCACCGCTAACCAGCAGCCAGCCATTGAAATCCAACATTCGCAAATATTCAACGAGATAAAATCATTTATACAGCCTTTTTCCGATACTCTATCTTCGGTGAGTTCTCAGCTGTCGGATCTAGAAAAAAGGGTGTCTATTATGGAACAGGGAAAACAATCTACAGCGCAGTCATTAATTTCAGCATCAAATACTGCAGCGCCGCCTACAGCTTCTTCCGGTCCAGCCCTAATTTCAGCCAGCGAAGCAGATCCTCCAATATACAACCTCGCTACTGCATCTACATACGGATCCTCCTCTCCAACTGCAGCGAGACGTCACACTATATCTCCACAAATCAGACGTGTCATTCTCGAAGATTTCCAAATTCCACAGTTTGCTGCCCTCAGCTCTGCAATATCCAGCAGCAACGCCACAGTTCAATCAGCTGATTTTCAACTAAATCCAACTATTAATAAACTTCTTAATTCAGCTCAAGTTTACATGGCATCAGCACTTGCCCCATCTACCAGATCCTCGTACTCTACAGGTTGGGCATGTTATGTAACTTTCTGTTTACAAAGCAGGATTAATCCTACTCCATTCAACCAGGACTGGATCATGGCGTTCATAGTGCATGCAAAGGACTCTCTACATCTGGCACCAGCTACAATCAGACTATATTTGTCAGGAATTCAGCATCAATTTCACTTGATGTCCATCAATTCCCCAACTCTATTATCAATTCCAGCGGTTCGTCTCCTTTTACGAGGAATTTCCAAGTGCTCTCCGGCTCCTTCTTTTGCTCCCCTGCCTATTTCTATGGACATTCTCAGTAAATTGATTTCAATTCTCCGCCACGGCTGTTTTTCTCCATTTGATGATTTAACTATGGAAGTCATATGTCTATCTGCATTTTTTGGATTTTTGAGATGTTCTGAATATACAGTTCCTTCTATTGCCAGCTTTCCTACCCTAGGTATCCGCTGCAGTGACCTCAAGCTCATCCCAGATTCTCATTTCATCTTATTTCTTCACATTTCAAAAACAGATCAACTGCGGCAAGGACAATGTATTCAGCTTTCTAAGATCAACTCTCCTCTGTGTCCCTTCACTTCCATGTTGAAGTACATTGCAGAACGCAAAGCCATTTCATCCTCCGACCCTTTGTTTATCAATTCAAGCCGGTCCATTGTATCAAGGCATTGGTTTTCAGCACACCTTTCCACCGTGGTATCCAGAGCAGGTCTTCCTTCGCAATTCTACACTCCTCATTCATTTAGAATAGGGGCAGCTACTTCAGCCGCAAAAGCCAACATTAACCAGCATTTAATTAAAAATATGGGGCGCTGGACTTCATCAGCAGTTGAAAGTTATATTTGTTCTTCATCATCTGAAATATCCTCCGCACATCAGTCCATTGCTAGTATGTCCGGAGTGGGGACGACCTTTCTGCCTGAGCCACCAAAGATTTCCCCCTAAGAAATAAAATTAAAGAAAGGGTTTTTTTTCTTTCCACTGTGCAGAGGGTCTTCACATAGTCATTAGGGTACAGTCTACTAACCCCTTTGTCACGTTAAGTGTTTGTTTTCTTTCGTCTAAATGTTTTCTCTTTTCTTCTTTCTTATGCATTGGCGGTTCTCTCTTTTTTCTTCATGTTGCGTCAGCGGGGAGCCGGGGGTCCATCTTTTGGGGGGTTAGTGATTTCACTTTCTCCAACCCTTTGTTAAGCTCCGCTTCATTTACCTCATAGAGGAGGGTTCTCCATGAGTCAGAGGGGTCCCCCGGCCAAACCCTTCCATCTGCATGTATGTTTCTTTTGTGATTCTTCTTTCAGGTCTGATGCCTCTATGTGAGGGTCCCCAAGCGGTGGCATCCCTCGTGTTTGTCGGGTCTCCTCAGACAGTGGCCCCTCTCCTGTTTGTCGGGTCTCCTCAGCGACGGAACCCCCCTTCTATTATGTTGGGCTTCAAAGAGGTGGAACACCATGCATTATATGTTTTAACAAATACTAACTTTATTATTATTATTATTATTTATTTCTTAGCAGACGCCCTTATCCAGGGCGACTTACAATTGTTACAAGATATCACATTATTTTTACATACAATTACCCATTTATACAGTTGGGTTTTTACTGGAGCAATCTAGGTAAAGTACCTTGCTCAAGGGTACAGCAGCAGTGTCCCCCACAAGGGATTGAACCCACGACCCTCCGGTCAGGAGTCCAGAGCTCTAACCACTACTCCACACTGCTGTTCGCGAGCCTCTTCGTATGTCGGGTAACCTCAGAGACGGTGGCCCCCCTCCTGTTTATCGTGTCTATCGATCAAGTAAATGTTGGGCCTTGAAGAAGCGGAGCCCCTCTCTCCATGTGTATATGTTTACTAACTCTGTCAATAAACACTCAGGTGGCATAGCTCCGTCCCGTGAACTACACACTAAGTTAAGCTGAGTAAATTAATTTAATTAAAACATGCAAAAGAAAGTACATCTTTATTTTTGATATTGTGTACATTGCCACTGAAAAAATACACTGGGGGAGGAGTTGAGACGGCACTGAGTTATTTTATTTTCCAGTCAGTGCAAATTCAACGACGTCTCAGATTTCAGTAATTTTTCCAGGTATGTGTCAGAGAGTGGTGGATAATGTGCAGAAGTGTCTTTTTGTGTTTTTCTGTAGCATTTACAAACCACTAAAAATGCAAAAATGCATTATTTGAAGTGTGTATGTATGTATGTATGTATATATATATATATATATATATATATATATATATATATATATATATATATATATATATATATATACTTTACCTAAAGCTTGAATGGTACCAGTAGAAGTATCATACCTAATTAACGTCTCCTCACATTAATGGATATTCCTCCTCTTTAACAGAAACAGATATAACAAGTATGCTACTTCTGTCATTCTCTAACGTGTACTGTAAGACAGAGAAACGTTGCAAACCTTGAATACAGTACAAGGGACAATGTGGCACCCCTGTACCCAGCTTTTCTCTCCTAAGTTCAGATCAAGGATGTCCAAGCCCCAGCCACATCTGGCCCATTTCATGCAGAGCAACACCTTTTGCACAACTGACTGGATGCAATAAAACATGCAATCAAGGGGAATTAATTTATAATAACTACAATTTATTAGATCTGATTATCTTAGATTAACCTTTTCTTCTGTGACACTATAAGGTCATGGCAAGTGATTCAGCTAGCGCAAGAAACATTCTACTAAAATATCATCAAAGCAGAGAGAAGATTCTGGTATAACACATTATGTCTCAGACTGTCTCTGTCAGTTCAATATAAATGTGTTAGCCTGGCAGAGGGCTGCACAACAATTATTTATATATTATGCTGAGCTTTTCCTGTTTTTTCAAGAATAACTGGAATGGTCAGGCAGCAACCCATAATGACATATTGCGAGAACATGCAACATGTCAGCCGTCAGCCATGCAGTTTGATATTTGTTTTGTTGTTACAGAATGCAGCTGTAGGTACCATTTTTTTCCAGATGAAATTCTCTTTATATTTTTATATCACACATGCTATAATGTAGCAGACAGTTATTACAAGTGTTGAAAGCATAACCTTGGAATGTTCTCATAGTAGCAAGCAATCTTGGCTATGAATTGGTAACAATAAATACCAAGAAACAAGTGAAATTACCAAGAAACTAGTGAAATGTTGCTGTTTTCTATAGGTCCCTGTTTATTATAGACTTACAGAACAAATAAAGCCCTACCATTACTTTAATTTATCATTCATATTTTACAAGCACTTGTTTTAATATGACAGCGAAGGCAAATTGTATTTTACATCTAATGGAATCCTATGCAACTGTCACACTTAAGGAGGATTACTGTGAGACGTTATAACTCATCCGCTCTTTTGAAATGTGTCGACATGCCAAGTTTACAGGAACACGGACTGCATCGATAAGAAAAGCTACCTTCTTTAATAACATGTGGGTTAGAATACATTTAGTGTCTGTGATTACTGTGTATTTGGTAAATATATGTGTACTTATACATAATTTGTGTTATTATGCATAGTTACAATGTACTTACTGTGTAATTATTTTTCATGATATAACCCTAATGCTTACCTTAACCCTAAACCCAAATCTAAACCTAACCCTAAACTTTTTCTGATACAGTTGTATAGTTACATATATTGTGGAAAAAAAGATTTACACATTAACTACATTGTAACTATGCATAATAACATTGTCAGTATGTATAAGTACACAAGTATTTACTAACTACAACGTAAATACACAGTAATTAGAGACACTTCATGTAAAGTGTTACCGATATTATTGTTATTACTATTCTTAGTTAGTTAGTCAGTAAGTCGATCATGCATGTAATAAATAACCCACACCAACAATGGTAAACAGATCTAAGAATACGCATCAGGGGAAGAACCACATTGTGGGTTTCATCATTCTTGCATGGAACCCCTCAGATCCTAACCACAGCACCTGTACATGCCTAGTTTAAGAAGCCTCTGTTATGTATTACATCCTATCCTTGTTTTTCCAAGACTGTTCATAGCATCTTCCTTTTGCCTCCTTGAAACGCCACATATGGCTGCTTGTGCTTGGCAGCACGGTTTTCTTACCATATTACATCTTCCAATAAGTGTAATTTTACATAACGTATTGGAGCAATATTTTCTCTTTGAATAGTACTTAGTCGGTTATAATTGGCAGCTTGCTAATAACTTTATTGAGGGGGGAACATAAGCCATTAACAATGACACTTCCATTGCAACTCTCTTTTGAGTATGTTAGAAATGTACCTGAAGGGATCTATGGAATTGCACAGAAAAAAGCCTGTCAGTGCCAATGAGCACAAAAACCTGTTCATGCCTCTCTGATGGAATTTGTATTGAATAGCTTGAGATTTATTTAATGGTCAGATTACTGGCAATTGAGAAGCAAGCTCTGCTTCAGCAAGAAGTTAAGCACAGCTTATTTGCTATCGGACAAAGAAGGCAGTCTTGACAACAGAGCACGGTTCAATAGCCGGCAGGCTCTTTATTTGCAGCAGCCGGTTCACAGTAAGTACCACAGCTCACAGCCCATGATTCTCCACTCTCTGAATGCACACACACTCACACACCTGATGCACCCTCTTCTATCCCCCCTCAAACCCAAACACAGAAAACACAAAGTTACAAGTATGTGAGGCTTCGACCAATCAGCGCTCACTGACCTTTAACTATTATTATTATTTATTTATTTCTTAGCAGACGCCCTTATCCAGGGCGACTTACAATCGTAAGCAAATACATTTCAACTAACAACAAGGTAATAGATTATCATGTTCCTCATCCAATCAGAGTCCTGTACAGCCTCATGGGGTTCAGCACCTGGTGATCCCCATGTAGACTGCCTGTTTCAGCACCAAGTCCCAGCACCTGCCGCATGGTGCAAGCAATCAAATCCTGCAAGTAAACAGTTCCGGGTTCCGGGATGCAATACAGCCACAGACAAAGCCGGTCCACCTGCACCGCTGCTACTACATATATATATATATATATATATATATATATATATATATATATATATATATATATAGTTTAATGAAAAATATATATATCTTCAGGTCCCTGCATTCTGTTTGAATTGCATACGTGAAGATGAAGCAAGGGGCCTTTTCACAATACCGTACCGTTTAAATCAGATCTAAATGTATGAGATGTTTCTCTTGAAAATGGTTTCTTTTGAAGTTTAAAGCCTGATATTGTACGCTTTGTCAGGTTCAAGTTAAGTTAATATTTTAAAGGTCAAATCAGAGTATTAATGCATGAGATAGCAGATGCTTCTTCAAACCAGGTTGTAATAAGTTGCCCAGGAGATAATGGAAAGGTGCCAAGGTTTGTGCCCGCCAGGAATGATTTTCTATTTTTTGTTTCTGAAAGAAGTCAGCACTATCAATAGCAAGTTAATTTGTTGAAATTCAAAGTCCTGTCACATACACTGCAAGCTTTACTTAATATTCTTCAAACTTTTCCTAGGGGAAGTTCATGAGCTGATACACAACGATAATGTCTTCCTTCTGTGTTACTAAAACCAGATTCAATGTGTTTCCATAGATTCGCCATGTTCCACCTTGCTGCTACCCAGACATTCAGAAATCCATTCTACCATTGTTTAATGGCCAATCATGATATAACAATGACTAGTTGCTGTGTACAATCATGTTTAACATTGTAACAACAATAAATGGTAATGTAAAGCCACACAGCAAGCCCATGAATTTATTTTGTGAAGCAAGTGCATCAGCGTTTTCTGCAGTGTTCATAATTATTGTATTGTTTTTTTTTTTTCTCCCTGATCGTATCCTGCTTTAGGGTGGAGCAATTATTCTAGTATCATAACCTTCTCACTGTTATGAATAGCAAAGAACCGGATCCTTGCTACATACACTGCAGTATAAAACAGCCGCTCCCACATGTCATCCTATTGTCATCATCAGTGCAGTAACAGACACAACATTTGGAGCCCAGCAATGCAAAAACAGTTCTTCACAGCAGTTTCTAACCAGGTGACTCTCAGTCAGATTGCAAAATAATGAGAGAAGACAGCTTCTGAAGCCCATAGACATTGACATGTAAATAAATAATGACCACCCTGTTTGTGTATTATTCTTCCTATTTAAAAGCAATGGTAACCATAGACATGCTGTTTAGTTTAACTACAGCATGTCTAGTTAAATCTGCCAACTAATTATTATAACACATAAGAATATATATTTTTTTCAAACCATTGTGCATTTTCTAATTCATCAATGCCCAAATCCACCAATTCTAGGAAGCTTAATTATCTTATTTTACATTCACATCATACATACCATGCTAAAAATTGTGAATCTGTATCTTCCCCTGTCTTTGGAGTGAACCCGTTACACAGCTTCAGGGTTAGTGTGTAATCACTTTTAAATGCTGAATATTCGTATTTTACATACAGTCACAGCCCTTGAGAGGAACAGATATGTTAATAGACTTGCAGCTTTGCTTTACACTTGATTACATCAGTTTAAAATGATTATCCCTTTCCGCAGCGCTCTGCTTTGTATGGCCTCTGTTGTAAGACCAGTGATAAATATGCATGTGAAACGTGAACCCTATTTTTAACAATAAGTATTACTTTCCATATCCAGAGGCTGTTCTGGTTGGATAGTTATGTGACAAGCAATTCCTATTAGTCACTGTCTGAAAAAATAATCAACTTCCCAAATCGCTAATTTATAATTTAGCTTGCTGAACTGGCATATAAATAAAAAGGCTTACTGGTCTTTTAGAAAATGTGGAACACACACTTACCCACAGTCTGTTATTTCTGGCCTCATTCATAATTAAAAAAAAAAACAAAAAAAAAAACTATATGAACATAATTTAAATATTTTTTTTGACATCATGGAATCAAAGAAACAACAAAATTATATTGCAGAAGTCTACCGGAAGCCATAATAGTAGTACAGCGTTTCATTTTAGATTTCAAAATTTTGAAATATTGTCTTTTTTTTTTTTTTTTTTTTTTAAGTATATGGAAAACTACAAAGCGGTATGTAATTCAATATGTTAATAACATTATTCAGCAAGTTTCATTTAGTTAATTCTATACGGTGATGCAACACTGCTGGCCATAGCTGTACAGTAAACATCATTGAATGATTGATTTATCCATCCGACATCCATCATCAGTGCATCCTTCTGTCTCGTTATACAATTAAGTGATTATGCAAACATATCGTTAGGAAAAAAAGCTAACATTGCCTACATTTTTTTTTGCTGCCTTCAATTTTACGAAATGTAAATTTACCTTTGCTGTTGGAGAATTTGGATCATGATCAGACACAATGGACAGCACAATAGGAATCCCATGTAAATACATATTAAATAATACAAAAAATAATAAATACTGTTGTGGATGGCAATACATTATAATGGCATTTGAAGGCATGTACACCCTCTGAGAAGTTCACCAGTGGCAGTGAAGTTCAACATTGACTGATGCGAGTAGCATGTGGTGTCAATGACATGCTGTGGACTGGTGTCCATTGTAGACTGCGGTGAGACAGCATGAATTCATCTCCATGTCTCTTGATTATTATTATTATTATTATTATTATTATTATTATTATTATTATTATTATTATTATTTATTTCTTAGCAGACACCCTTATCCAGGGCGACTTACAATCATAAGCAAATACATTTCAAGTGTTACAATACAAGTAATACAATAAGAGCTAGAAATACAATAACTTTTATTCAAGCAAAGTACAAGTGTGACAAACCACAATTCAATAATACAGCAGATAACAGTGATAGTTACATCAGGATATGATTAAATAGTAATAGTTACATCAGGATATGATTAAATACAAAGTACTACAGGTTAAACACTTGGCAGATTACAGTATTCTGAAGTACAGGATTAAATGCAGTAAAATAGGGGGCAGATAAGAGCAAAATAAAGCACATTTACATGAAGGGTGATAGTGTCCCAGGATACAAACAGAGGAGTTCTACAGGTGCTGTTTGAAGAGGTGAGTCTTAAGGAGGCGCCGGAATGTGGTCAGGGACTGGGCAGTCCTGACATCTGTAGGAAGGCCATTCCACCACTGCAGAGCAAGGGTGGAGAAGGAGCGGGCTCTGGAGGCAGGGGAGCGTAGCGGAGGTAGAGCTAGTCTTCTAGTGCAGGTGGAGCGGAGAGGTCGAGTGGGGGTGTAGGGAGAGATGAGGGTCTGGAGGTAGCTTGGTGCAGTCTGGTCAAGGCATCTGTAGGCTAGTACAAGAGTCTTGAACTGGATGCGAGCGGTGATCGGGAGCCAGTGGAGCGAGCGGAGTAGTGGAGTAGCGTGGGCGAAGCGAGGCAGAAAGAACACCAGGCAGGCAGCAGAGTTCTGGATGAGCCGGAGCGGACGGGTGGCGGACGCAGGGAGGCCAGCCAGGAGGGAGTTGCAGTAGTCTAGACGGGAGAGTACCAGGGCCTGGACCAGGAGCTGGGTAGCATAGTTGGTGAGGAAGGGTCGGATTCTTCGGATGTTGCTCAGGAAGAATTGGCAAGTGCGTGCCAGAGTGGAGATGTGCTGGGAATAAGAGAGGCAGGGCTCCAGGGTGACTCCAAGGTTCTTAGCGGAGGGAGAGAGTGTGGTAGATTCCAGAGGAACAGAGATAGAGAGATCAGAGGAGGGGGAGGAGGTGGGAAAGAAAAGGAGGTCAGATTTAGAGAGGTTGAGTTTGAGGTGATGCGAGTGCATCCAGGAGGAAATAGCAGACAGACAGGTAGAGATACGGGAGGAGATGGTGGAGACAGAGGTGGGGAAGGAGAGGAAAATCTGAGCATCATCAGCATAGAAATGGTATGAGAAACCATAGGATGCGATGAGGGGGCCCAGGGAGCGGGTGTAGAGAGAGAACAGGAGAGGGCCCAAGACTGACCCTTGGGGGACTCCAGTTAAGAGAGGGTGAGGTGTGGAGGTTGCTCCACGCCAGGTTACCTGGTAAGTGCGGTTGGAGAGGTAGGAGGAGAACCAGGCCAGAGCAGTGCCAGAGATCCCCAGGTCAGCAAGAGATGATAGTAGAATAGAGTGATCAACAGTCTTGACCATTCAAGGCTATTAATGAAAGGTGCCCTTCGCTGGCCAGCTCTGCACTCCGGTTTCAGCTGAAATTTTCTTTAAGAGTCAAGTATTGTCAAAGTGATTCACTGGTGTCAGTCACGCTCAGATAACAAACACTGATGAACAGTACAATTATTTTTCATACCAATCTTCTCTTCTTCCATTTGTCTTATAATATAGTGTATCGGCAGCTTAAAACCTGAGGGGTTAATGGTGTCAAGTGCATGCCTTGGTGTTTATACAGTGGTAATATTAATAGTGGGAAGTATAATATTTGCTTCCTTTAAAAAAATATATATATGTTAGTTAACATTATCATATTATTAAATATTTTATATTTTTTTTGGTAACTAAGTAGTTTCTTTTTGTTATATATTTTTAAGATGCAGCATTGGTATTTTGTAAGTGTTCCACTCAGACTGTACATAAATTGATAGCCCTGTCATTGTAACATGAAGGGTCAGTCTGATGGAGGTCATCACATTCCTGATGTGTGGGCTGCTAGCTGGCTGTCCTGGTCACAAAAGCAAAGTTTGTGGGGAATAATAGCCATTTTCTATACTTTTGAGGCATAAGCAATTAGGAAATAACACTTACTACCCAGGAACAAAAATTGTGTTACATAGTGTAATTATTGTTCTTCCCTCAGGGGCCATAGTTTCCCACTGTATGCCTCCACTCCAGTCCATATTGTATATGTGTGTGTGTGTGTGTGTGTATGTATGTATATATATATATATATATATATATATATATATATATATATATATATATATATATATATGTATATATATATATATATATATATATATGTATATATATATATATTGCATTTAAAATATTTAGATATTGAAGACACTGGTATATAGGTCTGTTGCACAAATTTACGAACTAAGACTAAGACTAGAATACAGCCTGTCCTCCATAGTTTTCATAATATTCCAGGTAGATACACATTGAGACACCAGCAGACATTTACAGAACACATACTTTCTTTCAAATCAAATACTTCCAAATACCAGGCCGTGGTCTGAGTTTACAGGACCTCAGGATATATACAGAAGTGAATTATTAATTGCACAGTGCTGTATATTTACCACTGCAAAGTGCAAATTAGACAGCGCATACACTTCTGCTAATGGGATGGTATGTGAAAATCTATCTGAATATAGATTGGGTGTTTTACACTGGTTTTCATTTTAAGCCCATTAGCTGAACACAAAAACCCACAATGTTCGGTCTGCTATCAGCAGCAGATCACTTAATGTGATTTTCTACAGCAGCAGATTTTTGGAGGCATTGTAATGTAATATATTGTAGAAAGACATTGCATTGTATTTTCTGGTAGGTAGGAATGCTGTTGTATAGATCATGAGGTGCCTTGAATAAACAGCAGGGCTGTTGTGGTGTTTTTCCTTTTGCAGAAAATATACTGAACACATACTGAATACATTTTAAATACTGAATACATTTTGAATGTCATACTGTACTTTGTCAGCTTTAAAATCCAATGCACTGAACCATTTTTGTTTAACATCTTTTCAGAATAAGACTGCAATACTTTCTTTAAAAATAGAACTAACACTTGGAATACAATGAATTATTCATGAGCTCAAGAAATTATATTTCTTGCTAAATTTGTGCCTGAAATATAACAATCTTGCACTCTCCAATGTCCAAAAAATGAACTACAGTAGCTTGTCTAAAGAAAACATAAGCGTTTTCTTGTCTTGAAACACCTTTAAATCCATGAAATTTAATGTCTGAATTTCTAAAGAACTTGTCTGTGTATTATCTGGTCTAAATGTTCTTTGTTGGTGTACCTGTAAGACTAAAATACTTTTGTGGCAACACTCTCTCTGGAATTAATTAAATTAAACATAGTGGCAGTGATTAGCCCCTAATAAGATGCTTTCTAATTAATGTATAATTTGTGCTGTTGTCATTTCAAGACATGTATTATGTACTGACCTTTTATAAAAGGGTACTTGATTATTTTCCCGGTTATCCCCATATCCTATATATTATTCACAGTGTTTGCACTGTACTTGTGTGTGATCAATGAAAGCCACATACAAATTGGGTCCCATGTGGTTACCTAGATTTTCAGGATACGGCGGCTGTACCCTTCTGTGGCACATTTTGTTAGGAAAACGCTTAATAAATTCAGTTCATGTGAAAAATAAATGTCTTAATTACCGGTATCTCCTCCAAAGCCTTATTCCATTTCACTCTATATATAGACAAAAAAAAGCTGCATAAAAAAGAACAAACCTTTGATTTCAAATGTAAATATGGCTTTGTGTCATTGTTATGCACTGCAAAAAAATTATTAACTATATTAACATCCCCAGAATAGGAAACGAAACACACTATTTGAAAGGGAATCAACACATAGTTAGGAACATTAACATGCAATTACTTATAGTATAATGTGTTTGATTTCGAACTAATATGCCGTAATTGCCAAATTTAATGGTGTATGTACAATGCTTAAATCTGTGTTCTCCCCTTGGAAGCTACAGCTGAGGTTCTGGGACTGTCTGCCAACAGTTTGCCAGAGCTGCTTTTGATGGTGATGTACAGCACATCTCATATGCAGAACAAACTGCAGCATCCTTGCTCCGAGCTGCCTGACAGCCATTGGCTACTGAGTGACACGTGACAGATGGAGCCTGCCTGGAGTCTTCCCCTCGCCCATCTGTGTGCAGGGTACTGATAGGCTGGGCTGATGCGCAGGCAATTTATCATCCTGATCTCCCACTGATTCTAGGAGTTCTCCTGTCACCAGTATTGATTTCAGAGGATGGACTAAATTTCCTAGTATTTCCATTAAGAATTAAGAAAAAAAAAAAGCTTAAAGCACGCAGGGTAGCCAGGCAGACATGGATATGAGATGGCACTGTGCATCCTCCCAGGTAGCTGCTTTTATCACAGTCGCTGCAGAATGCAGACACTGCAGCATGCAAGGAGTTGAAGCTGCCATTAGTAAAAAAAAAAAAAAAAATAGAAATCTGCATTGCTTTCAAGATACAACTGCTATAAGACGGGGAAACTGGAATGCGCTGTGCAGATAATCTGCTAATGTATTGTTCTTTTTTTCTTCTTTTAAGTGAAAGGATGTTATCTCGCTGAACACTTTAGCATGATTGCTTGTCATCTGTACTGTGGTAAAGCTTAGTACTTTTCAAAGCATGTGGTTCCAAGTTTATTTGAGTTTAATAGATATATGTTGTTTTTTTTTTCTCTGGTTAACGGACCTGGCAGAATTTTCTACATTTATATACTCTAGACAGGTTTAAACTTTAAACATACAAGCATGAAAGTTAAGAGAGCATCTTGGTGTTGTGTTTATTAAGTCTTATGCATGCAGCTGTGCCTGAGCTAATTTGTAGGTTGTGTGCACATGTACATAAAGGAGATCCAGGCTGTGTTATTTGTTGTGTTAGTGGTGCCTGGCTGTTTTAGGTTTCAATTAATTTATGTAAACAGAATGTGAAGTGTGTGAATATACAAATACCTCCATTGTGATTTGAAAGAAAAAAAACAAACAAAGCCTTTGCCCTAGAGAGTTACAGATTTACCTAATTCCCAATAGACCCTCAGTACTGCACAGTGAGAAGAAAGATCAGACAGATTTGTGCAGTTCATTTAAATCAAATGCACAAGGGATTAGCAAAGTAATGTTTAAGTACTGGGATGTAAGACTTGGTGTAAACTTGACTTTGACTTTGTTTAATTTAAGCAGAGATGAACATACAAATATATACATATAGAACTAAAAGAACAAACAAAAAAACAGGTAAAAGGTATGCATAAAAATAGCACTGTAACATATCAGGGGACACACTAAATAATGTACTCTTTTTATGGACGAATCAGGCAAAACAGGATAAGAGAATTACCACAAGAGCCTTTCGAACGAAGCCTGCTGTTTTTGAGCAGCATTAGGTTTACTTGTCATGTTTGTTCAAAGGTTAGGCATGGAAGTGAATCTAACCTACATTCATCTTTTAGACACTGGCATTTATATTAGAATGACAGATACAATGCTATTACCTCTAGTGGGTAAGTCACAGAGTGATTGGTGAGGAACTTCACTTCAACGCATTGGGGAGATGTTAGTTTGCAAAAACATGGATCTTTTCCTAAATACTTCAAGTCCATATATATATATATATATATATATATATATATATATATATATATATATATATATACGTGTGTGTGTGTGTATAAAGTTATGTTTTGTTTATTACTTGCAATAAGATATTTTTTATTAAAAAAATAAATCAAAATTTGTATAGCTCTGCAGATTTAGAAATAGTTGCTTTATTTGTTATAACAGTACAAAATGTAATGTATGAACGTGCAAGAATGTTGACCTACTATACATAAAAGCAAAATAACATTTTCTGTAAACCGTAGCTACTGTCTCAAATTCAAATTATGTTAGCGCTACTTATTGATTAAAAAATGAAACGCAGCTATGCTTTATCTTAATTACTTTTGCCACCAAAAATGAACATGCCCTGATATGAAAACACAGTTAGTCTGTAGGAAAAGTGTGCATGTTTGTGTGCGTGTGCGTGTTTGTGTGCGTGCGTGTTTGTGTGCGTGCATGTGCGTGCATGTGTGCATGTGCTGTGTGTGCATGTGCGTGTTTGTGTGTGTGTGCATGCGTGCATGTGCGTGTGTGTTTGTGTGTGTGTGCGTGTGCGTGCGTCTGGGTGTGTTCTTTCAGCCTTCTTCTGAGTAGATACAGTAGGTTGTTTGTGAGATTCTCCTTGACTTGTGAACTCACTCTGTTACGCTATCTGCATATCATTAAAGGCTGTCTGCATTGGGTGGCGTTACCTTAATAAACGCAAGGAACATAAAAGCAAGAAATCCAAAGGGGAAAGTAATCTATAGAGAGTTAAAAACAAAGTATCTTGTATTGTTTAGCTTCATGTAAATGAATGAAGGCAAATGTTTCTGTTTAGTTGTTTAAGCAGCCAGTATAATGAAGCAATCCAGAAGAAGAATATGTGACGTCAGACATGTAAGACATATACATTAGAACTATCTATTAAAAAACTTTGAAGTCTGCAGTAGCAACTTGCTTTCAATAAGGATTTTATGCACATCATATAGCTGACACTGAAAACTTTGCTTTGAAGCCAACTAAATGTTAGATTTTTACACACTATTATTAATAATACAGAATCTATAGCACTCAAAACCCCATTTATCAGAATAGAATAAAAAAGGAAAATATTTTAAATTAACATTCTCTTATTATAATAAAGCCTTTAATATGAATTGGCATTGCTACTTATTTTAAATGTGAAGTGAACTAACCCATAGCTGGAAAAATTGGGTTTGCAAAAAATAAATATCTCAATCTGAAATATAAATTAGAGGCAGTATGATTCTCAAAATGCACTTCATGTCTATTTCAATGTTTAAAAAATATATGCACTGATCACTTCTGTATTTCTTGCTGTTTACAGAAATGTACACATCTGCTCGTATAGCTTGTGGTAGAAGCTCGTTTTCGATGATTGTTTTAATGAACTTCCCAAACATATATGTTGTAATAATTGCTTATATAATGGTAAAACATAAAAAAGTGTATTACTGTGTACTGGTTAATTAAGTACTGTAGAAGGCACACTTAATGGATGTTGCTATTTTAAGCACAGTGATGTTATACAAAGATAATTACCATCCAATGTTGGGGTGTACTGTATTGGGTTGTTTCCATTATGATTATAGTTTTTTAAACATCTAATAGCAGATCATTCTCTGGACTGATTTGCTACCTGATATAGTGGAAAATTATCAGAGCCAGCATTTCCTCTTTCTGTAGCTAGAATGATGCATCTTTGTCAAAGCTCATCTTATCAGCTTCTTGAGGTAGCAGAGAAGAAAAGGAATCCACAGGGGTTTGTGAAACACATGTGCAAACCTCAGCAGCATTGCATTAAAGAAAATGCACCGCTACCAGCATGCCAGCATGTATTTCCAGAGTCTTACCACGTTTAGAAGATTTTAATAAACACTTGAGCTTAGCTCTGCTTTCCTGGCACCTCCATTTGCTTCCACACCTACCAGCAGCAGTAAGCTCTCTGCATTCTATTAACGATTCTGTGAGAATCTGTGTCTTAATTAATTGTGTTGGTACGATATATTTAAACAGGAAACGCTGGTCTAAAGATCCAAGCATGCCATGATGTTTTTGAAAGCGTAGATTAAAGTGTCTCCAAGCAGGTGGCATCGTACTGGAAAGGAATTGACATTGTCTGAACTGTGGGATATTGTTTGATTCCCAGCTTGGGCTGTTTTTTGCTCATCCTAAAATTGTGAATGGGGCATATGTGCCCAACTGATCGGAAATGAAATCATAAACTGTAGATATAAATAAATTATATTAAAGAATGACCATTCTAGTGTGGTGCTGACCAATTAAATACAAAATTATACTTCTCTCACACTGCAGCAGCTGTGGTTTATCGTTGGATGGCCTCCTCTGGCGATTGAGGATACCCTAAGGCTATGATGATTTTCAGGCTGAAGAATTAACATTGACTTGGGTGGCAAGCAGTTCCCAGGGTCTGCACTATCACAGTGTCACAATGTTAACCAATGTACTGTATTATGATCTGCTTTGACATTCCTTTGAAGAAAGGGCTACTTCTGGTGAACTTTTTGGAGTTAAAATGTCTAACCTTTTGTTAGACAGGTACAAAAATGAGGGGACAGTTTAAGAAATCTGTTTATTAGTATTTTAGAATCCTTTTTTTGGCATGAGTGGTTAGATGGATCATTCATTAGGTTGAACCATGCTCATGGGTTAACTTGATAAAGCCTTCTTACTGTATATCTCTGCCTGCTATAGTTACGGTAGGCAGAATGTTGCATGGGCGAAAAACATAAAGAAGCAGGGGAAATTCATAGTGTTGTTTTTCTATAAGGCTTCGTGTGCACAAGAAGCACTGCAAGTGTAACAGTGGTTTTATATTTTATATTTATTTTTATTTTGCAGTTGTGTGTTGCTGAAAGTTGTTTCTCATTGATGGTATTAATTAGCACAGAGATATAGGGGGCTCCTTTCATTTGTCAGTGTGGAAAAACTACAGGGTTCATCAGTATTCAACTGGTAAAGCCCAATGGATTTTAGAGGATGGGAATTATCAGTACTATACAGGCACAACAAGAAGCACAGAGGCTGAAACTGTCGTTTTTTTCCATAACATATCAGCACTCAGGCACAAATGTAGCCTTAGGGAGAAAGACAATTTAGCAAACATGCGTGTGTTGAAAAGAGGGATATAGAACCTGGAATTGATTTGCAAGTTTATTTTATTGTGTTACCAATCCACCCCAATGCTTTTGAAAGCAACCCTTAAAAAAAAAAAAAAAAACAGCAGTACGCAGCAATTTGCTGTGCTTCTCTGATATTTTCATTCCGTGAATTGTTAAGAAGCATGATTATATATGGAAATATTTATAAAGCTAACTCGGAATATGATAAATAAAATTTGTAGGCAATTATTCACAATTGGCACCCTGTGGTCAAAGAGAGCTGGCTTGTTCTGGTAAATAATTAGGGTTCTTCTAATTTCTGTTATTCCTGAATGAAAAATGAATTACCAGCACATTCCGCAGTATAAGAAGTGCTGCAGAGTTATGAGGCCAATCATATATAACACTTCACTGTCGACATACAAAATAAACAGTCGCCAACTTGCTATACTCGTTAGGTGGTAATTAGCTTTATCTGTATCATGTTATCTAAAATATGAATGTAGACATCATTAGAAACATGGGGGTAAAGTTGCTTGTTTCTAGTATTCATATTTCTTTGTGTCTTGTTAGCCTATGTCTCGTGACAAGTTGCAAGAGATAAGCCTTCATTCAGCAGTATGCTACATTCCTTCATGATGCAATATCATTTACCTTCATTTTTAGCAACCCTTGTCTAGAAAAAGAGCAGTAGAAAAACACATTCAGCGAGTAAGCTTTGCTGGGTGAAACTGTAAGAAACTGGTCTTTTTAAAAAAAAAAATTTTTTTTTAAAGCAGGTTTCTGCTAGACCAAGTTAACCATACAAATAATATAAAACAAAATGTATTTTCTACCGAAGAGATGTAAATATTGTAACTGTACAAGAATGGATTGGGTCATAGAAAACTGTTTCCGTTTTTATTGGTTTTATTCCAGTCAGTGATACTTGGTAATGTGGGTTCTTTCCAGTTTAGCAAGACTTTAGACTTTTACTCTCTTCTTATAGAGGTGTCTATCTGAATGTTCTGGTCCGTAATTTAAGATCAGCCAAGGACAGTCTCCTGGTAATTAAACTGATTACAAAAGTTACAATTCCAGAATGTATAGTTCTCTAGTTTAATTCTGGGTTCTATCCAGGGTGCAGATACGGAAAACTCATTTTTTGCTGGTGATGGGCGTAGTTAGCCTCAAAGGTGGGGTGGTATTGTGTGATAAAACAATGTACATAGCCAAGTTAATTAGGGTTGATTGGATGATTGATTGATTTAATTAATATTGACGTGATCATGGTCTCATCTCTCACACAAATTTGTTCTTGGGTAGTTTGCATTGCTCACAGCACGAATAATGCAAATGTGACTCATAACCGCCTCCCGGCTTTGGGATGCAGATAGCTGCAATGAAACTGCAAAGTGCAGAGGGGATCTAGTCATGAACTGCCCCCACTCTCTCCCCGCTATGTGGTAAATAATCAAAAAGAACAATGAGCGGCTTGTAGGCTTACGGATTAATGCAAAGTGGGGGTGGTGGCGGGGTGGATGCATGTGGCAAATTAATTGAAAGCAGATGAATCACTTTTATTTAGTCAGAGGCAGTTTACACACATATGATATGACATACTACAGTTTTGCCCCCTCCCCCCAAAACAATCTATATGCAGTCTTTCTTTGTGTAAGAAATATTAGCTGCACTGCAGATGTTGTAGATGATAGTATTGTGTGCCCCGTAACAAGACCCGAAGCACTACTGTACTGTCAACACATCATTAACATTAACATAATAAAAAACTCAACACACAATATAAAGACAACATAAATCAGTTCTTGCAGATGTGCGTTGGCAAACAAGTGTTCACTTTATGTGTGGATGGGTGTTTATAGATAGTTAGATAGATAGATAGATAGAAATATATATATAGATAGAAATATATATATATATATATATATATATATATAGAGAGAGAGAGAGAGAGAGAGAGAGAGAGAGAGAGAGAGAGAGAGAGAGAGAGAGAGAGAGAGAGAGAGAGAGAGGTATGTGTTTGTGTACAGTATATAAAGTAGTACTTCTGGGTAAAAGGGGCTCACATTAGTTTAATGGATGACAGTTCATCTGTGCTGAATTGTAAAGGAATGCCAAGTTTTGTAGCTAATAAAGCATCAGTGAGAGGTTTTGTCATTTTGGTAAGCAAATGCAGAGCATAGTGGGATCCCCTGTGGTCTAATTTTATGTAGGACACTTTGTTCCGTAATGGATCATTCGCACAGCCAGAACTTAATGTTGCTGGTGAAGCAGGTTTCATAAAGCTATGTCATTAATAGACAGAGCACAAGATTAAGAACAGAACTCCATAGCTGCAGTACACGTTTACACGTTATCCACTTGTGCATTTTATTGTGAAATAGCTTTTTTGTTTTGTCACATTCCCTTGTGTGTAAACTAAGTTATGTCATTAGAAAACACAGGAAAAAATGGCTGCCTGTTGACAAGAGTGTTTGACCATTTGATTTTGACTTAGTTTTAATTACTGTACCACGTGCAAAGACCACACAAGCATTTTCAGAGAATCCTGAGATAATGATTTCAATGTCAAACAATGGAGTCATATCTTCTCCTGTATGGATTGTACTGCAAAAAATCAATTCTTATCCCTTGCTAAGTATGAAATCCACTGTCTGTCATTATGTCCTGCTTTGTTGTTTTTTTACAACAGTAAAGTAATTGCAGCTAACAAAATAGTTCCATAAGATGTCTCAGCTATGCACATCTATTAATTTTATAGGTCTTAAATCTGCAGTTTTGAAAGCACGTTATAGCAAATATGTATTTTCATTTAAAAACGTGATATTTGGTACTACTCTAGCTTATAGAAAACTCATTTTGGAAGCCATGTTTTTTGACTGTTTTGTACTTCCTGTGTCATTTCACATGGAGAGTGAAATTGTCACCACCCATTTATTGTCTTCTTTCCTGTCAATAACCAATCAGCTGCTACCCTTATTGACTGCCATGCTTTCAGCCAATAACATGCTTTTACCCAAAAGACACTGCTGAGGTGAAATGACCTAGGGAGTACAAGAATTAAAATCCAAGAATAAAGCACAGAAACTAGGCTTCCTTTAACCAAGTCGTACCAGGCATCATGTTTTAAAATGTAAATGCATGTGTTCTATGACGTGTTGCTTTTAAAACTCCACATCTGAGATGTATGTAGCTAATGAAAGTGTAAAATGGCTAAAATGTACGGAATTACAAAAAGTTTCTTGATTTTCACTTGCACCTCAAAAAACTTAAGATGAAGAAAAGCAAATAAAAAGATTGATGTCATATTGCAAATTTAAGAAATAGATGTCCCTTAATGACACAAGCTGTTTGATTGAAGTCTGTAAAATCATAAATGGTCGCGATGAAGTTAACCCAAGACACTACTTCAAATTTAACTCTGAAAGGAGAGCAAGAGGAGGGCATAAATGGAAGCTAAGTAAAAGTAAGTTTAGAACAGAAGGTAGGAAGCACATTTTTACATAGAGAGTTATAAATGCACGGAGTAGACTCCCAGATGAGGTAGTAGGATCTAAAACACTAGAAACATAAAACAAAATAACAAGATGATGTGCTTTTAAATTAGTTACCCCCAGTAGGGGAGACTGGTGTGCTACGGACAATCCTGAATGGGCCAAATGGCTTTTTCTTGTTCCCAAACTTTTCTTATGGTCTTATGTATAATTCAGATCTTCACTACACCTCCAGGATTGACAGGTAAGACGAAAAACAACATGCAATAAAAAAAAATAAAAAAAAAACACTAACGGCAGCTGGATTATAGTGATGAGCTACACAGTATAGAAACTAATTAATTGTAGATCCCTGCTTGACAGCTATGTGATTTGCAACTTTTCATCCACTTTGGGAATTCATTAAGGGAGAGTCAATTATTAAATTAATCCAAGGAGAAGATGTAAATTAACACAGAAACTTCTCTGGAATGTCCACTAATGCTGACTATAGTGTAGCACTACTTTGCAAGTGAATCTGTCAATCAGACGTTGTCAGTTGGCCTTGTGTCAAGGTTTGGAGGGGAAATCAGAGTGGACTCTACTGTGATGTATTCACTGCTTTGTTCTTACAAGTTTTTTCATAAAATGCCCATATTCATGTGCGTTAAAACATAAACATTTCCAACACAACCTCACCCCATTCTACTTTAAACAACATGGCCAAGCAGATTTCTGAACTAATTTAAATTTACTTTGTATTTAATTGTATGAATTTACATTGGTTTTCTTTGAATTTTAGTATTTCACATAGCCTTGGTACCTCGGTACCTTCAGTGCCCCAGAGCCTCGGTGCCTCGGTGCTTTGGTGCCCTTGGCGCTCAAACGCTCCCTGCATCGGTGCCTCCGAGCCTTGGTGCTTCGGCGCCCTCAATGCTTCAGAAACTCTGTGTCTCGGTATCTCGGTGCTTCAGCGCCTTCAAGAGGCAGTGTGGTCCAGTGGTTAAAGTCCAGGGCTTGTTACCAGAAGATCACCGGTTCAAATTATTTATTTATTTATTTATTTCTTAGCAGACACCCTTATCCAGGGCGACTTACAATTGTTACAAGATATCACATTATTTTTACATACAATTACCCATTTATACAGTTGGGTTTTTACTGGAGCAATCTAGGTAAAGTACCTTGCTCAAGGGTACAGCAGCAGTGTCCCCTACCTGGGATTGAACCCATGACCCTCTGGTCAAGAGTCCAGAGCCCTAACCACTACTCCACACTGGAAGGTAACACCTGAACAGCGCTGCTCTGTGTTCAGACCGGCGCAAGCTTCAACCCCCCCAGCCTTTTCCTGTGTTACCGGATTTTCTGGAGGGTACAATCTTTCTGGCAACGACCGGCATTGGCGCCGAGTGTCTCCAAACACGCAGCCGCGCCAGCCTCCTTTAAAAGTGCGGGGGTGCTGGGACTAGGCAGCCTCCAAGACAGACTCCACTCCAGCCTCAGCAGCCCCAGCAGGGGCCCTGAAGGCTTGTAGCCTCAGACCCACCCCTTCTCACAACACCAGCTGCAATACTGGCGCAATTGCACCTGAGACTCTTAGGTGCTCACCACCGTGCACACCGGTTATGTCATCTGCCTCATAGAACGTACCTCTCAAGAAGAGAGGTTCTACTCAAGATACTTTCTAGTGCTAAAAAAAGGATGGTGGCCTTCGCCCCATCCTAGACCTGAGACACCTCAACGGGGAGAGGATGTTCCAGATGGTCACACATTGCCACATCCTCCAGTCTGTCCGGCCGGGCGACTAGTTTACCACTCTGGACTTAAAGGATGTGTATTTTCTCCAAGTCACAGGAAGGAGCAGTCACGCATTCACGGGCTCGATGCAAAAGAGAAGGTGATCTCTGTGGAGTGACTACTTATTCCCTCAGTAGGCGGGACCGAGGACATCACTCCCCGGAGGGGCCTATCGGCAGCTCTGACATAAAATGCTCAGTAAATACCTGACCTGTGGCAGACATATCCCAAAAGTATAATTGTTGGTCGTCTTCTCTTTCAGGGAATCGTTTTTATGTATTGTCATACGATGTCCATCGGCATCCCACATCATTAATGTCACAGGGTAATGAAGTCAAACAATGTTTTAATTTCCATTTCTAGCTTGAGACACAACATTAAATGCCATATCTCTTCTCAGAACTCCTTAAACCCTTCACCCTAGAAATATACAGTAAAAAAAACTGTACTTTATAGATTGTCCATACTATATGTAGTTTTGACTTGGACTCTTACAGGCAGATTACGATGGGTTTTAGGGCTTAAACTATATAACAGGATGAGATATATTGCTGCCACATTTATAAAGCATAGAGACCATATCTTGTACTGTATGTTAATCCGATTTGCGGGATCATGTACAGTGTGATATTCCGTAGGATTGGTTAGACAAACTTGGATCTGGATCTATCTGGATCTATGGCAACTGTTTTGAATCATTATAAATCAGTTTTTTTATTTTATTGTGTACATTAAGCTATGGAAACATTTTACTTGGACAGACAACCATTCAGTATATTTAGAAAGACAGTGGATAGATAGGTGGAATGTGAAAATACAAGGCTGCTACTGGTATATATTAATCATGAAATATATGCCACTGCAAAGCTTATATGGAGACAAATCAGGTCACAATTTTGTTGTGTTTTGTATTTTGCAAGATGTTAATTTGCTTAAAAAACACTCCAGGCTCATTATGAAGTCCACTCTTGGTGAGGCCATTACTGTATACCTTGGATCTCTGGTAGATTTAATCCTATTAAAATGGGTTCATTACAGCATGTTCTTCTTCGTTCTGCAAGTAAAACGCAGACTCCTGGGGACTGTATTATAAAGTTGGTGGGTTTCATTTAACTTGGCTGTCAGGAAGCTGCTGTCGGCCAATTAAGCATGGCTGTGGAAGAAACCTTGTCTATTGTCTTATGAAGATTCTGCCTGATCGTCCCCCGCATCTGAATCAGAAGCACCTGGCATGCAAGGTGGACTCCTTGTAAAATGCTGAATTGCCCTTGTCTGATTTTGGCATTGGCCCGAGGGTAAATGTATTATAGCTACACAGTATAAAACCTTTTCACTGAACCATCTTAATAAAGATGATGCAGTAAACTCAAGGGGAAAAGCAAATCAAACCATTTGGACTGCTTGATGTGACACGTTGTCTTTGTTGTCTACAATTGGTTCAACCAACCTACCATTCAGATCAGCTTCATATTCTCTACATGCCATGTATGTTTCGTTCTATTGGCTAGAAAACTTCCAATATCCAGTCTCCAAAACTCTGAATGCTTTCTGATATGTCACACCCTGTTGGCTGCTGTCAACTCTCCAAGTAAAACTTTGTGTTTGAAGTTTGGCAGGTAGAATATTTTCAGGGAGAGTCGTGGCAACTGGATTTCTATAGTGCTGTATATCAGAACAATGTTATACAGCAGATTTTAATTTTTTTAATAACTATGCAGTTTACATAACACTGTAAAGTGCACCTAAAACAACACAGTGCTAGTAGGTCTAAAATAAATCATCCTTTTATGTCACAATACAGGGTGGAAAGAAATTGAGTGCCCTAAATTTAGATCTTAACAGAATAGTATGTGTGTGTGCCTGTTTGTGTCTCTGAATGCTGCTTTAACAGCTTTGATACTGGTATGGTCTCTGGGCCTTTGGAACAAACAACCGAAAAAATAAAACCTGAAAAAAACCATAAGCAATATATCCCTTAATGACACAAAATTGAAATGACCTTTCAAAATGCTCTTTTTGTTCTTTTTTGCATGAGATTGATTGTGGACCGGTCTGGTTACAGCTCTTTGTAGTTGGTTTATACAGCTGTTGGAATACCTGTATGGGGGGGGGGGGGGGGTCACAGAATAGAAGGCTATACTTCAGATTCATTATAGCTGCTGCTTTTTTCTCCCACTCAATATGTGTAGTCTTTTGTCATTTTTAACCTACGCTTTGTATATTGGATAGCAATAACAGGGTAAAGCCAGAGGCTTGTGTGTGAGTATGCAGGAGTCATTAATATAATCCTGGTGGGTGCATGCAACCTACTGGCTTGGGAAAGAATGTGCAGTGCAAAGAACAACAGGCGCTACAGGAACCTACAGTAGCTCACCCACCAATGACTCTCTGCCGCAGTTACACCAGTGGTTTAAAGAAACAAATACAAAGCAACCAGGTTTAGCCAACCTGCTTCTGACACAGAGGCGATATATGTTGCTTAAATAATAGATTGGTTCAGAGAAAGGCTGGATTAAAAAAAAGTACTCTGCTGGCAGAATTAGGAATGGAAAAAAGTGGACTTTGTTCATCAGTCAAGCACAGGACCTGAACAGCATATGCTGGTTGGCTTGGCAACCTGGTTAGCTGGTGAGTTCCAATGGCAGAAGAGTAGTACACAGCTTCATTCATTGTTTCCATTTAAATACAAGTTGGGTCCACAATTTGACCCCTTGACATCTTTATCCAAATGCATCTACTCATTATTTTATTTTGTTTGCATACTGGAGGATAAACAACTAGTTGGAGCTTACCAGTATGGCAACTAGAGTACATTATGACCGCACTGTGTTCTGCATTCTAATAATCCTGTGTTCTTTTTTACAGCCAACAGATGACCTGCTTGTGGCATCTGCTGAATGTCCCAGCGATGATGAGGACATTGATCCATGTGAGCCGAGCTCAGGTGGGTTAGGTTAGTCATCTCTTTTTACTACTTCTTTCTTGGTGTCAACGTGTTTGTGCTTTTAACATTGCAATCATTAGAAGGAGTTTTTTGTTTTAAGTCCCCCGTACAAAACACACCTGAGTGGTTTGCAACAAATAATCATGCCCACTTCTTACAAATACCTCAGGGGCTTCTGAAAGATAGTAAAGGGGATGATGTGCATCACTATTACTAATAGAGTATGCCCAACTCTGTCCATAAATCAGGGCGTAGTCAGATATGGGTTTAAGTACGGTGATGGAGAACCATCCTTGTGTGAAACACTGTGTGATTGATTCTTAAACAATTTTCTGTGAAATAGGGGGATGCGCAAGTGATTCATTACATTTATCTGACATCTTACGCTGATCTGGTATAATTTATTATGCTTAACGGGTAATCAATTTTTTTTTTTTTTTTTTTTTTTTAATGTTGATATATAGTGGAATGAAAATCCAGATGTATATCTAGAGAAAAATAGATGCATCTCCGAAATGGGTATATTAGGAACTATATGACTGTTTTTATTTTATTTAAAAGGCCCAGCCAACCATGCTATTTTCTTTGCATCAGTCGGGAATTATATCATGTGGTGTTGAATATGTAATGCAGTTATTCAATCTGAAAAACAATATAACACTAATTGGGTCCTCGAAACCATTAATGAAACATTTGAATCTCTTCTGAGTTTTGTGCATTTGCTACAGTGCACAGCAGGAATGCAGTGTAGAATAATTTTCATTAAGGATTTTGTTCAAGTATAGAATTTGTTTTTCTTAATCAATTATTAATGGCTTTTTATTATTATTATTTATTTTTATTTTGCAATAAAAACACACAACAGCTCTCATATTCTTTCTTGACAAATAAAGAGTTGCAATTATACAGCACTTTTGAATTGAGAATATGTTTCTTAATCAAAGTGGACTGGGTGTTGTTATACCTGCCTAGATTTTCCACTTTATTAAGTTATGTTAAAAGTTTGGGACACACAATACGAAAATAAATTTCATAAAAAAATGAAACAGGTATAAATGCAGAGCCTGTGAATGTAGAATCATTTTTTTATCTTACAAAACAAAATAAGTCATTATGCCTTATCATTACAGAACTCTGAAAAATTAGACTGCAGCCATTAACCTAGCTATGTATTTATCAATAATTTATATTTACCATTAAGATTATCTTTTTTTATATACTATTAGAAACTCGTTAGGTGTTCAATAATGTATATGTTAATTGCAGTTGGACATTCTTAATATGCAGCTCGAGAAGAATAAAAAGGGTTATTCAGCTTTAAGGAGTTCCAGATATGTGTGATCTTTAAAGGGGGGCACGGTGGGGTGTCAGTCCCACAAGGTTAGCTGTCAGGTCTTAATTACTAGTAACTCACCCTAGTGTTTTATTAATGAATAGAAATGGGCTCTTTTCCCAATCCCATTTCAGCCCCGCACTGCTGCAGATAATCTCCCAGATCTCCTGTTAGATCAGCCTGCAGTAAATTGAATACTTTGCTGTTCGACTTTACAGCCAGTCAGAGCTATGACTTTCCTTTCTACCATCAAGGGAAGGCAAACCTCTTGGGGAAAATCTAGATCTGGTTAAAAATAAACCAGAAAAGGAGTCAATCCTACATGAATCAGACCCATAAACCTTCTGATTCATTCACTTATTTGAAATAGTGAAGACGTTTGTTTGTTTTTCTAGTATTTTGTTTTGCTGCTTTTGCTGCAAAAAGGTGACTAAACGTGATCTCAGTGACCCTGTCATAGATTTTAGCTAGAACATCTTGCTTTCAAAGTCACACAAAAAAACCTCAATCCAAGGAAGTGGTTCCAATCTATTCGTCCAGCTATACTTCCACAGAACCTACATTATTTTCAATTCACCTGTGCTGTCCTAGAAAAAAGTTTTGCTAACATAGCTTCCGACGGAGAGTCAAATTAAAATGTTGTGATTGATGTCCACAACTACAGTTGAGATGTTTTTCATTCCATAGATAGTGTACATGTAAGATCATCTGAATAATCTGGCAATGGCATCCGGTTTTCCTTTTCTGTGGATTACATCTTATTATGGGCTGCCACCATAATGGAGACCAACACTATCTGTCACCCTGGGACTTTCCTCATAAACACATGGTTATGTTGCATGCCAAATCTCCCAAAAAGTACCTTCAGGCAATGCAGTGAGTGGTGTACGGTGTTTTGTTGAGATTGGTTTTCCACATCATCAGACTTACATTTGAGCCTAAATGTATTTTTTTGTACCCTGTGGTATATTTGAGAGGGGGTCAAAGAGCTGGGTGAGCAACTTCTTAATGATAAATCCAGCTTCTGTAGGCAAAGCTCCAGCATCCTATCCCCCACTGCTTGAACGTTCATGCTTTGGTTACTTCCATTCTTTTTTCATCTGACCGAATCAAAAAGTGACTATCTATGTCTTTTTAAGATTTCCAGCCACACATAGAGTGGAGCCAAATGAATAGGTACAAGTACTGCCGTTTTTGAGTGCAGAGTGAGTAATGCAAGAGTGGTTCAAATCCCACCTGCCGAAAGTTTCTGTTCTTGGTTGGGGACCCACAGGAAGTGCTGCTTAGCCTTTGCACTCCACAGGGTTGGGGCAGAAAATCAGAATCAAGCTCTAGCGACCACTGCTGGTCAGGCATCTGGTGAGTCTTGGCAGAGTCTTTCATGGTCCACTCTTCATCCAGTATTGTAGTCAAATACTGGCCTCTTTTTTCTGTTGTACATTTGGTTAAACTGCTGCTAGAAAGGAAAGAGCAGTTCTTCTATACACCTGTTCTTTAAAGTATTGAAGTAGAGTCACCACAGTTTGCCTTTTTATTAATGTTGCTGCAAATCGTTGTAAAGCCAGAGGTTTAAAGCTTTCTATGCTATACTCTTAGATCTATTCAGATTCATGCTGAATGGCATTATGTTTATATTAAGATGTAGCCAGTAACAGAACATTTTTGTGCATTTTTCCTGTACACTTAAAGTGATTTAAAACCTTGATTTTCAGCATGTCTTTGAACCAAAGGAGAAATATTACAGGCCTTTCTAATGTGACTCCTTTTTAGCAATCATTTCAGAAAAAGCAGTTGAACACAGTATGGCTCACGTAGCTGGAGGTAAACCGTTTATGGTTGCTGTTGCCACTGGATAAAATTGGCTTGACTGTTATCTTCTGCAGAGAAATAAAACAAAAGATAAACATAAAAAAGCTCTGATCCATGAAATACACATAATCATCCACTGAGAGACAGAAATAAAACACACCTCACATAAAACATAGCAATTATTAGGTGCAGGCGAGATTGATTTGAAAAGATGTCAACATTATTACTCCAGATGGCAACAGGCAAGTTAGTCACTGAGAAAAAAAAAATTCTTTAAGTCAAAACAACTAGAGGCTTCCACCCCTCAAATCCTTTTTTTTTTTTTTTTTTTTTTTTTGCGCCAATGAGTTAAATGTATGGATTGAGCAGTATTATTATCTTCAGCTCTTCACAGGGCCTTTCATTTAGAAGTGTTCTTTTCTCACAATTGTAAGGTTAATGTGCAGGCAGTAACCAGTGCTAGATTGTGCTCTCCCTATTAATCAAGCAGTGAGGCACAAAGTCAGTGCACTCGGAACATTGGAAACCGTATTTTATGTTGCATGCTTCAACAATGCATTGTAACACAGATGATTATTTTTGCTCGGTAATGATACACATACAGATTGAGCTGATAGAATAAAGCTGGAGCAAAGTTAGACCAGTTCTGTTTGTCTCGCTACTTTTGTATAGCTGTTGGCTGAAGGAAAACAAAAATAATAATTTCACTAAATACCCAGTGATTACACCCACCATTTAACATAACATTATATGAAATGGCTATGCATTTTGTAAAATGATGGATGAGGCTGTTTGCCAATGACATATACAGTAAATTACTTGTTAATAGAAGCACTGTTCTTGCAGATGATAGCCATTATGCTACTGTTAATGTTAGAAGTAGGATAGAATTGGGATTAATCAGTCAATTTTGGCCATGTATGTACTCAGCTTTACTTGCAGAGGCACATTATATAAACAGCTTAGGTATTTTTATCTAAACATTTAGTTTTTAATGTGTATTTCTCTTTTTTCAATTTTTTACAACTAAACTGCAATCTATTTTGTTTATTATGTGTATATTGTGGGTGGTGCTGCTCTTTGTACCTAAGTCCTTGAAAAACACAATAGGCCCTGCCATAACCAAGCTTGATTCTAGACTAAAAGCAACTACATCAGAAATGTCAAGTTTGGATTTGCTCACTATAATAGAGAATAAGCTCGACCCTATTTAATTTAAATAAAATACAAAAGAAAAAAAAAAGCACTGCTTGTGAAAGGCCCTTGAGTTTTAGTTTTCATTGCTATCGGTTGTATTCTTCTCAAGAACTGAATGGCCCAAGGCCATGCTGAGAAATCAGTTCAGAATAAAATACCTGCTAATAAGGCAATGCAGAAAGAGCACAACATCAGTGGTTTGACCTTCTGGGTACCTGCTTACATGGTTCATTCATAAACATTTTTGTTTCTGATGTTAGACATAGTCACATTTAGAGGAATATGTTGGTGTAAGCTGCTTGTCTCCATTTTTTATATCACACTCCTTATTAGGGGAATGTGTTTTGTTTGTTCTTTTAAACTCCAGAATAGAGTATTTAATGCTTAGAAGTGTTAAATAATGATATTAGCATTGCATGTTTATACATTTTTAGAGATTTAGCTAAATATATATTTTATAGGTGGCTTTAAAACCATGTAAAATAGCTGGAAATAAAATGTTCTAAGTATCTAATGCCCATACATAATATATACATAGTTACCAATTTAGTTGCCCACAGTTGATTTGATACAATGTGACATATTAAATAGCTACTGATTATAGCTTGACATTGATTACTTTATTATTTGTTTATTTAGCAGACGCCTTTATCCAAGGCGACTTACAGAGACTTGGGTGTGTGAACGATGCATCAGCTGCAGAGTCACTTACAATTACGTCTCACCCGAAAGACGGAGCACAAGGAGGTTAAGTGACTTGCTCAGGGTCACACAGTGAGTCAGTGGCTGAGGTGGGGAGCGCCTGGTTACAAGCCCTTTTCTTTAACCACTGGACCACACAGCCTCCTTTGTTCCATCTTACTTACCATAACCTGAAGGATTCCACATAATTGAAAAAGTCAGAATTTCAGAATTTCCTTTTGCACGCAACAGCATTTTCTGTCTGCCCTAAATATCTTACCCTTCTGAACTTGCCATTACCGTGTAGATTCAGGGTCCAGGAACCGTTTAAAAGGTTAATGCAAAAAACCAATTTGAATGCAGAATACAGAAGTACATAGTGGCATCTTGAAAACATGGAGGAAGAAATATATAGAAATAAATGAATAAGGGGCTGTTATATGTAAGGCAAGCTCTCCAAAATCCCAGTTATCTTGAACCAGAACAGCCAAGGATAACCTTAAAAAAAACTGGTCGCAACCACCCCTAATTAAGGAAGACAGTCAAGTGTCTCCTTGACAGAGAAAATAATGCATTGGTCTTATACATTTGCTGTCTCAGAAGAGTTTCTTGTCCCCCCTCTGTTCTTGGCACATTTTTTCACAGAATGTCTGAATTTATTTTTACACAACAAAGAGCTGTACAAATTACCCAATACTGTATCTGAATAGTTTTTTATTGTTTCATTCGAGATATGAACCTTCTGCTGGTCTTGAAGGGTTTTACATAAACTGTTGTCTGCAGTTTTATAACAGAGAGTCTGTCACCGTCTGACAGGCTTTTGATCTGTATATTCCTGGACCTCATAGTGGCACAGCGGCTTTGCAGCACTCTTAACATGCTGAGAGTCAATGGGTTTTGTTTCCAGCTGGCAGCCCCTGTGTAACACTCTGACATGATCTGTGAGACTCAGGAGGCTAACTTAGATTCTTTCACAAGGCTGTTTAATTTTAGGCGATTCTACCTTCTTCCGACCACCTAACTCATGACCCAGCTCTGTTTCTGCAATACAGCGGTAATCTTTCAATCTCTTACAGTATGAATAGACTTTTTGTGCATCTTCAAAGCTCTTTGAATACCAAGTGAATGACAGAATAAGTTCAGTGGCCTCTTTGGGATATCTGCCAGTGCATAAAGATAACTCTTTATTTTGAGTAACCATTGTTAGCCATGCGTTAAGCACGGCTTATCAGCTAACTACAGTTGTAAAACACATGCTTCAACATACATTTTAAATAAATTAATTTCAAAACTAGGTCATTTTGACCTGCAATTTTGTATTTGTATTAAATAAATTATAATTTACAATCTGGACCCCATAATAAATGACAGTGAAAGCACCTTATCCAGAGTGGGTTTAGTCATCGAAAAAAGGTCACTTTGCAGGTGCTGGAAGTGCCTGCAGTGCTTTATCATTAACAGAAAGACAGCATGCCTGCAATTAAAGTCATTTTAACTTTCACACAAATGGGCATCAATTCTCTTCAAAAATAAACATAATCTCTGTGTTCAAATTTAAGTGTCATAGAGCTATGGTCAAAAGTTTTGCATCACCTAGAATTTTAAGATTAAGAAATAATAAATAAAAAAAAAAAATACAGTACTGTGCAAAAGTTTTAGGCAGGTGTGAAAAAATGCTGTAAAGTAAGAATGCTTTCAAAAATAGACATGTTAATAGATTATATTTATCAATTAACTAAATGCAAAGTGAGTGAACAGAAGAAAAATCTAAATCAAATCCATATTTGGTGTGACCACCCTTTGCCTTCAAAACAGCATCAATTCTTCTAGGTACACTTGCACAGTCAGGGATTTTGTAGGCATATAGTCAGGTGTATGATTAAACAATTATACCAAACAGGTGCTAATGATCATCAATTCAATATGTAGGTTGAAACACAATCATTAACTGAAACAGAAACAGCTGTGTAGGAGGAATAAAACTGGGTGAGGAACAGCCAAACTCAGCTAACAAGATGAGGTTGCTGAAGACAGTTTACTGTCAAAAGTCATACACCATGGCAAGACACACAGCAACAGCAACAAGACACAAGGTATTTATACTGCATCAGCAAGGTCTCTCCCAGGCAGAAATTTCAAGGCAGACAGGGGTTTCCAGATGTGCTGTCCAAGCTCTTTTGAAGAAGCACAAAGAAACGGGCAACGTTGAGGACCGTAGACGCAGTGGTCGGCCAAGGAAACTTACTGCAGCAGATGAAAGACACATCATGCTTAGTTCCCTTCGCAATCGAAAGATGTCCAGCAGTGCCATCAGCTCAGAATTGGCAGAAAACAGTGGGACCCTGGTACACCCATCTACTGTCCGGAGAAGTCTGGTCAGAAGTGGCCTTCATGGAAGACTTGCGGCCAAAAAGCCATACCTCCGACGTGGAAACAAGGCCAAGCGACTCAACTATGCACGAAAACACAGAAACTAGGGTGCAGAAAAATGGCAGCAGGTGCTCTGGACTGATGAGTCAAAATTTGAAATATTTGGCTGTAGCAGAAGGCAGTTTGTTCACTGAAGGTTGGAGAGCGGTACACGAATGAGTGTCTGCAGGCAACAGTGAAGTATGGTGGAGGTTCCTTGCAAGTCTGGGGCTGCATTTCTGTAAATGGAGTTGGGGATTTGCTCAGAATTAATGGTCTCCTCAATGCTGAGAAGTACAGGCAGATACTTATCCATCATGCAATACCATCAGGGAGGCATCTGATTGGCCCCAAATTTATTCTGCAGCATGACAACGACCCCAAACATACAGCGAAAGTCATTAAGAACTATCTTCAGTGTAAAGAAGAACAAGGAGTCCTGGAAGTGATGGTATGGCCCCCACAGAACTCTGATCTCAACATCATCGAGTCTGTCTGGGATTACTTGAAGAGAGAGAAGCAACTGAGGCTGCCTAAATCCACAGAAGAACTGTGGTTAATTCTCCAAGATGTTTGGGCCAACCTACCTGTCGAGTTCCTTCAAAAACTGTGTGCAAGTGTACCTAGAAGAATTGATGCTGTTTTGAAGGCAAAGGGTGGTCATACCAAATATTGATTTGATGTAGATTTTTCTTCTGTTCACTCACTTTGCATTTTGTTTATTGATAAATATAAGCTATTAACATGTCTATTTTTGAAAGCATTCTTACTTGACAGCATTTTTTCACACCTGCCTAAAACTTTTGCACAGTACTGTATATGAACATAATTTAGAAAACTACAAAGCGGTATATAATTTAATATGTTAACATAACATTATTCAACAGGTGTCATTCAAATTTATGAAGCAACATTTCTTATTTCTATAGGGTAATGTACACACACATATATATATATATATATATATATATATATATATATATATATATATATATATATATATATATATATATATATATATATATATATTTACTACATTAAAATGGAATGTTTAACCCTCTTGTAAATTAGCCATTTTTGCTCTAGCCTGCTAGCTCAAGATTAGGACAATATTCCTCATTCATTGTTGCTTAAGTGTGCCATTACTTTAAAATGAGCAGCACTCACCTGCCCTTTCCATCTGGAGATGGATTGCAAAATAAATGAATCTCTTCCAAGAAGGTGAATGGAAAACTGTGTTTAAAAGGTCCATTTATTTAAATCCCTAAATGAAGCCAGAATCTTTATTTCTGCTTTTCACCTCGAGTGTAAATCAGATAGAAGAGGAGCTGGCTGTTGAAATCTTGTCATCCATTTCAAATCAATTGAACAAAGAAGGTTAGACATGCATAATCTGTGGATGATGCAGACAACAAATGTCTTGCTTTCTTACAAATACCACTCTGGAAATAAAATACACCTGAGCAAAATATAAATGCATTTTAATTCTTGGTCACACTTTCCATTCAGCTACAATGTACTTAATGTGTAAATCTTTTTGCACGATACAGACGTGCTCAAATTTGTTGGTACCCTTACAGCTCATTGAAATAATGCTTCATTCCTCCTGAAAAGTGATGAAATTAAAAGCTATTTTATCATGTATACTTGCATGCCTTTGGTATGTCATAGAATAAAGCAAAGAAGCTGTGAAAAGAGATGAATTATTGCTTATTCTACAAAGATATTTTAAAATGGCCTGGACACATTTGTTGGTACCCCTTAGAAAAGATAATAAATAATTGGATTATAGTGATATTTCAAACTAATTAGTTTATTTAATTAGTATCACACATGTCTCCAATCTTGTAATCAGTCATTCAGCCTATTTAAATGGAGAAAAGTAGTCACTGTGCTGTTTGGTATCATTGTGTGCACCACACTGAACATGGACCAGAGAAAGCAAAGGAGAGAGTTGTCTGAGGAGATCAGAAGGAAAATAATAGACAAGCATGGTAAAGATAAAGGCTACAAGACCATCTCCAAGCAGCTTGATGTTCCTGTGAAAACAGTTGCAAATATTATTAAGAAGTTTAAGGTCCATGGAACTGTAGCCAACCTCCCTGGGCGCGGCCGCAAGAGGAAAATCGACCCCAGATTGAACAGAAGGATAGTGCGAATGATAGAAAAAGAACCAAGGATAACTGCCAAAGAGATACAAGCTGAACTCCAAGGTGAAGGTACATCAGTTTCTGATCGCACCATCCGTCGCTTTTGGAGCGAAAGTATTATTTACAATATTATGTTGAATAAAAAATCAAAAGCAAAGTCTGATTTCTAATACATATGGAATAAACAATGGTGGATGCCAATTACTTTTGTCAGTTTCAAGTTATTTCAGAGAAAATTGTGCATTCTTTGTTTTTTGGGGAGGGGTACCAACAAATTTGAGCACGTCTGTATATGTAAGTATACAATTGTATCAGAAAAGAGGTTAGGAAAGGTTAAGGTTAGGACTAGGTTTAGAGTCAGGGTTAGGGTTAGGGTTTGGGATACGTTTAGGGTTTCAGTTAAGGTTAGGGTTATATTGTGCAAAAATAGTGATTGTCTAATTGAATTGATGACTTTAATAAGCCACATGTGCAATTCATTTAAAATAGTAATTGAAAAGGAGCCACAAATGGCTTTTTAGAAGTTGTATAGAATGCCTCATTAAGGCCTCCGGTGGGTGTACTAAAGCGCCTGTCACAATAGTCGCAGACCAGTTGCACACGAGTCAGAAGTCTTGGGTGAAATGTACTAAACAAGCGCAATGCTATTTGCAACTTTGTAGGGAATGCTTTGCGGAACCAGTTTCTGTTTACGGTTCAAGCATAGATGAATATGTAATTGCGGGCGTTCCTATATAAATTCACAAAAAGGGGTTGGAGATAGTGCGCATGATGGTTCACAGATATTATGAGATGTACGAAAGCTACAGACAACTGCGACTTACAATTGCATCAATTTGTTAACCTTTGAAAGCATGCTTTAAACGGTCGCAATTGTTGCTCGCATTTCACAGTCCGCTTTTTCTCATGCGTTGCCAGTTGTGCTCAATGCATTTTTGAGGTGAACAGCCAAATACCTATTTTTCCCTAAAAGCATGGTGTATATGCAAGCCTTGAAAACACATTTCTATGGCATTTCAGGTTTCCCCAACGTGTTGGGATCAATAGACTGCACACATGTGTCGCTAACCCCTCCAGCTATTTCTGAACATCTGTATAGTAATAGGAAACACACCTATTCTATTAATATGCAGGTGGTTTTGTAATTGTGCACAATTTAGCACTGCACCCCTGAGTAACAAAAAATAAAAACTGACAGTATACATTTAGCTTATAGGCTACTCATGATAATACAAATTAGTGGTATAATGCAAAATTTGTTGCTGGTCCTTTGAAATTTGTATTAACGAGAACTGACTGTCCTCCAGTAAGTATCGTAACTTGCCAATGCGGCACCATTATCTATTTTGTGTTAATTGTCTAGGCTGCCATGTTAATAATAATAATAATAATAATAATAATAATAATAATAATAATAATAATATTTTTTTTAAAAATCATTTTGTTTCAATTTAAAATAATCTTTTATTCGCATTTTACACCAATGTGTACAATGCAGCAGCATGATTTATTTTTTGTTACCATACCGGTAGCTAAATAAAAAGAAAGTGCGCTATATGTTAATTTGATTTTACTACTGTACTGTATACTGTATAGGTGTACTGTACAGATTTATATTTTTTATATAATGTAATGTGTAGACTACCCAAAACACATTGGTGTTATTTCAGCGCAATGATTTATACATTTAAAATACATTGAGCGCTATAAATGTACGTGTGTGCGATTGTATTGTCATTTTTTTAAAACCCGACACCTCCTAATGTCAGACAAGCACAGCCGGTTAAGCGAGGGGCTATGATTATGAAAAGAACAGAATGCATTGTACAGATGACGTTTACATTTAACAAAAACAATGTTATTTTGATTCTTGTACCCTTGCATGTATAGACGTTATCCTTCGTGCCCCCTCTGCTGCAGCAAACCACAAATCAACTTCCGTTATTTATTTGAACAATGTTGCACGACTGTTGCAATAGAGATCTTGCTAAAAGGAAGCAACAAATATTTAAATTTGTATGTTACGGCTCTTTTCATTAACATATTTTCTCTTAGTACATATGACAAAATGTTTACTTTGCTAAGTGTCGCAACGAAAATGCAAATTGCGGTATGTTTGCACTGCGACTGGCATCTTAGTACACCTACCCCACTTACTTGGGTGCCTATTGTTTCCGCATCACTGATTTCTGAGCAGAAATTGAAATTCTCACCCCGAGGTTTTCTTGCAGGTAGGTACTGTAAATAAAGGATACAAATGACAAATCTTAAGGAGCTCTTAAGGAGCAGTGTGGAGTAGTGGTTAGGGCTCTGGACTCTTGACTGGAGGGTTGTGGGTATAATCCCAGGTAGGGGACACTGCTGCTGTACCCTTGAGCAAGGTACTTTACCTAGATTACTCCAGTAAAAACCCAACTGTATAAATGGGTAATTGTATGTAAAAATATTGTGATATCTTGTAACAATTGTAAGTCGCCCTGGATAAGGGCGTCTACTAAGAAATAAATAATAATAAATGTGCACACTACTGTATGTGGCAAGGTTTATTATGAAGAAGTGTCACATTTCCGGCCTGATGAACAGTAATCTTGGACTTTCTTTTCCAAGGTAACGTTAGGTTTGGCTGTTAGTGCTAATCAGGGTCTGTAAAACCAGCCGTAAATGTTTAGTTTTTTTTCCCTCAGAATTAAATCCACTTGACTTATTTCTGGCTGCACAATACATGGTGCATTGCCTAGACATGCCATTTGGACCTTTTTTTTTATCTAATTAGAAAGACCTTTTGCGAACAAAAGAACAGTTTAATTAGTTGCATTATGTAGTAGGCTACAAGTTATAATACCAAGCTAAGCAACTTAAATTATGCAACCAATTTTACAACCGTTAACCCAGGCCCCTATTAATTAAAGAAGTTTCATTTTTAAAGTAAATGTGGGATGTTTTCACACATACAGCAATACAAAAGGTCATTTTATTGTTATTGTATGCCTTCGGTTTCGAGCAGTTATCGAAGCAAGTAGAGCCTGTCATTCTGAAATGAAGATAATTTATCAGGTATCTGCGCTTTGTCTAATTTTACCCCTGAATGCACTTCAGTAACATTTGAGAGAGTGTTTATATCGCCTATGGTCAGGTTTTTTTTTTATTTATTTTTTTTATAAAGATTTAAAGGCACTATCTCCAATAAGCTTTAGACACTATTAAAGGCTAGAAAAAAGCTTAAATAAATTAACACTCCTGCCAAGTCTAGATGCAGAACTTTTCTTATAGACCTTCAAGGAATACTTTGTCACTTACATGTTGCTAATATTTAATTATTTGCCTGTTTAATATACTATTGTGTGTTTTCTGTACAATTCTCTATTGTTGCTTCTACTTACAATATTATTTCCAATGTTAACTAACCATTTCAGCAAAACTGGCTTTAGAAAAGACTCCATGTTGACCAGTGGAAAAAACTATACACAAAAAAACAGCTCTACTGTATATATAACCAGTAATAGTAACCAAGGGTTTTAAAAAAATGTATTCACTCTCCTTAGCATAATGAAAAAAAAACTGTTTATTCTGCCTGATTTAATTTCCCTTTTGACTTGCGTGAACCCCTTTTGTCCTCACACAACACTATAAATTCACTTCCTGTGCAAAGGGTATTATGACCTAATTTACCTGAGCATAACACTGATCTTGCATGCTGTATATGCTGGGTAAGGTGTAAACCTTATAACTGTTGCACAAGGTCTATGCTTACAGTGGAATAGTGAGATAAATGGGTTGCCAAAGTCTGGACACCTGTTACAGTAGATGTTAATGAGTGGTAAGACTTTTTTTTTTTAGGATCATGGTGCTTCCTAAGCCTGTCAGTAATATAAAAATGTTTGAGCGAGCCGTAAAACAAAATGCAGATTCAGGTTTCTTCTAACACCTCCCATTACTGACAGTGACAAGCCCTGACACAGGGAAGTTAATGTCTTCTAATGAAGGTTAATAGGCTTCATTTGGCAGACACAGAAAGGTCTGTGTTTGCACAATAAGGAGCAGCTTTTAGTTAGCTTTTCTTGCAGGTAGTCGCAGTGCTTTCAGATCCCGTATTTGTGTTTCTGGGACCGCTCGGATCGTATCAGATTCTCATTCTCCTTCACCTCCAGTTGGAGGAGTAAAACCACACATTGTTGCACTTGAAGCACACAATGCTGCACTTCGTACTTACTAAACACTTAACAGGACTAACTTTAAAAATACTAAAAGAAACATACTAAATGCGATTGCACGTATTTTGATTAGCTTGAATAAAGACTTCTAGTCAAAACATTGGTGATTGAATTATTACATAATTTTAGTATTTCTAAAATTTAGGTATTCAAATGTCTGATATGGAGGGGGTCAAAACATTACACTCTTCTGCAACTCATTTTGTACAGAATAAACCAGTGTTTGAGTGTAAGTAAGATAATTTAACACAAAATAAAAATAACCAATAAGAAAAATATAAAAAACATTAAATCTAAAAAAAAAAAAAAAAACAGTTTAAACAAATACGTTTTAAGGCAAGATATAAAAACACCTAAGGATTCAGAGTCCCTAATTCCTTTGGCAAGGGCATTCCACAACCTAGGAGCATAGGAACAGAATTGTCATTTTTTCCATGTCCTGCTTTTAACCTATAAAGCCTAAAATGGGTTAGCTCCATTTTACCTGAGTGACTTATTGGTCCCATGTGTTCCAGGTGGGCCGCTCCGATCTCAGGATGCTGGGTATCTCACCGTTCCAAACATTTTAAAAAAGAGCACAGGTGGTAGAGCATTCGGCTATCGGGCCCCTGAATTGTGGAACGAATTGCCAGCCTCTGTAAGGGAGGCACCAACTATGGCAGCTTTTAGGTGGGAACATTATATATATATATATATATATATATATATATATATATATATATATATATATATATACTAAATAAAACAGGCCCCAATATGGAGCCCTGGTGAACCCCTGAGGAAACCGTCCCAGTAACGGACCTAAACCCACCCAGAGACAAAATGCTTTCTCTCAGAGAAATAAGAGCTAAACCTAAGGACAGTGCCAGAAATGCCAAATAGGCTCTCTAACCAAGCAAGTAGAATGGCATGGTTTACTGTGTCAAAAGCGGCACTAAGGTCCAGTAAAACTAATATAGAAAGAGCACCTGAGTCAGAATCCATTAAAAGATCATTTACAGCCTTGACAGGGGCTGTTTCAGTGCTGTGTAGCAGTCTAAAGCCTGATTGACGAGGTTCATAGAGTTTATTTATTGAAAGATGATTATTCAAATGATGTGCCACAACACATTCCAAAATTTTACACAACAAAGGCAAATTTGACATAGGCCTATAATTACCCAAATTATCAGTGACTTGCTTGGTAGTGTCATGCAGAATTGCACAGTTGAAGAAAGGGGGTTGTGTTGGGTGTGACTTCAAAGTTAATATATGCTGGGATTTATTTTACCTTTACTGTCCAGCTATAGTGAAGTGTGGCCACAAGTAACTGCTCGCTTTTTGGTTTGAGAACTACTGCTCCAGAGAAGCCACATATAGAAAAGCCTTTGAAAGAATACCGATGCTGTCTCTGCTAATGCTAATTCCTGTCCAGAGCAGTATTCATGTCATCAAAAGTTCAGAATTTTAATTTAACTCCAATTATTGGCCTATTTCCAAGCAACAAAGAAACTGTACACGTGTGACATTAATTTAATTAGTTTTTTGAAAGGAATTTAAAGTCTAGTTAAACAAGAGTGTTCAGAAAAAAAGGCTGATGTTGAAGCAACCCCATACCACTGGCCGACTTTCATATCAATACAAAATTGGCTTCCTGTAGGTCAATAAACTGTAAGAGGCTTGATTTAATTCAGACCTTTTATTTAATGCTTGGAGGCCTGACCTCTTATGTTGACTATGCAGTAAAATCCATACCGCAAAACAACAAGTTCAGTAGTCTCGCTAATGGTATCTGAGCTGTCGACCCACAGAAGACACGTCTGCTTTTGTGATAATGTGGCTTAGTACATGTGGTCTGTTATGACTGTGCTGCTTCTCGTCTGTAAGATGGAGGCGCTTGCTTGCGTGAGTCAAACACTATTGTAATGGGAATTTGATTCAACTTGTGTGGGCGTCATAATCTTTAATTAAGATTTCTCTTTGATATTGTTAGTTTGTTATACAAAGATGTGATCTGCAGATTGTATTTCTTCATGTGATTTGGAGAAAGGGAATGGGATGTCCATATGGGAATTAGTATAGAAAAGCAGAGTGCCCTTTGTGTTACTGGCTAGGACGGTTTCATCCGAGATTATTTGATAAAGGTAATCTTACACAGTGACTGATCCTGTATTGAATACATGTACTTAGCCTGAAGTTACAGGGGAATAGTCAGTATCTGACCATGCATTCTGCATGCACTGCGGACTTACTGATTGCTTCAGCTCTGCACACATTGTGAATATTCAGCATTGACCCAGTTTACAGTTATTGTATAATGCAGATTGTATCTTTCTTTCTTTCTTGGCAGTTAGGTCATATATTTGTAAAATTGTTCCACATTTGCTACATTTTCCTTCTCTCTATCTGTTGTCTGTTACAGAGACAACCTATTTTATTCTAAATATTCTTAAAACACAGTGAATGTCCACCTTACACATACAGTATCAATACAGTTTGTGGATCACATCAAACGGGATGCACTTCGGACAGATTTGTATAAAGTCCCTAATGACAGTCAGCTTCATTTGAAGAAATATTGTCACTAGAGACAGTATTAAACTGTCTTAGAAACAGTTCTGCCAGGATGCCGGAATCCATATGTAAGATTCAGTAAAATTAAATTCAGTATTGCTACGCCTTAATACACTTCACTTGAAGAACCTTGCCAGTTTGCTTTGTTTTTATTTGGTAAAAGCCCACATACATTGTTCATAAAAAGAAAGCAGAATATTGAATAACATGTCAATAAAACAGATCAGCAGTGAGACAATTCTTTCAAAGTCCATAAAAATCATAAAAATAGATAGATAGCATGTTGATGTAATACCCAGGATGACCCCAAAAGTCAACTAAGTCAACTTATTTCCATTGTGGTCCTGTTGAAATGAAAAGGGCAGAAACCATATATAAAATGAAAATATTATTATATAGGTCACATGGGCATTCAGGAAGACATGGTTTCTTCCATCTGAAGTCTCCTATTAGATAAATATTTCTTTACCTCCTTCTTAAAAACATTCATGCTGTTCAAACTCTTAATATGGTTTAGAAGTAAATTCCATATCTGTATGCCAGTTAAATAAAAAGCATCCATACCTGAGCTATTTACCATTGGCACAAAAAAGTTATAAGTACTATTCCTAGTAGAACAACTATGCTGCTCTACTACTCTCTTGAAATTGTCATGTAAATAATGACTTGATAAATTATTATGAATTTTGAAAACATGATTTTAGTTTTTAACTGATTGACTCTGTCATTGAGATTGAGAAGTCCAAAACTAATTAATTATTTCTGTCCAATATGTGACCTTGAGTCCCTGCCTTTTATAAAGCAAATTACTTTATTTTGTGCCACTTCTCCAGTTTTTGTATAAGGGCTGAATACCAAGATGAGCAAGATTATTCAAAATGACATTGAATTAAAGCTTGACAGACCATTTTTTTGTTTTTAATTTTTCCAAATTAAAAAAAGAAAAAACAGCTTGCCTATACAACAATTTTAGATGAGAGTTACTATTCTTTATAATTTCATGTGCCATAGAATCGCCTGACATTGTTTCATCCAGGATAACTCCAAGATATTTAACAGAGCTTTTTCTTTCTATATATACATTATTGCATGACACGACAAAGTTTGCAGTGTGTTCTATTTTTCTCATAGAGCTAAATAGAGTAGCTTCTGCCTTTCCCAAATGCAAGGATAGTTTATTGCCTATAAGCCATTGACTACATGATTCTAATTCAGAGCTTAATATTTTGCCAATTTCTTGTGGATCTTTACCTGATACTAATATAGCACTATCATCAGCACAAAGTAGAAGCTTGCATTTAACACTTATTGGCATGTCATTAATGTAACATAAGAACAACAAAGGGCCTAAAATACTTCCCTGTGGTACTCCACAATAAATACTCATAAACTTTGATTCAACGCCATTGACATTGACTGTTTCCTGTTGCTAAGATATGATTTGAACCACATAATCGACCTTACACCCATTGCTTCTAGTTTCTCACATAAAATGTTATGATCAATAGTGTTTAGAAGTTGTGGGGCTTCCAAAAGTATGATCTGAAACTCCTAATTTATATTTGTAAGAAATGTGTAGTTGTCAACAGCAATGTTTGTCTTTAGTTTATCTCTTAACAGGCAGTTCAGACTTGAGCAGCAATGGAGTATGGGGGTTTTAAAATGTTTCGATCACAAGGTTTATATGTAAATAAAACCCTTTGCATTCTCTCTCTCTCTCTCTCTCTCTCTCTCTCTCTCTCTCTCTCTATATATATATATATATATATATAGTCTCTCTCTCTCTCTCTCTCTCTCTCTCTCTCTCTCTCTATATATATATAAATATATATATATATATATATATATATATATATATATATATATATATTTATATTTATATAGAAGGTATTGTATTGAAGGTCAAGCTGGGAACTACCCCAGCGTGGAAATAGTCTTTGAAGTTAATGAAATCTGGTAGAAGAAAATGGGATGCATTTTAACTTCTAACTAACTAGATTTGAGAATTATATTAATTTTGATGGAATTAGTTTAAAAAACATTGCCCAACTTTGCAATAACCATCTTCTTTGTTGCATGATCTACCCACAGCAAATCCCACAGGACCCGGCTCCAAAGGCTTCCCAGGGCCCTCGGAGGTGATCAGAGAGTCGAGCAGCACCACAGGAATGGTGGTGGGCATCGTGGCAGCAGCCGCTCTGTGCATCCTCATCCTCCTCTACGCCATGTACAAGTACAGGAACAGAGATGAGGGCTCCTACCACGTGGATGAGAGTCGGAACTACATCAGCAACTCAGCACAGTCCAACGGGACCGTGGTGAAGGAGAAGCAGGCCAACAGTGCCAAAAGTTCAAGCAAGAACAAGAAAAACAAGGATAAAGAATATTACGTCTGATCCAACTTATAACACTTATAAAATAATGTAGTCTTCATTTTATCTGAGACATGGTATAATAAACTTAATTTACTTTTTAATCAAGCACATAGGACAAAAAAAACAAAAAAAACAAACAGGAAATGAGGCCAGAAAGGACATACTGAAAAAATGAATTAAAAATAAATTAAATTAAAAACATTGACATTTCATGCTTTTGTTTCAAAGAAACAAGAGCCGATTAAAAAGGAGAAAACAAACAAAAATGAAAAAAGTCTTAAACAGTCAGTGTTTTCATTTACGTTGCCTGTGTTTGTGTTGCTTGTTTATATTTTTTAAATAAAAAAATATATAAAGTGCCGCCAAAAATTCATAACGGAATTAAAATAATACTGCTTTGAAGGATATCGCAAACAAAAAAGATGCTACCTATGATTGTGGAATCTGCCAACGTATGTGAACTTTCTTAGAGCCGTGAGTGGCCAGAAAGGAATTTGTGATGGCTCATCTAACAGACCCAACGAAGGTGCAAAGAAGAGGAAAAGAAGCATTGGTTATCATAATAGACTAATTCGAAAAAAAACCTTTTGTGTTGTTGGGATGGAAATTGGAGGCCATTATTTCAACCCAATGTGAAATCTAAGGCAGATGTTTTCAGAGAATTACGAGGATGTCTTGATAATTTGGGAAATTCCATGCACGCAAAGTATCTTATTACATATGTTTATATACAAACACATCTATATGTGCTTTCTGGACTGTGATGAGTGATGTTTTATAGCCTGTTGTATAGATGATGCAAATTATATCTGCTCTTCAGCCATTTTTAGTAAAAAATAAAATAATAAAAAATAAATAAATAAATGTTATTAAGTGTTGCTAGATATAGATTTTATGACGTCATCTGTAGGACTTTCTTTTTTTTTTTTAACAGTCATTCTTAACCGTGTCATTATATTTCCCTTGAACAGTTTGCATTGTAATGAGTGTCCTCTGTATCTGTATGAGGGATATGTATGAATGTATGGTACATAGAAGTTAGCTTTTTCCAAAACCTGTATAGCAATCCCATTTATCATTTTATTTGTTGACTGAAGATATATATAAATGAGGGAAAAAAATAAATATTAAAAAAAATACATGTCTAAATGTGTTTGCCCCGCAAAATATTTATTCAATGCACAGAAAATGGTGACAAACCCCTTTTGTGTCTTGCTGTGCATTGGTTTATTGGAACCTGCAATCAGTCCTTAGAAATTTTGGCATTTGATTGGTTAAAACCTCATCGCATGACCCAAAATAGATATAAATATTGCCCCATGACGCTTTTTTGGGTTAATGTTTTTTTTCTCCCTCCCTTAAATTACGTCATCACGCTGAGCGTCCTCCTCTCCACACACAACACAGCAGAATGCATCTGGACAAACCCACATCTGGAAATCGATTTTGTGACACAACAGAAAATGAATTACAAAATATACTACAAAACAAAGATGCTGCAAACACTCAAATCATCATAATAACTTTGCTTTCAGTATTTTCTGACTTCCTAAAATCCAAACAAATCCAACTCGATGATGTAAATAAATACAACGCAATGAGAAAGTCAGACAGACAGTTCTAAACCAAAAAAACGGTAATGTACTTTTTAAAACTAAAGCTTTGTTAATTATTGTAATTTACTTGACTGGTTCAGAAAACAAATATGGACTGCAGACCTCATAGTGGGAAACTAAAGGCCCCTCGGAGCCTGCGGCTTTGGGCATTATAGTCCCCTGTCGGTAACTATAGTTCTTCCCTTGGGGGCTATAGTTTCCCAGTTTCCCTCCAGTCTATATTGACTATATATTTTTTTAAATCATATGTTTGGTTACCGTTGCTGCTCTAAAAGTAAATTGATTATTATTATTATTATTATTATTATTATTATTATTATTATTATTATTATTATTATTATTATTATTATAGGAAAGAAATGTAGTTTAAATCTATGATGGATTTTTTAGAAGAATGTGTTATATAACAGATTCCAATGTATTACTCCTTTTAACTAAAATACGGCTTTTCGTTTATTTGGGAAATTATTTGAGACATTTTGCAGTGTATCAGTAATTCAGGTGTGTGTCAGTTTTTTTATTTTTTTTATTAACAGTTTAATCAAAATAATTCAGCTGTGTTTCTGTGGTGGGGAAAGAGCTCTAGTCTTTGTAAAGAAAAAAGATGCCTCATCATCAACATGAAATCATTTTCATTTATACATACAGGTTTTACTACTTGGAATGAAATGTGAAGTCTCTTAGAATATCTGACATTTCGAGTTAGTAATACATCTTATTTTTCCATGCAATTTTCGAATGATTTCTCAGCAATGTATCCTGTTGTAATGTACCTTCTAAGCAAATTCAAAGAGCATACATTAGGCTGGGAGAAGGCACTTCAAGGGAAACATGCTGAATTTGTAAAAGCCTCCAGGGAGGAATGTACACACTTTACAGACAGGAAGGAGGAATTTAAAACAGCAGGAGAAACAAACCCCACAGATCTTGTGGGATTTGATCGCCTCAGTGGGTGAATCTTGGCAGACACTGCTGCTGTTGTCTTTGTGGAATATATTGAGAATGTGCCCAAGAATGAAACCAGTCCCACAGGGTTTCTTATTCAGTGTCTGCACAACAGTCATTTTAAGGATATGTCCCCTGGTTTTAAGAATGCCGCAGCACACTGCTACCCCTATTGTAATTCAAAAGGGACATCTCAGTGATATAAATAATTCCACAGTACCACAAGGCAAGTATTGGCAATCATCATGAATGGAAATGTGGCCTGCTTTCACATACTGTTTATGCAGGATACCTAACTGAGATGATTCATTTACAGTGGAGGGCTCTTTCTTCTACAGCTATGTTGGCACGGGAGGCTTAGTTCCTCAAGAAGTTAAATTGACGTTTGCCACTTTTACCTGGCTCCTTCTACAATCAAGGTCAATGTGACGTTCCTCTGCTGAAAAACAGATATTAAAGCCAAAAGAACATTGCTTCAGAACAGGTGCTGACTTGGTGTGAAGGAAACCTGTTTGCTGCCAACACACTCAATAAAATAGGACATGCATATCAAATTAAGTGAAAATCAAAGTTTGCATTATTAGTTAACAACCCAGAACTAAAACGCTTCTGTTTTATATGTGATTGGCACTATTCCATCAGCTTCTGATTTCACAGAGGAAATCAATAACTTTCTAGATAGTTTTCTTTTTTCTCAAACCTATACACAATCCTGTCACAACTGATCAACTCTCATCAACTTCAAGAATGATTCACGCTCACTCAGTGTAATTAAGGTTAAGTTCCTGCACATGGCTTTTGATAGGAGAAAATAGATGTTTCATAATTAATCGCAGCAACAACCACAAAGTATCTGTCAATTGCATTGCAATAAGCATAAACATTTATATAACAACTGAAAAAAACAACAGACAATGTGTACAATATCCAACACCTACCCAAGTCTAACAACGGCAATAAAAACAAGACAAAAGAAAATATGCAGAAAGTCCTGCTCTTTCAGCTCCTTAATAATGTTTAAATGCATTTTCTCTCTGGCTTGAATCTGCGCATACAATTGTATTTCTTTTCAATTCAATTTACCTCAACATACCCATTAAATTGCTTAATTTGCAAGCAGATTAGGGAAGCTGCTTTGTATTGATTTAATTTTGCCAGCTGAAATCTTAATACTGTTTGATTAAAAGAAAGAAAGAAAAAGCTATTACATATTTGAAGCTGTTGCATACACTTTACAGAACACTTCATTGGTTTCTAGAAGTGTGGGTCCTGCCAGCAGAACAGTTCACCATATTGACAGAATTCCTCCTTTCTGCCTTTCGACATTCTAGTCCATGACTTTCCCCACGTGACAAGTTGATTGGACTTTTTCCTTCCCCTATATAGACCTGTGAGATGAGACATTCCCAACAAAGAATAGATAGGTCAGATAATGTGCTTCTTCCAGTGCTTTGTGTGATACATCATGTAAGGCCTTTTTTGTTGCAAGGCCATTTTATCCATTGGTCGAAATGCTACGCAAGTGGAATTTACTGTTTTGTTAATAAAATGTTTCTTATTACAAAAAAAAAAGTTTGGCACTTTTTTCTTTTTAACATCATCATAGAATAGAGAACAAAGGAAACTTTTTGGCTTTGGGTGACAACTATTGAGTTACAAGACTTTTTATAACATTAACACTACACACAAGCCATGGACCTGATAGCAGAAGTATTGATCCATCGTCTACACAGTGGTTCCCAAACTCCAGGTGGTACGCAAACACTACCCAGATCCGGTTAAGCAGTTCTTGCATAAACGCATTTCTACACAATCACACATTGTTCAATTACAATATGTATTACTAAGCAACACAGCAAACAGCTTTAACCACTTTATGGGCCTCATTTACTAAAAGGCACTAAATTTAGAGCGTGCATGTGAAGTAGTGAGCCTAACGTGCGCGATAAATCTAAATTTACTGCCCCATTAATTTTTGTGCACACTATTTGGCTCTGTGACAGGATAGCTGAGTCGTGGCGTCCCCAGACCAGAAAGCTGACAGAGACACAGACAGGTACTTGTGAGTGAAAAGCACCGGTGCACATTTTTTTTTCATTTTAAAATAAAATAATGCAAGAAAAACAACCCACACAGAGCAAAATAAAAGAGTAAACAAAAACAGATTTCAAACATAAATAATACAGACACTCAAACAAGCAACATGCTGGTCTGCCCAGCACGAGTAGCAATTGCTTTCTTTCTCTTTTCATCTTACTTTTACTTTAGTTTTAGTGTTTCTCCCGTCTCTCTCACACGTTCCTCTTTGAACACCCACAATATCACATTTAAATCATACCACACATCACCCGTTTAAATAACCATAAACAAAACATTTTAAATCATAACACTGCATTTATTACAAGCTCTGCCCCTATTTACATGCAGGGCTCTCTTCTGCCCTGCACAGGCTCATTTACATGCTATAGCGTGCTCACTAAATTTAGTGCGATAATGTCCCAGACTACACGTGACCACCTTCATTTAAAAAGCCCCAGCAGTCCAGGCGTATCTTTTGTTCAGTAGCTTATTGTGAAAGGTGAAGGTGTCTTACATTGGCTTACAGACACAGCACTCAGCAGGGGACAGGCAGAGGCAACGTAAAGTGAACCCGCAGTGCTTACCTTTTCATTTTAACATGTATTACTTATTATTATTATTATTATTTATTTCTTAGCAGACGCCCTTATCCAGGGCGACTTACAATTGTTACACGATATCACATTATTTTTACATACAATTACCCATTTATACAGTTGGGTTTTTACTGGAGCAATCTAGGTAAAGTACCTTGCTCAAGGGTACAGCAGCAGTGTCCCCACCAGGGATTGAACCCACGACCCTCCGGTCAAGAGTCCAGAGCCCTAACCACTACTCCACACTGCTGCCCTTACTTGTATGATATATATATAAAAAGGAAAACAGCCTTTTTCCTTTATCCTTTAATGCATATACAATAAAAGTCATGTTGTGCAATGGCATATTTTTCTTTTTGTTCAGTTTACTCGATAAATATCGATTGATGAGACGTAGCCTCAATTCTCTTCCTTGTCGGCATTGCCACCCTGCAGAGCAGGCTCCATGGATCAGGGTGCCAGTGCTATGTGAGTACAATCAATAGCACCCATCACATTGGGGAAGCCAGTAACCAGGGTAGAAACCCACTTTCATGTTCTGTAAACCTGTCCTGTGGAAATATTTTGTAAATTGCAGTTTATTAAATAGGTTGCAGTTAAAGCTGAATGACATAGTTTAAAATAAATAGTTAATACTCCAAAGCAGGGGTGTAAAACATACAGCCCGCAGGGCAATATTTGTCCCATTAGTTTATAAAATTGCATTGATGTACTGACGACTGTATCGTTTTGGAATTCTTCTTTAAAACAACCTGCTTCTTTAATATAACACGGGTATTCAATATGTGCAGTCTGCAATGTATGAGTGACATTCCCATTAAGCCAATCACAGCTCAGAGAGGTAGTAAAATGGCCAATAAAACAGCGCACAAGATCCGTTTCCTCACTCACACGTGTAACAGCACAGCACACATCATTTTGATTAGGATAGCAAAGCAAAGGCTTGTTTAAACTATTTATTTTACTTTGTGTAAAATTTAAAATCAGTAGCCAAAAGGTAGTTGGAGATGTAACGGAAGCGAAAGGTGGAGGCGGAACATCCAAAATCGTTAGCCAGATGATTATTTTTTCTGTGAATAATTTTGACAGCAAGGCACTGTGTCTGATTTGCAGTACAATGTTACAGTTATGAAAGATTTATGAAAGATTATCTACAACGTCACTATGACACGCATTCTGAGTTTACTGGAAATTAAAGAAGATATGGAGTCTCAACGAGAAGAAAAAAGGAAAGTGCTGTGGATGCCAGTTTTATTGATAGCAAAGAGATTGCATGTGCTGCCCTGAAAAAAGAGAAAATGTTTCCTACATCAGTCTCGTAACATGGTTGCTGTGCGTATTACCGAAATGGCAGGTAATATTAACTTTAATGGTATTGAAGAGCTTTTAAGTTTAAGCATGAACAACACAACCACATGAATGGTCTTTTATAACTTGAAGAAACCATGGAAAGTGCAGAATTACCTTGGAAGAAACTAACTGGGATTACAATAGATGGTGCACAATATATGACTGGGCAAAAGAGTGGACTGGCTAGCAGAGTGCTAGAAAAAATTAAAGAAAGAAATGCAGAAGTACCAGTTTTCTTATAATGCATTCTGCATCTACATGTGCTATGTGGAAAAGCTGCAGAATTAGAACATGTAAAGAGCATTGTTATCAAGTGTGCCAGAAAAGAAGTGCCAGGTGTCCCGGCAGAATCATAAAAGGTACATGTCATAGAGGTACTATTTACTAAATCGCATTTTCACAGCTTGCAAGTAAAAAAGTTTTATTTTGCAATATACATTAAATATTGAGACTTAGCATTATATGCTGTGACATACTTTTTTTTTTTTTACTGTTTCAGATTCCCATTGAAAGTATACTCTTCTATTTGTTGTCAGTGTTCTAGGAAAGCTGCTTCTAGTTATATCTGACTATTTTTGTACTATAAAATACATTAAGTAATCTGTTGATTTAATTTATTAAAAACTTGCCATACTTATTGATGACTTGGAATCATGCAGTGGGGGTAATGTGTTTTGTGTAAAGTAGTATATTTGAGTCTATTGGTCTACATACAATTCCTATAGACATTTTCAGGCACATTACGATGTATAACTTTTTTTTTTCCAACAAGTGAAAAGTCTTAACTTAAATGGCCCTTGCTGCCAGATGAGTTGGACACCCCTCACCTAGACAATCAGTTATCATTTCTGGATGTTTTTCGTTCAAACACATTTTCATAACCAAGTAATTCAGCAAGATGTATTTATTTCGCATTAGTGAATCAGTGAATCAGACAAACAAATCTGTCAAATTGATTCACTAAACTGAATGAATCAAACAAATCGAGTCAATAGAATCGAACTGCACATCACTAGTTTACAAGCCAGAAAAAAAATGTTTAAATAGCCTGCCTATCAGCAGTTAGTTTTCCATTTGCACAAATAAATGATCACTTTAATGCACACATTAATGCTGGATGCTCATTTAAATACAGCAGCATGCATTATCATAAAAATCACATATTAGTTCTGATTACCACATTGTGAAGCCCTACATTTAGTGCACGCCATAATATTTCAAGTATCGAATGCGATAATGAATACAATTGCAATAGTAAATATGGAAATCATTAACATCCACACTAATCACAATAATGGTGCACCATAATGTTTAGTTCCCTCTCGTAAATGAGGCCTAAAATATCATTATAAGATGTGTATGTAGTCTTTATTTTTCTCCTTTATCTGTTTTCTTTTATTACGGGTGTGTTTATAAATTAATATATATTACAGCTCCCTTTGATGCAATACCAAGCATCGCCTTCAAAGCCACCAAACAGCTTTCTCATATGAAACAAATACTAACTAAATAACTGTTACACATTATGAAGGCACAAACTTATTTAGCCAGCATTATTTAAAATAATTTATATCTAGCATTCACGTAAATGCACATCTTTCTAATCTGTGTTCATTCTACTGCTTGTTTTCACTATTCAGGGAGAAAAAAAAAAAAAAACATAATCTGGCTGTCCCATCCTTTTCGCTCTGCATAAAGTACCTAAATCCAATTGAAAATTTGTGGCATGACTTGAAGATTGCTGTCCATCAACGCTCCCCAAGGAACTTGACAGAGCTTGAACAGTTTTGTAAAGAAGAATTATTATTATTATTTGTTTATTTAGCAGACGCCTTTATCCAAGGTGACTTACAGAGACTAGGGTGTGTGAACTATGCATCAGCTGCAGAGTCACTTACAACTACGTCACACACGAAAGACGGAGCACAAGGAGGTTAAGTGACTTGCTCAGGGTCACACAATGAGCCAGTGGCTGAGGTGGGATTTGAACCAGGGAGATAAGTGGAAACAAATCCTAATTTAAATGCATGAAACTCTGAGGCACTGACACAACACAATGTGAAAAAAGTTCAAGGGGGTGTAGACTTTCTATAGGCACTATATATATATATATATATATATATATATATATGGCTACTGAGGCTACTGAGTTACAAGACTTTTTATAACATGAACACTACACACAAGCTGTGGACCTGTTAACAGCATAATAGAACGGTACATCTCAAGCAGTACAAGAAGAAAGATTCAATAGAAAGGGCATCCGTCCACTTTATTTTTGGATTTTATATTTAGATCGCTGTTCTGCAGTTAACCCAGATGCATTGCAAATGCAGGAAGGTTTTGGGGACTTGCATTTAATTGCAATCCACTCATCATGGGCCCATTATATCCTTAGATGTGCCACAGCATTACATTAAAAATAAACGTGTTAGTGTAGCATGCAGTGTTGTGTGATGTAGTTAAAAGCACTAAAACCACACATGCAGGCAAGCCTGACTCTTTTGCACAGTTGTTAAGACATGCTTGCAGTGGGCAGAGCAGCCAGTCTGTGCCCTTTTTCTATTGCCAGTGTCATCACAATACCATTATAATAAATGGCAACACTCTTTTTACTTTATTTAGAATAGCTTCTGAACTATATCTGACACAAAGGATAGAGTAAGCAGGATTCATGGGGGCAGTAAGTGTGTCTTTTGGGGTCCTTCTCCCTGACAGCTCACGGGACAGATATCTTAAAATATATTTTTGCAAAAGTAATTTTCCTCACTAACATTTCTGGTTCTAAAATCCTGGTTACCTTCTGTTTTGTCATTCTTTAGGACCCAGAGGAAGCATGTGGCAGGCATGCATTCAGGTTACCTTATGACTCCATGTACACTAGGACAGTTTGGGACAGTTCAGGCTTTTCAACTCACATCGCAATGCATTCTGGTATGTTTTACCTGTCTCAGCTGCCTTTCACAGCAGGACTACACTTTACATTAGGGGATACAGCAGCTTTAATGTAAATGTACATAACGTATGTATTGTTGAACTTGTACTGTATATTACAACATTAGATTGTCATGCTATTGATATAAGAAGTTGAGAACATGAGAACTTCATGCAGTTTTGTTACATTTTTTGCTGACACCTCTAATATCCTGTAATTAAATGGCCTTTCATTATTTTGAGACTGCAATGAATTGCTGTAGGGAATTCACATCTATCTATTTTATAGAGTTTTCGATAATCACCTACTGTAGCGCAAGCCTCATAGTTACACACTTTACAGCAGCACCTTTAATATGGCACATATTTTACAAAAAGATGCAGTCGTAAAGGTAGAATCAATATTTAATATGGAAGGATCAATGTTTCCTGTCTTTTATTTACTGGTTAAAAAGTCATCCAACCTGCCACTCGGTGAAATTTGTAAAATGATAATGTATTGTAGGCATTAAAAAAAGCATGTTCCTTGCAACACATAGTGCTGCATGATCTTTCATTCAATAAGAAAGCACAAGTGATAAAATGCTAATAGGAGAAATAAAATAGAAAGTGCTGAACTACCAAAAAACAGTTTACAGTTCTTGTAATTTAGTTCAAAATGCCTCCAAGTAAGCTTCAAGTTTGGGATATGTAATATGAAAGTTGCTGTGTGAACTGGTAACCATTCTCATCCATTTATCATACTTACTAAGTGTTATTACAGGACTTTAACTGCACTTAGTCGAATTTGCTCTTACTTATAAGTGGTTTTGATACAAGTTAGATCCGCTTTTATTGTGCCTGAAAAACACAAGCCAAGTTAGTAGAAACAATTGAGGCAACCTTGACCCCCACCGCTTTGACAGTTGTGCCTATTTGCTTGGTGCTAGCCAAGGTTGACCCAATTGTTTCTTGAAACTTGGCTTTGAGCTGGGACGATGCAAGAAGTGAGATACATTCATGCAAGTTGTGTGTTTAGCACATTACTTGATATGATTTCACCAAAACCAATTGTGTAATTTTTGGCACAGAATTCTATTCCCTTTATTCTGATCTGGATTCACAGCCCAGGTTTATCAGTGGAGCATCTACCCAACAGCCTTCTACAGATATTGGCAGCAAGTTGATTGTTCTGCCTATGGGGAATAAGACTTATGCCTTATCTAAAAATAGCTTTTTTGTATCTCTTCCTTGTTCATGCTATCAGTTTCATCTCCCGTTTTAAGAAAATGATGATATTGCAAAATCCTTTTTTCTATGTGGAGAGGGTCAAACCCTAATTCGAAAGTGACATCCTAAATTTATGTTAGCATTACTTTATTTCATGAATGTTTTTTTGTTTTGTTTTATTCTTGCATTATTTAAAATATATGCTGCACATGAATAGGAATTGTATGTACATACATGATATATTAAATAAGTGGTTAAAATTGTATTATGCATCTACATGTTTGGGTGCTATTTGCTAATCCTTGCACCTGGGTTTTTAAAATATATGCTTGTATAGCAGAACACAATAAACAACAATGTTATAACAGCGTCCTTTACTTTGTCCTCTCACCTAATATGGCTGCCATATTGTGGTCCTGTTTTCCAGATGATATAGAGATATTGAGATACTGGCTTCAGATTTGCTATATATAGTATGTTATTGTGAATATCTGAAGGTCAAGTTTAATTATGGGTGATGTACAAGAAAAACCGTTTTGTAGCTGCCACTGTCTAGGCCTCATATCAGGCAGTGAATTCCTATTTGCAAAAAAAAAAAGAAAGAAAGAAAAAACACATGCAAACTTTATTGGAGACCTTGACATTGACCTCCACCCAATCTAGGTTTCATGAAAAAGACATTTAAATACTGTTTCTTTAAGGTTAACGGCAGAATTCTGTGATTCAATCAGCCAAAATAAAATCCACTTAAGCAGAAGCACTTCTGGATAGTCCCCTTTTAACCCTTTCATGCATGGCAGCCTCACATGGGGACGAATACAAAAAAAAGGGTTACAAACCCTTTTCTTTAACCACTGGACCACACAGCCTCCTATACACAGCGATGTGTTTTGCCCAGTGAATAATGAAGGGTTGTAGTCCCGTAGACAATAAATAAACCAATGAATCCAATCCAAGTGAGTGCTGTAGTGCTTGTGGTGAAAGTACAATTTACAATGGTGAACAAGTAGTGTAGTGTTGTCCAGGTTTAGTGCTGGCCATGGGTGACAGCTCCAGATCGACATTAATTAATTAAAGTACTAAATTTATGTTTGTTTAGGAATATATATATAATGGTGTGCAGGAGTCTCCACTGCTCAATACAGAGGTATGAATGGACAGTGAGAATGGTGTGCAGGAGTCTCCACTGCTCAAGATACAGAGGTATGAATGGACAGTGAGAATGGTGTGCAGGAGTCTCCACTGCAGAGCTCCTGATCTTTTAAGCAGCGGAGGTTTATAGAGGCTTGTGACAGAAAGTGAAAGGATTTGAGCTGTAAATCTCCCTCCTGACCAGAAAGTAAGTTTGGTGGTTCGCTTCCTCCTAGATGGGCAGCCTCAACGGTAGACGGAAACCGGAAGGTGACCATATTAGGGGGAGTGCGTAGCTGCATGTACCCAGAAGGACTCCATTGCAATCAGCCGCGGGGCGGACATCGATTGGAGAAACCATGGCGACAGGTTCAAAGGGGAAGCAGCTACGTCAGTATGGCCCCCTTGCGCTGAAACATAATCTACAGCCGGAGCCTGTGTGTTTTGGAGAGCATGTGTTTTGTTTGTTTTGTTGCAGAGGGGGACTGAGGAGACAGGACGCTGCAGCCACAGAGCCAGCACCCCTTCCTGATCACTACACTCACTGCACCTTATGGACACTCATCGCACTACCCGGATTTTGAAGAGCACAGTTTTGTGACCAGGATTATAATTGTATTTGCTGTTTTTTTTGTCTTTGGGACTGTAAACCCGCCCTGATACCATCGTTGGTAGAAGGGGCGACTTATTGTTTTTGGAAGTAAAATAAACACTGAGGTTTTTGTGAGAGGAACATTGTTTGGACATCCCTTTTGTACACCACCCTGTTCACAAGGCTCTTCCAGGCCAGTTTGACTTGTTCTCCCACCACCAGCCACTCCCTCCAGTGTGTGTTTGGAAGTTCCTGTAGTTGGCTGTTATGCTTTACTTTAACACACAATTCATACAATGTATCACCCTCTTCATTTGACGGGGAGATCTGTCAATTTCTTTATTTTTAACATGTGCCCTTTATCCTCCCCATCCAGCTTGACAGATGGGGAAATCAATAAAGAGATAAAAGGGGTCTCAAGTAGGTTGAGATTGCTTTCACAATTTTTTTTATGATCTCCTGCTGCTCACTGGAAAGGGCTGCATGCAACTGAGAAAGCAGCATCTCAGCTACTCTAACAGAATGTAACCCCAGAGTTGTAGATAAGTGCTGTGTGCTTCTCCAATTTAAAATTCTTCAAATCCATGAACTGACGCAGCTTTGTAACTGCAGTATTTACTATTAATTTTGTGAAAGTCTGAGATTGCCTGATTATTCACAAAAACAGAGACGTCATCCATGTATGCATATACTTTTATTGGCTGGGCTGAGCTCCCTGGGACTGAGCTCTGTTAAAACCTGTCTGAGTCTGTTAATAAGAGGTTCAATAGAAAGAGAATAAAGCATACCCGAGAGAGGACAGCCTTGCCGGATACCCCTGTGGACTGGGAAAGGTGCACATCCCCCCTGTTGATCTTCATGAAACTGAAGTATACAGTATAGAAACTGCATATGGGATATATATCCCAGGCCAAATCCGAAGGCTTCAAATACCTTCCACAAATAATTGTGATTGACTCTGTCAAAAGCTTTTTCTTGATCGAGACAGATAAGCCCTGCAGGGAAACCAAAAAGCTTGGAGGCAGCCAATGTGTCTCAAATTAAAAAAAAAATATTGTCAAAAAATGCATCTATTGGGCCATGACTCAACACAGTGCTTAATCTGTTTGCGAGCACTTCTGAAATTATTTTATAGTCCGTACACAGCAATGACACAGGCCTCCAGTTCTTTAATATTGCAAGTCTCCTTTTTTGGTAATAATATTATTATTGCTCTCCTGCAGCTCAGAGTCAACTTTCCTTTCTCCAAGCTTTCACAATAGACTGCATGCAAGTCATTGCTTAACAATGTCCAGAAAGCTTTAAAAACAAATCAACTGGCAGCCCATCCATTCCTGGAGCTTTTCTCCCTTTCAGTCCCTGGCGGGCATCAGAGAGCTCCTGCCTCGTTCATCGTTAAAAGCCCATCCAGCACTTCCTTTTCCTCTTCAGGAATCTTCGGCAGAGCCTCCAGGAAATGCTGTGTCCTCAGACTGCCTTCCAGCAACTGTGAACAGTTCTGAGTAGAAATCCACAGCATATCACCGGATCGCCCCGGAGCTCCCTCAACTCTTCTCCTGCCAATGTTTTTAGACAGTGGATAGATTTTCTGTGTGCACTCTTTTCATCCAAACCCCCAAAAAATCAATCTCTGTGAGGTGCTGCACTCGGCTCCTCACCAGCACCCCATGCACTTTAACCCTTTGCGGTCCATTTATTAATCGCGCGTCAGGCACGCCAGGAATAATTAATTTTCACACGCGCAGTTAATTTTATACGCGCTGTTTAAAAGTATTTTTTTTCACAGTCAAACGGGTTTAAATGGCCCTGCATATCAACAAAGCACACACTAGGCATCTCCAGCCCCTCCCCAGCCTTTTGTTTGCTATAGCGTTCAGCTGTGTAAGAAATAAATAATAATAATAATAATAGTCGTACATACCGATCGATCATCTCCAGATCACTCGTTTTATCACCAAACTCCTCAATAATGCGATCAAAGTCATTATTTTATTACTATAACATCTGGAAAAAGCTCTGCAAATGTCCATGATAGTCTCAGTGCGCTGACGCACTTAGCCAGCTTGTTTATTATGGACGCCCATTATCTGATACCTGATACCATGTATGACTATTCATGAAATACGCCTTTTTTTTTTTTTTTTTTTTTTTTTCCGACTTGTCTCGGCTCCTGTCGCTACCACTCGGCAATTGAATGGTTTTCTCGGCTTTTTCCGGAGAAAAAACGACTAAACACCCGTTTATTGCGTTGCTATAATGATGTCGGACCCAGTCCGACAAAGGACCTGTGAGGAATAATTGCAATGTCGGACCCAGTCCGACAATGGACCGCAAAGGGTTAACCCTTTGCGGTCCATTGTCGGACCTGGTCCGACATTGCAATTATTCCTATCAGGTCCATTGTGGGACCCTGTCCGACATCATCAAAAAAACACAAAAAACTGGTTTCTAGTCGTTTTTTCTCAGGAAAAGCCGAGAAAACCATTCAATGGCTGAGTGGGAGCGACAGGAGCCGAGACAAGCCGATAAAAAAAACTAAAACCAAAAAGGCGTATCTCATGAATAGTCATACTTGCCATTGGCATCCCATTTGGGCGGTCATAAGGAAACAAACTGGATGTTACTGTATCAGCGCACAGAGACTATCATGGACATTTGAAGAGCTTTTTTGAGATGTTATAGTAATAAAATAATGACTTGGATTGCATTATTGAGGGGTTTGGTGATAAAACAAGTGATCAGGAGATGATTGATCGGTATGTACGACTATTATTATTATTAATATTATTATTATTATTATTATTTATTTCTTAGCATATGTGAAAGCGATAACGAACGAAAGGGTGGGGCGGGGATGGAGATGCCTAGTGAGTGCTTTGTTGATATGCAGGGCCTTTTAAACCCGTTTGACTGTGAAAAAAAAATACTTTGAAACAGCGCGTCTAAAATTAACTGCGCGTGTGAAAATAAATTGGGCCTGACGCGCCTGATGCGCACTTAATAAATGGACTGCAAAGGGTTAATATTCAGCAGCTCAGCCAGCTGCTGTTTTTTTAATTTTGAGGTCTTGAATCAACCTGCTATTGGGACTGGACTGTAGAGCTCCCTGAAGCTCTAACATGTCCCTCTCCCATTCTTCCAGAGTCTCAGTCATCCTCTTTGTGACGTTAGCAGTATACTGTCGACAGAACAACCTGACCTGCACCTTCCCCCCATCCCACCACTGAGCTAGGGAAGTAAAAGCTAAGAAATAAATAATAATAATAATAATAAAAGCGGTCTTCTGCTCTCTCCACCTTTCCCTGACAAAGCCATACATTTCTTAAAATGGGTGTCTTTTAAAAGCTGAATGTTAAAATGCCAGTAGGACTGTCCTGGCTTTAGAGGGTCTGACAGAGCATGTCTGACAGAGCAGCACCTAGAAAGTAAGAGAGCGGCACTATATGCAGAAAACACACAACAACTGAAATGTCATCGTGAGGAAGATATGTTAAACAAAATACCAAAGCTTACACGCTATTTTAATACAATACCAACAAATGTATGTGGAGGTACCAGTACTTTGGAAAATATATTAGAGAAATCAACAGGAGGAAACTACTAAGGCTCATATGAATTAGACTGGGACAATTGCCATGGTAAAGGAAAAATGAGTCAAATTTTTCTCACTCTATTTTGGTAGTACTTTCGGGTTGTGTGTGTTAATATTAAAATATATTTAATATTTGTGCCTGAGTTCCAATTTAGCCTTTCTTAAACCGGGTTTCCATGAAGTTTTTAGGTTGTATTAAAACACAGCCTGCCTCATTTGGGCCAAAAATTAAAAATAGAAAAACAACATTCCATGAGAAAGCACTGTGCACTATCCGTGTTTTATTTGCTAAACATTTTTTGACTGCATATATATTTATTACAAACCTATTATACACATACCTATAATATGTACAGGTTTCCTGCAGAACCGTAGCTTCAGCAATTCTGATCAGACGGAGTTAAATGCCAGCATTTAGGTTACTGATATAAAAATGATCCAGTCAAAATGTTTAGTACAGTACATTTTTTAAATATAGGTAGTATATCTACAATAGACTACTCTACTCGCCCGCATTTCCCACTTATAAAGACATTCTTATAATAATAATAATAATAATAATAATAATAATAATAATAATAATAATAATAATAATAAATACACAAATCCAAATTCCACAGGGACGGTGCAAATTCGTGAAACTAACAGTTTTTATTTTCTTTTTCATGTTTTCGTACTTTTAAAACAAATGAAAAGACTATGGTGTCCCGGTTTTTTGTAAGTCAGAGCTGGGAACCCTGTATGGTACAGTACCCATGTTGATAGATGCTGCTTAAGGCTAGAGACAATGAATGGCATCTTATTGCTAGGACAGAAAAGTCTAGGCTAAACCAAAGCTATCCGATGACCAATCACGGAGATAACAAAAAGAGCATGTAATCGGCTTCGTTATTATTTATGTGTTTATTGCAATGGGTATGTAACTAACGCTGTACGCGAATGCTCATTTTCAAAACTGGCGCTAATGCAAACATCGAATCAGGTAAAATATGGATCAGCTAAGACTTAATAATTTGACATTAATGTTAATCGAGTGTGGTGATAGTAAAACATTAAAGGGAAGGAATTAAATAAGCAAAGAAGGACCCCAAAATGAGAATAGCCCCAGGCCCCCATTAAACTTTAATCCAGACCTGAATATTGTCCCCTTTCTCACTGCACTGTTTTTCAGTCACTGTCACCTCACTCACACTCACCTCGGCACTGGTTATTTTAGCCAGCACCTCATCACTCTTAGTCTGTGTCTCACTGCTACCATTCTCTGGATTCCCAGGGGTCCTGGAGCTGCTCCCAGCTTCCTGCACCTTCGCCTGCCCAGTTTCCTCTCTCTCTCCTTGCCTGCGCTCACTCTCTGTTCCTTCCTCTTTTTCTCTATCATCATTGTTTTTTTCAGGACAATTCTTTACAATATGACCCTCTTTACCACAGCACAGACATTTGATACATTCATTCTAGACACAGTCACACCCAACAACTTCACCTAACGCCAAAGCACACTGATCCAAAGAAACAAACACCTGTGTCACTATCTTTACCCCATGAAGGCGGCTTAACTTTTGAAAAGGAAAGTTTGGGGGAGCTCCCCTCACAATTGAACTGGCCATCCTGGCCTAAAGATGTCAGACAAAAACACTCGACTTTAACACTTAAGTATCATAAAAAAATCGCACCAAACACCTCTCCACTCTCACAGCAGCACACACTCACTCCTCATACTCCCAGCATGCACCACTACTAGACAGGAAAGATAGATAGATAGCATTAGTGGTTTCCATTAGGATGTCTGCCGTATTAACTGTACAACAGGTCCACCGGCCACACACTTTCTGATAATAATATAAAGGACAACTCACTCTCTTTATCTGGTCCTGAAACGTTATTATCATTTGAAAATAACAAAACCGCTAACAAAAGTGCATTTCTTTTGGCTTATATTTTTAACATTGTGTTTTCTTAATAATAATAATAATAATAATAATAATAATAATAATAATAATAATAATAATAATAATCTTTATTTTATGTAGCGCCTCTCATAAAGCAGGGGAAGACAAGTAAAATAGCAATAAAACATACAAACTACTAACAACAAAGAATCTAAGAGAATGCCAATTTAAATGAATGTGTTTTAAGGTGAGATTTAAAATCAGACAGGGACTCAGAAACTCGAATCTCGAGCGGGAGTGAGTTCCACAGCCTTGGTGCACAGGACGAGAAAGCCCTCTCCCCCACTGTTCACAGCTCGGTTAAGGGAGCAGTTCAAAGACCAGCATCGGCGGACCGTGGAGCGTGACCGGGAGGGTAATTTGACAGCAGGTCAGAGATATAAGAGGGGGAGAAATTCCCCTATTGGCCTTAAAAATCAACAATAAAATTTCATAATCATTATGGAATTTGACCTGCAACCAGTGAAGAGATTTTAATACAGGGGTTATATGTTCACTGGAGCTGGACCAGGTTAACACTCTAGCTGCTGAATTTTGGACATGTTGGAGTTTTTGGACAGTATTCTTTGACACCCCAGCAAGTAGGGCATTGCAATAATCAAGTCTGGAGGAAACAAAAGCGTGTACAAGTTTTTTTTTTCTGCAGCAGACATTTACAAGACAGGTCGCAGTCGAGTAATGTCCCGAAGATGAAAAAAAGACAACTTGGTAATATTCCGAACGTGCGGCTCAAAAGTTAGACTAGGGTCAAAAATGACCCCCAAGTTTTTCATTTTGGAACAAAACTCAGTTAGTACCCCAACAATAGTCATGTTTCAACAACTGGATTTACGCAGTTGATGCAGGGTACCTAATAACATAACTTCAGTCTTGTCACTGACGGCAGAAAGTTTTGTTGCATCCAGAGCGAATTTCAAAATAATATAATTGTTCTGTTCGATAGTTGTGAAACTTTCATGAGCAATATACTAGCAGTATGTGCATGTGTTTGTCATGCAACTTCTGACACCTTTGGAAGCCAAGTGCAAACAGATTCCAGACAGAGGGTGGGAGGCACTATTTCACACAGAAATTGGTGGAGTGTGTGGAATAGGTTGCCAAGCCAAGATGTTGCTGTTGATTCATTGGGATTCTCCATAAGCTGTTTGGATACGGTCCTGGAATCAATTAGCTATTAGCAGCTGAATGCCTCCTCTCATTAAACGTAGGTGTCCTGATGCTTTGCACATACCAGCACATATTGTGAAACACCTACAACATAACTCGAAAGCAATAATGCCCCAAACAGCACAAGTGCTTAGAGTTATGTTGTTTAGCAGCTAGGTTTGGCAAAGATTTATGGAGAGGGTGAGTTAGGAAACTTCACCTTCATTTTTCAAAAGTTTTTTTTTTGGTAGGCGCCATTATTGATCAAACTGTTCTGTACCAAAGAACGTCCCCCCCCCCCCCCCCCCCAAAAACAGTGGACACAAAAAACCATGTTCGTATAACCACCCCCTTTATATGAACTTGTGTTTACCAATCTGTTGCTAGGTCCACTGAGCCATCACCAAACTAATATTGATTTGCCAGATTGAAGAGATTTCAGGTTTTATCATTATACAATACAATACAATTTATTTTTACATAGCGCTGTTCATGCAGAGCATCCCAGGGCGCTTTACAATAAAAAAATACAAAATGTAAAAGCCATAGGCCAATCAATCCAGCTGAAGGATAAGCTAACACAAACAAATATGTTTTTAAATTGTATTTAAAAGACTCAACTGTGCCAGCATTCCCGATATGGCTTGGGAAGAGTCACCCTGTGACCCAGGAGTTAAACAGCGAGACACTCTATAAAGGTCTGTCTATTAAAACTCAGGTTGCCAGCACATAAATACAGTATATCAAGCAGATCTGTGGTTGTTTTAGATCACTGTCAGTCTGTGTTTAATTTTGAAAGAAGGCTCACTACACGTCTAGCTCGCTCAGCTTGTTTAATGTAATATGTATGACCATCATTTCCTTACTGTATCTCCTTCTCCATAATACAGCTCTCAAACCATAACTGCCCTCTATCGATGCCTGCTTGGGGAGATGAACTAGAGCAGATGCAAGCTGCCTGTAATCATCCTTCCTTAAAGTTTGCAGAATTAACCAGTAACAGCTGTGTCACACAGGATCTTTTTCTTGCTCACAAAAGAACCAACCTAACCTAGGTTTGAATCCATCTTAAACCACATCATGTCAAAAATCGATGCTGGGTTAGAAGATTACTATTCTTACCTTTACTGTGTTTTATTTAAAATGTACTTTCATTATTGATGTATCTATTTATTTATTCATAAATGCAAGCCGTTGACTTTAAACAAGTGCTGTACTATCGGTAGAAAAAGATAAAAATAAATAAAACAGGCCACTGATGTCTGAGAAAGTCCAGCCCTAAAACATAAGCTCTGAAGTAAGAGGCCTGATTTAGAACATGCTGTTCTACTGCATGGCCCAGTTCTATCCTTCCTCTGCTCTCTGAATCTCTACCTCATATACTTATACTATCCTAATATAATATCCCTCCCTCTGCTCTCTGAATCTCTACCTCATATACTTATACTATCCTAATAGAAGTTCCAAGTTTCCAGCAAGATCCAGGGTAAATGCTAACTCACCCATGTGGGTCTCCTTACAGACAAACCCAAAGCAATCCCCAGTAAAGAACCAATCCATTTTGCTGGTGGAATTATAGCATGATACAGAATATATAGAACTAGAAGTGGATGTTGAAGCTTTTATTAAAAATGTGTATCCACATCCCATTATAAAGATGTTGAGAATAGTGTGTATTAAAAAAAAAATATGAAAGGTAGTTTTTTTTTTTTTTTTTAGGAAGCAAGCTGAATAAAGGCTGTTAAGAGAGATGTTCTATCTTGCAATTCAGCAATCAATGCCTCCTTCAATAACTCTGAATAACTCTGAATATGCTTAGTGATACATTAAGAAAAACAGCACCCATGCATAATGTGGTATCCTGTTAAGCCAATGGCTTGTCTTTCTTTGCTTATGAGCATGTCTATGGTAAAGTTCCACATTAAGTCTGTATATAACGTGTGTGACTGCCAGCCCTAAATCTGAAAATGCTGGGTACCTGCAGTCCAGGATTCAGAACGAGTGAATAGAGACATGGATTTAAAAAGTGTATAATAATAAAAGTAAAAGCAGGTCATTTGGCAAGTTCTTTCTTTTGATAATCAAAATATTTTCTAAATATAGTGGGCTATGTTAATGTTACAAAATGAAAGGTAAAACTAATTTAGAGTGCTTACTTGAAAAATGTAACTTAGTTGTTTGGTTCTAGTGAAATGAACAGGTATTTTACCTCTTTCACAATATAGAATTAAATACTGCAGTAACGCTTTGAAAATATGCCCAATCTGTGTATATTTATTCTCTTTTTTTTAAAAAAATGGCAGTAATTTCAATTTAAGGTTTACACTGCCCTCTGTTCACAAACGTGGTTTATTGACCAGGCAAAGCAACAACGCTGCTGCTTTCAGTCAGTGAATTAGCTTGGTTTCACAGAATAATTAAGTGGAATGTATACCCAGTGTCCTAATTACAACCCATGGTCATTCATCTATCTAATTGCTACAATGCCTTCTAGGATAATTTCACCGCCAATGTACCATTTCTCTTTTGCCTGAGCAAGTGACTTCAGAAGCACCTGGCTCTGAGCCAAGACCCAAAGTGGAAAAATGCAGACTGTGATATTGCACAAGAAATGGCATTGCTAAATGAATAATTAAAGAGAATAGGCTTAAAGTTTAAGATTTTATATCAGCCACCTGCCCACAGGCTTCTTAACAGTGGTATTGACTTCTGACTTCTGGACATTAACAACCCTCCTGTCTAATCATTTTTCAAAAAATATATATATTGAAAGCAGCTGGTAAGAAATATAGGTTTCTCCGGGGATAGTCGGGTTTCCATTCTGAATTATGAATTATACAGGCATAATATAGATTTTTCATCCAACATAATTTAGAGATTAGATGTGGAGAGGGAGCTGAGTGATTTCTTGTGATAGAAATAGTGGAAGCAAGTCTAAAAAAGTTCACTGTACAGTACATCTTTATTTAGGCTTTGTGTTAAAATAATAATACTTAAATTAAACTGTCCAAACCCCACATTTTTATATTTTGTTTCCTGAGGGATACTTGGTTAAGTATATTGTAACTATGCATAAGAGCATTGTAATGATCTATGCACACACATATTTTTACTAAGTAACTAATATGTAAATGAACAGTAATTAACACTTGATGTAAAGTGCTACCAAAGATGGTACATTTTCTAAAAGCCAGCAGCCAAATCCCTCAATCGAGTAAAAACCCTACAAGAAAAAATACGCTTCAGTTTGTGTTTAATATTTTTTTCAATGTAGCAGTTTCAGAGTTCAGTACACTGAACATGCTACGAATTTGACGTTTTGAAAATGGTGGAATGACTGTGATGGTAAAAAAACTAAACAATAATAATAATAATAATAATAATAATAATAATAATAATAATAATAATAATAATAATAATAATAATTAAATTAAGGTTATTCTTTCTGATGTAGGAAAAGCTTTTGTAGCTACGAGTGAAGGATCAGCTGGTGTATTTCTCATTTGTCATGCCCTTCCTGTTTGAATTCAGAATCAGAATTTCCTCTATATTTAGCTTTGGGTCGCGAGCACCTTTCTGATGGGTCGCAGTGCGGGAACATAAATGTAGCTGCATTCTCACTTATTCCACTCTGTCAGCTTGTTCCTGCATCTGCACCAACCTGAGGACGTCTTCTTAAGCCCCTTTCACACTGGCACTCCTGCCCAGGGCACAATCCCGTGTGGTGTGAAACCCCGTACCTGGGTCGTGCCCGGTTAACCTGGGAAGAGAACTGGGTACTGTGGTCAAGAGACCATTGGAAAAAAAGTAACTGTTAAACTGTGAACCATAAAACAGTGACACTGTATTTAATGTATTATGCTTTTTTTTTTTACTTTGTCATGTATTATGCATTTCTTTGTATTTAAAGTATTATGGATTTTCTTGTTGTTACTGCATCTTGGAAAGCGCTTTGTGATGGTGGTCAACTATGAAAGGCGCTATATAAAATAAAGACTGATTGATTGATTGATTGATTGATGATTCAATAACCTTGTAAGGTCCCTTGGAATGCTCATGTAGCCACATTCCTTATCAGCATTTGCAACTTAGGACAAGAGCTTCTCGCTTCTATCTTCTTATCTTGTGGGAGTACTAGGATTCTCATTGTAAAAGAAAATATGTTTTAGCAACCAAGACAGAACTTACTGACATAACAGGTGCTTTAACTTAAAGACAGGCAGGCTGTTTATTTTTATCTTAGGGGAGTGATAGGATTCTCATGGTACAGAGAATATGTTATTAGTTTTGAGAAAAAACTCATATATTATTGTCTTAGAAAAGATAGCGGTACCTATATGTGCATTGTATTCAAAGTTATTGAAGGAGGCATTGATGGCTGAATTGCAAGATTGAACATCTCTCTTAGCAGCCTTGATTCAGCTTGCTTCCTAAAAAAACTACCTACTTTTCAATTATTTATTTTTTTAACACACACTATGCTCAACATCTTTATAATGGAATGTGGATACACATTTTTAATAAAAGCTTCAACATCCACTTCTATTTCTATATATTCTGTATCATGCTATAATTCCACCAGCAAAATGGATTGGGTGGTTTGGCTGGGCTACGCCCCCATCTTCTGCAATACACGTTCATCTGGAGGTGTACATTGGTCTGGGAAGGGTCCTTGCTAAATGTAATCCCTGTGTTTTGGTTCTTTATTGGGGATTGTTTTGGGTTTGTCAGTAACAAGACCAAAAAGTATATTATTAATTTTAGAGATAAGGGCTATCTAACGAACCAGATGTCAATTAAGCCTTCTGACGCATGAAGAGAGAGAAAAAGGTCCTATAAATATGGAAGCAAAATTACAGTTAGTTATCAGACCAATTTGGTAACACAGACGGACTGATCCTTCTTTTGAGGACCTCTTTGTGACAAAGTAGTTGTTTTGTCACTTGTAATAACCAGACTGTATGCCGTTTCACCGTCAGCCACCAGGTGTGCTTATTATTTACAGGCAAGTCATTTGAAAAGATCCCATCACCACACATAAAGTTTCAAGCTTCTCCCAAAGCTCTATGCAATTGTCTTTATAGTTGGATATTTTTCCAATGTCTTTTGGGTTGATGATAGTGTACTGATTCCAGGAATAGTTTGGTTGGCAACAAGAAAGCTTTAATATGTTTGGGTGTCCCCACACCTATTGTTCAGTAGTTGAAGTTTTTCCTGTATCAAGCACACTGGCTGATGAGGTCCTGGGTAATGTGACCTCTAGTGGTGGAACAGTGACCACATTCCGAAGGTCCAGATGTAGATTTTCCAGAGAGCCACAGATGGCAATGAACCAGTAGCAACGAAAGGTAAGTATTTTTTCCAATCCCTGTGTTGTAGTGATTGCCACTTGTGGTTTTCCCTGGTAATTGTCTTTATGTTTCTTTCCACAGATTCCACAACTTGTTTCCAGTGAATTAAAACAGTTAATAAACTACTGTGGTGTTTTGTCTTTCTTTGTCTAAAACGTCAAAACGTTGGATAAGTCTTTCTGGCAAATTAATATTCTGCTCTGCACATAACACTTTAAAATCACAACTGAATTACCAATAATGTCAATCTCAACAGTGAGGTTCAGTGTGGTACTCACATTGACTTTCTTTGTAAGAAGCCAGGACAGTAGTTCCTCTTCAAGGCAGCAGCGTAAAGCAGATCCTCTGTGTTGTTCCTCTGTTCCAACAAACTCCAGCTTGACCAACTTGCTGAAGTCTTCATTTGGCTCTTTGCAGTACACTAATTCTCTAAATATAAACATCTTGACAAAGTTGCTGCAAAACGGTTATGTGCTTTTTTCACAAATTTCACTCACTGACATTTTGAACCGAGGCATGTATCTCAAAATCAAATTGTTCTGATCGGTGATATGCAGATTTCTGTACCACATAGAATTCTGTATCCCCCACATGATTCCATGCCTGTGCAGATGCAGTTTTTCAAAGGTCACTGATTTTCACTGATTTTCTAGATATATCCTATGTTCAACCTCCTGCATTGCTCAGTACGTGAACCCCTTGATTAAAATAACCTTATAAAACCTTTTTGTTTTCTTTTAAAACACATTTTCATTTTGTTACATATAAATACAGTGCAGAAACATCAAGTGTTCACATCCCACGATCTTTGAAAAAAAAATGCAGCTGTGTCAGCGTGGAATCATCAAGGGTACAGAATTCTAGGGTACAGAAATCTACTGTATGCAACACCTGAACTTACTGGTATGCCAAAACATTGGTGATTTCTCTGCACTGGAGAAAAGGGCATTTTCATTAACGAAGCGAGTCAAAACCCACCGATCAACAAAAAACACAAGGAACCATTATTGATGATTTTGCGTGCAGTAAACTGTAATGTATTTGACTACTCAACAATGTACAGGTATGTTTGTTTTTTTAAATTTACTTTCGTGGGCTATTGTGGAGCTACCGTTAGTGAACACAAGTTTGAGCACCCTTCTACATATTACCTTTTTCAACTTCATATGGTGTTTCTTGTTTGTTTGAACTGTTGCCTTTTGTTCAGTAAATCGGGAAGTCATTGTCCAGCTGCGCTACATGATTTAACATAGGCTTCAGTTTTTTTCCGGTTTTATTCTGAAATGTATTCAGCACATGCCCTACAGTTAAATTTTCTGTCATATTCATTCAGTCATTCATCATAACTTAAAACTGAGAATTATACCTGTTGTAAGAGGGTGGAGGGCTAGTTATAAAAGCAATAATGTATATAGAGGTGTGTGTGTGTATATTTATGTTTGTATGTATATGTGTGTGTGGCTGTTTGTTCAGGGGTAGGGGGCCCGCAAGTGTATGCTTGCCTAGGGCCCAGTGATTGGTTAATCTGGCCCTGCCCCCAGGACCAGGTGTTTTTTGGCTGTAGTTGACTCTGTTCCTATAAAAATTCACTAGAAATCTATTTTTTACAGTAGCATCTTGAAAATTTTTCTTTTTTTCAGAACACTGGAGAACATTATAAATTACTTCAGAAACCATACAAACTTTTTTTTTTAACAAAATATTTGTTTTTTAATTTTTTAATGCAAAGTATTTTTATTATGTATTCTGCTTAGAGATGCATGTAAAAAATGTGTTATTCAATGACTCGAGGAACCTTACAATACTTCCTGAAAGTTGTTTTTGAAAAATATTGATGTTTGGGCAAATTACAAGACATTGTTTCACCTGAGTGATTGCAATGACATAATACACTTTTATTCTCAGGGTCTTTATAAGCAGTAATGGACACTACTCCTGATTTACTTTTCTCAAAATAAATATTTATAAATAAAATAATAGTTATTCATTCCATCATTATCAGTAATAAGAAGTTCTGAGTTTATTGATTTTACTTAGAACACTGGTGAAATAATTAGCTTGACAGCAAACATTGTGGGAATGCTAATGAAGTTACTGAGCATGAAACCAAATCACAAGGACTATGATTTCCCAATGTGATGTCCGTATAGTCTTCGGGGAGAATTTGTCATGTGCTTAGTGATATAATTGCTGATGTCTTTGCTGATGTCATATTTGATGTCAAGTGTGACGGGAAACATACACATAAGGGTGCAGTAACCTTTTGGACTTTTGCAACAAATCCTTAACGTTACTTTAGATATATATATATATATATTTACAAACTAAATACATGTTTGCGAAACTGCAAATGTGAGACCTCAACATGGTCAGTGGAATTAAACAAACTGGAATTATTTAATTAACTGTAACCCCTTTAAGAAATAAATGTAATACAAAAATCTGTAAACCCTTTTTCTAATAAAGACCCGACTAGGATCTGTATGCTTTGTGAATCCATGGAACCTTCACCCCAGCTTTAGAAACTGAGCAACTGTGCAAAAAGGTGAATGAAGCACACACTTCAGAACAAAACCAATCTTTCCATTACGGACATCAATGAAGTACTGTATTCCTTTGAATTTAAAGCACACTTTTTTAAACCAATTTTTCTTTTAAAAAAATGGCCTGCATCTTAAGTTCGAGTATAGCGATCTGTGTATTAAAATTGCCAACAAAATATGTGAATACCCGAGTACACAAACAACAACGTGACTGGCTTCTGAGAAAAGACGAACAAAGACGTCACTGACCGTCCATGACATACAGGCAGCTATTTTTGTAACATGTCAATTAAATATTATTAATAAAAGAACTAATCAACCCAGATAAATATTAAATTATCAGTTTTTTAATTGTTCCTACATTGTACTTGCTTCCAAAGCTCTCCTACACAACCCACATCCGAGGCTATCACACAGGGCCCTTTCATCCAGATGTACACATTGATTAACAAGTTACAATTACTCAATTGACCAGCAATGGTAGCCCTAGTGTCACATTTAATAAACAAAACAAATCTAAAAATTAAAGTTTGCCACACAAATGGCGAAAGCTAATCCCACTAAAAGGAACGTCCCACTCTAGGACCCTACTACTCTATGCAGACCCTCTCTACACTGTTTGGGAACAACCTCCCCTAAACTAACCTACTTCTGGGCTCCTGGAGTCCCAGGCTTCCACGGTGACTCCTGCCTCTTCACACAGCTTCGGCTGGACAATGCCTTTCCGAGCAATGTCTTGCAGTGGAAGGGTTCTGTAGACGTTAATCCTGTGGACTGGACACTCTCCTGGGTTGTGGTTGTGTGCAGGGGTAGATGCTCCTGGTGTTAGTGCTGGCTCCGTAGCTTCAGCTCCCTGGTGAATACGAGTCTGCAATATAACATGAAACAAAACACAGCAATCTTTCACTCTGCGCCTGTCTGTATGGCTATGGCCGTGAAGTAGCCTCGAGCTGTAGTGCAGGTGCTTTTTGAGTTCTGCTCAGCCTCCCAGCCAATCGGGACCACCCGATCAGCTCAGCCCTGGGCGAGCCTACCTGCTCAATTAGTTGCTTAGCAATGTGTCTCCTGTTGCGCATCCCAGCTGCTTCCATAAAGGCACACATGTACTCAAGAAACAGCGACACAATAACTACAATGTGTTTAGGATGTAAGAGATACACATCTGCATATTAAGACATCCTTGCCAGATTCCAGCAATAAAGTATTACATGATTAAAAGAGACATCAAGAAGTTAGAGGGGAAAATGTTAAACTATTGCCTGATTAGTATTCTATTCATATATTCATCTAACACTGCTGTGGTACATTAATGTAAAAAAGGAAAATGCAGATTATAAAATGCCACTTGCTTCTCACGTCTTCAAGTCTCGAGAATGACAGTCCAAAGTGAAAGTCTGAATTATTTATTTCATGATATTAAATTGAAACAAATATCTGCCTGAAGTGGAGATTGACCTTTTAACTCACGTGCAGTCTGCATGCACTCAATGCATTAACATACTGATTGCTGGTAAAGACTGAGCTACTGAACTGTGTAGTCAAATTAACAAACAGGGCATCCAAAAGAAAATAATTAAACACCTGGAAAGTGGCCCACGCAGAAACTTAACCCACAACTATAAAACACTCAATACTGCAAAATTTAGGAATACTTAACAAAAAATGAATATATTCATATTTCAACTAAAAGTCTTTTCCCCGGTAACCTTTAAAATAATGGCAGCAAATTCATAATAAATTCTGGCTGAATACCACAGGAATAACATCTGAATATATTATGCACTTCCCCTGAGCTCTGAAGTAATTCATTTTGAATTCAGCCTTATTAATTCATGTGGATTTAGTTAACCATATTCATTTGTAACATGTGCCCATGTTCCTTTGTAACAAATTATGTTGATCACATGTATAAGGGGTGAATTCATACCCTCTTACTTGCCCACCAGGGGATTGAGAGAAGTGTTAATTCAAGAAATGTATTCAGATCCCTAGAATCCCTACAAAAAACATTTCAAGATATCTACTGCCAAGCAATGGCCAATGAGGCACCATATGAAGGGTTCAAGGCTCAGCCCTTTCCTATGACATAGTGGCAGCTCTGGCAGACCACACAGCCAAGATAAACATTATGACTTAACAAGAACTCCTAGACAGGGGTCTACAGATAATAAAAAAAACAAGTAAAATAGACATAGAGACAATAGTTCAGAGGGATAGAAACACAGACCAGGGCCAACAGTACATGCAGCACGCAATCATCAGGAGAGGAAATGCTATATTAATATTTAACAGACAAAACCAGTACTAAACGAGGATTCAGGCATAAAAAAATGCAAAGAAACAGAGTCAAAACAAGCACAGATTGCATAAGTATACTGAAACTCATGGGCTAACAATCTCACCCTCTCCCTCAATAGATATACAGTACTGTAAATGGCAACATTGATGTAACCAAAAGACTTACCAATGTATTCAGTAACAAATCCCTAGAAATGGTCATGTATACAATATGAATAGACTTACTGAATCAATGCCATCCAGGCTTCCAATGGTGACCCTATGCTTTACTCAGGGTGGCATCAACATATAAGTATCGGTTTCCATTAACTTACTATCTCATGTGGGTGAAAAGAGTATTAATGACACACAAGGGTTACCACGGTTAAACAAATCATATTTATCCATTTAGTCACATGTGTTTACAACACTAAAGGTTGGAATGGATTACATGCTTCCATTTACACAGTAATAATATTGATGATTATCCCCCTTAAGCCAGTAGGTAAATAATTGTCTAGCTATATACTGCATACATGCTTGTAATCAGAAACATATTATCAAAGCATTAGCTGCTGTTTACAGTAATACCCGATGGATTATAGATTATAGTAGCCCTGTCTGATTGGGCTAAAAGAGAGTTTCTCAGTCCAATCCTGAACCACCTGAATGTTCAGCGACTCTTCTATTTCGTTATTGTAATGATCTCAATGCAGTCTGTAACGATGTTGAAGGTCCTGCTCATCTTTATGTATATGAACCTCTGAGCAGCTGCATTAGATGTTATTAAAAAGACAGAGATTAAAAGAGTACATTATATATATATATATATATATACACTGTATATATATATATATATATATATATATATATATATATATATTGATTAGAAAAGTTAAATAATTCTCAAGTGCCTAATTAGAAATGTCTGTGGTAAGTGCTTTCAGTCTCAGAAATGATGAACACTTCATTTGTGGTTATTTCTTCAGATCTTAAGCAGCATAGCCCATCTGATGGATCAGTAAGTATTTACAAGAGTCACATCAACTGATCCTAAAAACTCAGCTTTAATGGATATTTCATTACAACTGAGGCCGGCACCGAGTGAGTTACATATAATTCTTAATTATTCAATTAAAAATAAAAATGCGTTTGAATAAATGCTTTGATGTTTTTAATCGCACAACAAAACAAACAAGCTTGTAAACGCTGCCAGTATTGAAGTGTCCTTAGCCTAGGGTATTTGACTAGGAATATTTTCCTAATTTGGGTAGAGATTAATAAAGATAAAATGGCACATTTGTAAATCACAGTATTAGCTGTAATGCAAAAACAGCTGGCAGCCATGAAAAAGTTTGAACAATGACATTATTAATAAACATAGGAGCTAAAGCATCTTGGGCACTGCAGGGAATTCTGGTTTTTGCACAGTTGGTGCTCTGCAACACATATGTTATGCAACTAGTGAAACAGATGAGATTCCTCACTGAAAAAGCCATTTTGAACAAATCATTAGGCTCTTGCTTTTAAACACTATTTATTGACAAAAGCCTGCCAGATACATAATGAATCCGACATTCATTAAAATAATATATGGCACTGACAGGGTCATCGTTTATTACTATTATGTTATTTCATTTTTTACCAAAGACTATAAATGATTACATTGTAAAACAGAATTTTAGCATTTATGGCTACTTTGTCATGATGTCGGACATTTTGTTTTTTAAATCATTACATGGGCGTCATTGTAATCTCTGTCTTATTAAATTCAGTGTTATTGTATATAGTTTTAAAATAGAAGGCTTTGGTGTTGTTCCATCAACTCTAATTGCTTTCAGGAGCATGAATAGCCATTTCATATATGTTACAATAAATGGTTATTTACCAATTATTCCTGATCTTACAAGGTAACTACTGTGCAATTTAAGGTTAACACAATGACACCAGGAAAGTTGCCAACTTATTACCATGCTATAACCATGGTTTTGTATTCCCTGTACTCTAAAGGGCTACCGTGTTTCCCCTTTCTAATCCAAGTGCATGTACAGACGCTGCTACTTAATCGGGACTCCTCTGGAAAAGTAAAAATATCCTGAATAAGTGGCTGTTCCGATTAAAACGAGAGGCATTTCAGGTGACCTTAGTTATACTTTTTTGTTTCTAAATGAAAAGAAAAAGAATGAAATCACATCACATTAAGATTAAATGTTAAATACATAAGGCGAGGCACCTGTGATGTTGACACGCCAACTTTCTTTGCAACAGCAGCCTGAGAAACCAGAGGAGACTCCAGCATCTTAAGAGTTCAACGTAGTTTCTGCAATTTAAAAGTCACAGGGTAATCATGTGCTCACTGCACTGTGCTACGCAAACCTGTCTTGCTCTGAAAAGCAATTTCCCACCATCATTTGAAAATACTGTATCCCAATTAAACGAAGTAAACTCCCAATTAAACGACATAAATAACATTGGGAAGAACCGTCTCCTAGAGTTGTATCCCATTTAAGCGGAAATCCCGATTATCAGTATCCCGATTAGGCGGTGCTGACTGTATTCTGCTCTAACTAGATGTCATTGTTTCCAAGTAACCTTTCACGTCACAATCACATCAACCAGAGGCTGGAAACCATTGGAGACTTGGACATTGGTGTTTCATCTTCACTTTCATCTTCCCTAGCACTGTTATCACTGCCATTTATTTACTCACACTGGCTTCAGAACATGTAAGCGCTTTAAATGATCCTATTAGTTAAGATCTTTGAACTGTTTAAGTCATTGCTCCTGACGAGCAGACAAGCTGAGCACCCAAAAAACGATCTTTCTAATACACGATGCACAAACCGATATTGAAACATTCACCCACAGCTGAGGCCCCTGTGGATATACGTTTCTACGACATTTGACTGACTGGGCAAAAATCACACTCTAGAGTTTCAAACTGGGTGTAGTGGAGTTACTGCTACATTATAACTGATCAATAAAGGGAGTTTTTTTTTCAATACTACAGTAGATTGTTTCTGAATAAATCTATGTGGAGTGAAAGCTTGGGAACACCCTTTTTCTACAAGCCTCGATCTCTGTTGCCTTTTTAAAACTACATACTTGAAAAGATTGATTTTTGAATAAGAGAAACAACGCAAATACTGAATGACATTTTCACAGCATGTATTTTTTTTTTTTTAAATAAGGCTAGTAGTTTTCCTGCATAATATTACAGTAATACATTTTCCCAAAAGATAGAATGAAGACATGTTATTGTTCCTTTGCCAACCTTAGTCCTGCCACAGTTTGATAATGGCAATTTGAATTCCCTATCCGGATTTGAATGTGTGGTCTATATTAATCCACAGAACTTTAATACATGGAAATGTCTTTAACCTTCTGATGGATGATACCATTATTCAATCATAATTGCACTTGTTCCTACAGTGTTATTCATTTTACATGGCATTTGTGATAAACTGAAGATGGTGATATCAGATAATGTATATGTTCATATTTTAAATATGGATGGTAATAATAATAATAATAATAATAATAATAATAATAATAATAATAATAATAATAATAATAATAATTCTAAATTGCTCTGGTGTTCCCAGCTGCCTTCTCTGAATTAGTTTCCAGATGTGTCCTCAGATTTAATCCCGTCTCTGTCTATGTCTGTTTCAATGTGATGACACTGATGTACTGCAAATGTTCCCAGCTTGTGGTCTGGGGACCAATAGTGTTCCGTGAGTAAATCCAACTATGTGGAGCTCCAAAAGGCCTTTGGAGTCCCTGGCCATTTAACCTTTGTGCTGCCAAGCTAACTATTTATATATACAGGTGTGTGCAAATTTATTAGAACACCCCAGTGCGACTGTAGATTATTGGGCTCCTTGCTTGACAAAAGTACCACCTGTACAAAAGAAAGTCGGTGGTTGCAAATTCAAGAAAAATTGGATCAAATTTCACCAGAGAGTTTTAGAAAATACACCGACACAATGCTGTTATTGATGCCAAGATGGCCGTACTAAATATTAGCATTAAAGACACTCTCAGACATAGCTGGGGTTTGAATTAGTTGATGAGTTTGCAAAAATGAATAACACATTTCTGTAGTAAATTTAAAATATTTCAATGTGCAAATGACAAATCTTGAGGTGTTCTAATACATTTGCAAACTGCTCTGTGTATGCTTCCTCTCAAATTATGCCGTAAATTATGTTCTTTAAAATCATTGTATAGGCATTTTACAACCACATAACACTAAACTATACACTGTCATCAGTATTTTCTGAAAGGAGGATGCTGAACAAACGACATCAGATTTCATTCAATCTGTATTTTAAACCCATTTCAGTTGAACCCAAACTGACCAACAAGATCAAAACGGGACTCTGTGTCATACAGTGTCTTTTTAAAATACCAAACTATTATTTATGCATAATACCATTGTAATTGTGTAAGTACACATGTATTTACTAAATAACTACTATATAAATCCACAGTAATTAGAGACACTTAATGTAACATGTTATCGAGATATTGAGATATTAGCTTCATATTTAGTACCAGTATATATGTTATTGGAATATCTAAAGTGGTACCTTATTTTTTTGCAGCTACAGTACACAGTTAATATATTTATACAAATATCTCTCCTCACTGGTAGGGAGGACAGCAAAATGACAGAACCTCACTGAAAAGTTTAAAAGGGGAGGAGTTACATAAAATCAGTTTACAGCTAAATAAATCTTATAGCAATATACAGAACAAATACAGAGTGAGGTTCTTTACAATAGGTACCTACACATTGCTTGAGATATTGGTCTGTGTAGATACTGAGCTTTGTCAATGTGATAAATGTGATTTGTATTGTTGTTTGCCTGAAATACATCAGATGTTTTCTGTTAGGAAAAAAAAAATTATCAAAATATTGGTTTGGTGAAAACACTCACAGATGATCTATAACTTGACAAATGTGTTATCATTATCTGCAATCAATATTTATTTTAACACATTGTAACAAAGCTAGTACATGTGACACTAGGACTACTTTGTTAATGTAGGAATCGTGACCTTTTCACCTCGTTGTGGAACTATATTTTAAAAAACAGCAACTTTGAATCATGCTGCATTAAAAACCTCAAATTGTGAGAATATCAGAATGTCTCAGGGATTTTAGAACTCTTTTTTTCCATTGTTCATCCGCCTAGGGATGGTTTCACAGACCATGGTTAGCCTTGGACTATGGCAAGACAAATGATCATTTAGAGATAACTCAAATTGCATTTTAAGATATCTTGAAATATTTAGATATATCTGTAAAAAATTTCCAGATATCTCAAATTGAATTCCAGATATCTTTAATTGTGCAGTTTTTAAGATCTAAAATTTTAATCTAAAATTAATTTAATGATATTTGTAAATCCATTTGAGATATCTAAAAATGAAATAAATATATCTCAAATTGATTTACAGATATCTTTAAATACTATGGAAACCATAAGGATTGTGCTAGCATGGCACGCCAAACTGTCATTTAGAGATATCTTAAAATGAGGGTTTTAAAGATATCTTTAAATCATTTGAAGATATTTTCAAATAACGTCCTGTTCATTTAAAGATATCTCTAAATCATTTAGAGATATCTCTAAATAACTTCCTGTTCATTTAAAGATATCTGTAAATCATTTGAAGATATTTTCAAATAACGTCCTGTTCATTTAAAGATATCTCTAAATCATTTAGAGATATCTCTAAATAACTTCCTGTTCATTTAAAGATATCTGTAAATCATTTGACGATCTCTTCAAATAACTTCCTATTCATTTAGAGATATCTCTAAATAACTTCCTGTTCATTTGAAGATATCTCTAAATGCACAGTAAGTTATTTGACGATATCTTCAAATGATTTAGAGATATCTTTAAATGAAAAGGACGTTATTTAGAGATATCTCTAAATGATTTAGAGATATCTGAAAAGTATTTAAAGATATCTCAAAAACATTTAGAGATAACTTAAAACAATTTAAAGATATCTAAAAATGCATTTTAGATATCGCATTTAAAGCTCCAATTAAAGATATATGTAAATCATTTTGAGATATCTCTAAATGTATTTTAGATTTCTTAAAATGATGTAGAGATATCTTTAAATATTTGAAGATATCTTCAAATATTTTGAGATCTCTCTAAATGTATTTTAGATATCTCTAAATGATAATTTGGCTTGCCATATTGGACTGCCTAATGTTGTTTTAGGTACGGTAGTCCAAGACTAGTGCTAATGACGATCTGTGAAACCAGCCTCAAGTGCATATTTGAAGGTACACAATTTAATGATCAAAGAATTAAAAAAAAAAAACTGAATTCGGCAAGATTTAAATTATGCTTAAAAAAAGGGTACATTTGACAATGTTGTCACTTTTTTGCAATGACTTTGATTCTGTAGATCTTGTGGTTGGCATTCTGACAATGTATACGAATCAACGAATCGAACCATGTGACAATTTGTCTTTAATTTAATTCCAAATGTGTCCAAAATCTTTCCAAGATTTTTGTCTCACTTAGAAAACAAAGCAATAGATTTATCAAGGTCAAAAAGACATTTTACACCATTGTTGGGGGAAATGAAAATAGGACTGTTCATTTTACATAACTTGAAACAAAAAACAGATTCTTAAATTAAACCTCAGAGTTATTTGTTAGTTGTTTTCTTTCATTAAAATGTGTATTGTCCCTTTACAGTACTGTGAAAAACATATAAATTGCATATGATGTAAAGATCTGCCCCAAAATGCCCTCTACAGTTCCCTTATAATATAAGTTGTGTAGGGTCTCTTATTGTATAAAAGATTCCATCTTGTGCAGTTTGGACTAGAGGACTGTAAAACAAAGCTGATGGCTGTAATATGAGACATCCTACACATGACATATGAACTTTTTATTAATCACAAAAACGAAGATTGTACACAGGAACTGTCATAAAAAAATGTAATTAAACGTAAAAAAAAAACCTGTTGTTTTTTTAACTTCAGAATTCTGTATGTTCTCTGCAAATGATGATGTCTGTAACAGGATAACATAAAGAAATGTAGAAAAAAAAGACACATGAAATGTCTCCTTCTTGTAATGGATGGAGTGATCTTTAGCAGAAATATTTCCGATCTTTGATGCAGCTGGTGTCTTTTTCGTTGAAGACATTTTGAAGAAATCGAGCAGCTCTATGCAGTGTGCTAAATCATTTACCGGAAGCAAACTAAACTGGCTGCCAGGTTCCTAAATGCAGTGTATCAGATAGTGCACTAATAAGGCAAACTTTAGCTGTATTTATTTAAAATAATATATATATATATATATATTTTTAAACTATTCAAATTTTCATGGGGAACTACATATTACACACACAGCAATGGGTAAATTCCACACGAATCATGAAACCTGTGATAGCTGTGAAAAAAACTACAGCTTTAATAATAACTGTGTTGAGTTCTTTGCCATTGCACCTTCCCTTCAATTCTTTCAAGCGGCTAGTCATTTTTAAGCAGTGAAAGTATTACAATTTGATAAGGAAGGAAGGGGGATTATAAGGAGCTGGTTTTCACAGCTCCACATAGTTAGTTAAACAGCATTGGGGGCAGACTCGGAGGGCAGGGATGAGCCATTTGCCATATGGCTTTTGGATGCCCTTGGAATAAGTATCAGCTGAGGTTTATCCATATTGTGTCTTTTTTGAATGAACAATCTGCACCTTAGACTGATGAGAATATATTTTACAAAGTATTTACCACCATGCTAAATTACACAGAAGAAAGGTTTTTAACATCAACATTTGGTGTATAATTAGCACGATGGTAAATGCTTTGTGAATACAGACCCTGGTCTTTTATAAAATTGTAATAAACTATATTATAGAAAAAGAAACAGACATATGGCAAGTGAATAGAAGTTAGCAATTAGAGAATTGAGAAAACTGTGAGCAACAAATAAAAAACTTTGGCCTGTCGTATTTCCCCCGCCTTGAATTACCACAAAATACCAAACCAGAAGATTATGGAAACAGTTGATAAAAGTGAAAAAGAAGCAAAGCCTGTCAGTCAATAAAAACCCAAAATACAATAAAATCTCAACACCAATGGTGCAGAGCTGGGACCAGTAGAAATGAGGAACATCTGTGAATCCAAGGCTATGGGGTCAACTTTCCTTTGGGCAATCTAGAATAGGCAATGTGAGAGAAAAGGTTTCAAAGAGAAAAGAGGGCAACTCAGCTTATTGAATTGCAAAGGGGTTAGAAGCTGTAAATGGGATGGGGAGAGGAGGAAGGAGAACATCGAACTTCTGAAAGGGGAAACCAAAAAAAATCATTACATAGTGTTTTCTCATTTACCATGCCCTTTGAATCGCTGCTTTGTTCTGCCACTTGTGAAGGTCACGAGGTCATGGCTAATTTGTAAGAAAAATCACATTTTTTCCCAGTTATTTATTTTCTCTATCACAGGCACTTGACGACAGGTTTGTAATAAACAACATGTCACCCATCAACTATTATCTCATCTATTATCAATATAGAAATCTCTCTGAATCCAAGGTTGTAATAATAAAAAACAAATCATCCTTTTTCAAGCAATTATGAAATAACTGCCTTGGTGTTGGACAAAGTTATTTTGATTGTACAGTATTGCCCTCAGCCCTTTGCTAGAAGAGGATGATTTCAGAAAATACGGGACAATAAAAAAGGATAGACACTGTCAAGTAAATTCATGCAGTTATTGTTAGACACCATACTGTAAACTATTTCTGGGACTCCCAGTGTTGTATCTATGCCATTCCACATCATGTCTGTGCCGAACACAAATAAACACATCTGCAATGGTACTCGTTTTAAGCTTACTCATTCTGGGAAGTGTCTGTTTATTAGATTAAAATGGTTTTCAGTCACTGAAGTCCTTACTGCAATTAAAACCCCTAAGTTAAACACCAGAGCCAGAGCCTGCAGCTAGCAATAACAATTTGAATCATGAACCTGCCATTAAACATCTGGCATTTCATTGCTACATGTGACAGACCCAAGTAAGAGTGTACTTTAAAGCAATTTGCAAACCATTTGGTTGGTTGTCTGCATAAATGGATGACATGCTTTAGGGGACATCAAAGGCCCCTTAAGTGATGGTTACAACTTCTGGGTCAAGCAGGAGGTTCGCTTATTTATGGCAAATTATTTGGTTTGGGTGAAACAATATCTAGTGTCTCAAACTCTTACAAACAACAATTTGGTTAACTGCATCTCAGTGTCTCAGCAACAGACTCTAAACCAGAAAACATAAGTGATTTGGAGAAGGCAGGAGATGAAAAGTGAAAAAGGAATCAGCTAAGATTGCTGATTGGCTTTTTGTCATTGATGTGTCTGACGATACAAATTGATCATGGAATTGAACAATTGTGGATGCAAACCACCATCTTTTTGTATGAAAATGTTATGGGCAGTGTAACCATTTTAGGTGAGAGGGAGGGGGGTGAAACACAGGTGATTTCTAATCTGCTCGATTCAATAGTACAGAAAATACATTTTCAATGTTGAATTTCAATTCACACCAACAACTGGGCACACCGGCTCCATTTCCATTTGAGATCCCTGCAAGAATGTCTGATACAACCTTAATTTATACCCCTGTCACGTGAGAGTATCTAACAGTAATAAGATATGTATATGTCTGACTCTCTTTATCTTTTCCACTAAAGCTGTCAATGTGGTTTTAATTGAACCAGGCAAAGTGATAACCCTTTTATAAAACTATCACCCATTATTAAATAAGGCTAGTTCCAGGAAGCCAAGGATCACAGGCCCTTATCTAGACTTCACGGAATGCTGCCCAAGGTTATACATTTCTTTTTCTTACCTCTTATTAGTATTAACAGGACAATAACAGGTCCTGTTTTTAACTGAATATCTCTGGTTCTTTGCTTGGTACCTAAATACTTCCTATATAGCCACATGATCTGTGCATTGAAATGCGAAACTACAGTAAGCTTACAGCACAGGAAATGGTCTTTGAAATATCTGTATATTCCAAATTTAAATAACTATCAAAAAAACAAAATATATTTAATGAAAGAAAAATTGAGCCAATGATTGTGTAGTAATTGGGCTTAAAACCTTGTGTAACACTCCTTTAATGGAGTACACATTAAGAGCACAAGAACATAAGGATCCCAAGGTGTCAGCTTCAATAACATTATTGGGGAGTTGATTCCAGACCCTCGCAATTCTCTGTGTAAAAAAGTGCCTCCTATTTTCTGTTCTGAATGCCCCTGGTCCTTGTTTCTTTTTTCAGGTCGAAAAAGTCCCCAATGCCTTTTAGAATTTTGAATGCTTGAATCAGATCACCGCGTAGTCTTCTTTGTTCAAGACTGAATAAATTAAATTCTTTTAGCCTGTCTGCATACGACATGCCTTTTAAACCCGGGATAATTCTGGTCGCTCTTCTTTGCACTCTTTCTCGAGCAGCAATATCCTTTTTGTAACGAGGTGACCAGAACTGAACACAATATTCTAGATGAGGTCTTACTAATGCATTGTAAAACTTTAACATTACTTCCCTTGATTTAAATTCAACACTCTTCACAATATATCCGAGCATCTTGTTGGCCTTTTTTATAGCTTCCCCAAATTGCCTAGATGAAGACATTTCTCAGTCAACATAAACTCCTAGGCCTTTTTCATAGATTCCTTCTTCAATTTCAGTATCTCCCATATGAGATTTATAATGCACATTTTTATTGCTTGTGTGCAGTACCTTACACTTGTCTCTATTAAATGTAATTTGCCATGTGTCTGCCCAGTTCTGAATGCCTTCTAGATAATTTTGAAAGACCTTTGCTGCTGCAACGGTGTTTGACACTCCTCCTATTTTTGTGTAGTGGATAAAAACATTGCTTTGTTTTTTCCACGCTTCAAAACTGCTTGGGTAAAAAAAGAAATGTGTCTAGAAAATGCTCTGTCAGCAAAAGCAATTTTGTGGGTTTAAACTGCTGCACAGCACTGATTTCAGACTACTGTGACATCAAGGCTGATTCAACCCCGCCTAATAATTGTGAATCCAAAATCTAAGATGCATGTTTTCTTCTACAGTTTTAAGCACCCTTGGGTATAGGAGGCATACCCATGCAGCTTCAGCTATCCATGGCAGTAGAAATGATTCAGCTCCATCAGTAATCATCATCATTGCATGTAAATTGCTGGTAAAAACTCAAATTTCAATCTGCTGTCTTACTCTGTGCTGAAAGATGGCATTGGTTTTTAGTTTACAGTAGTATTGTTTTTTAGTACAGATATTTTCTTCTGTAGTCAACCGTTACTTTGATATAAACAAATCAATCCAGCTGACATCACCACCTCTTAATCTTTGGATGACTGCCTTTCATACTTGCATTGAAAAAATGGGCAGTATCCTCTGTGTGCGTAATTATTATTATTATTTTTTTTCTGCACATCTGTTTGTTTGATAGTAGTATGCTATTCTGTGATGTACAGTAATGCATAACATGTTCTAACATTGCTAGATGTCGTAGTACTACTGATGCCACTGGTATGCAGTATGTTATTAGACATATTTAACCTCAAAGGTTTAAACAAATAAAACAGGTAGCATTGATACGGCTGATACAATGTTTAAATGCTTAGAAATCACTTGTCCAAGTGCAATTAATGTATTTCCACAGGCATTAAGTCAGACAAGCATAAACATGTTATTGCCTGATCATATTGCATTTCTATGATACTATATGCTGTATATGTCCCTCAGTGCAGCCCAGGATATAATACAATTATAGAGCAAAATTCCATCAGTATAGCCATTTCCTATAATACAATTATTAAATTCTATCAGTATAGCCATTTCCTATAATAAAGTTATTAAATTCTATGGCAGCCAAACATATACAGGCATCAGTTGAGCGATTGCGTATGTTTTCTCTGAAATGGTTTCACCATTACACCTGAAGGAGACAATCAATCAAATAATATGCCAGCTCTGCTACAGACCCAATGCACCCACTCCTAATAGAACATATGCCCCCTCTTGGCCTGCACTGAAATGTATTTTTTTTCCATTCTTGCTTGAGACAGTTATCCAACATCCTTTGCATACTGTGGAATGCATGACCGAGTCATACGATCTGACCTAGCTACAGTGTGGGACTGGCTCATCTGTTTGTGATGGGCATGCCACGAAGTTTGGGTTTGCAGTTGTGTCTATCTCTGGGGAGATAGTACAGCAAAAACCACATAGGCTGTACTATCTCCACAGAGATAGACACAACTGCAAAGGGCTAATTTAGGGATTGAAGTTGGAAGCACTATGTCTGGATGGCATTCCTACGGTGGCCCTGAAGTGCAAAGCACAAATACAAATTAAGAAACACAAATACAAATTTAAAAAACACAAATACAAATACAAATTGAAAACCACAAATACAAATCAAAAAACACAAACACAAAAAATCACAACACAACGGAGGTCATTTCAGAATGGAAATATATTACGATGGATGAAATGACTGAGGCACAGACCATTTAAATAACAGATTTAACAGTATACACATAACAATAATATAAAAGCAGCAATTTTAAAGTTACATTAAAACCCACTAAGATAAGAAAGCCATTTCATAAAAGTGCGTTTTTAGTCTTGACCTGAAAACTGTAACGGTACCAGCTTCCCTGACAAACGAAGGCAAAGCATTCCATAATGTAGCTCTGTATAACACGAGGACATTATTATATGTTGTTTATTTACAGTTTTTCTCGATTGCTAAGACACTTTTAATGAAACTGGGGTCCACTTGATCTCCATCATAACCTAATGAGCACAACAGTATTCTTTTTTGCAAAACAGTAAATCATTTCTCATTGCTTTCACACACAATGCAAATGCTAAGCACATTTTTGCAAAACAGTAAACACAACTCTCTACAAAAGATGCAAAACTCAGTTGAGTAAATCATGTCAAACAAAATTAAAACATTTGGTCACAGCTGATACAAATTACTCCCATGAATGTGAACCTCTTCTGCACGTGTGCAAAACTTCTTTGCACAATTGTTCAATCATTATTCATGCATAAAAGAGGTCACCTCTGAGTTGCTGTTTGCAAGAATGGACCAAGTAAGAGGGCGAGGGCAAGGACAAGGGAAAGGTAGAGGGGCCCATAGAGGAAGAGGGGTTCAGATGCGTGGTGGTGGAGTAGCTCAAAGGGGAATACAAAGAGTTAATGTTTCAGATGAAATTTGTGACACAATTATTGACCATGTTGTCAATCATGGCCTTTCCATGAGAGAGGCTGGGCAGCGGGTCCAGCCCAATCTCAGTAGATCAACTGTGGCATCAATAGTAAGACTATTCAAGAATGAGAACAGGTAAGTTACAATGCTATACCACACTGTATTTCAGTATTACTGTACTGTATACAGTACAATATATGTGTAAAACAGTTGTTCTGTCAATGCCCTTTATGTGACCATCAAAATGTCACAGTTTGTACATATTTACTGTATTTATAAAATTCAAAGACAACCACACACTGGTGGCAGAGGTAAAGTCTTCACTGCGGCACAGGAGGCTGCCATAGTGAATATGGTTGTTGCCAACAATTCCATAAGATTGCGAGAGATCCAGACAGCAGTCATTCAAGATCACAACATGTTCAGAAATGTCAACAGTGTGAGTTTGGCCACTATTGATTGGGTCCTTAAAAGACACAAAGTGGGAATGAAACAACTTTACAAGGTTCCATTCCAAAGAAACAGTGACAGCGTGAAGGAGACTAGACTCCAGTATGTACAGGTAAGGGTTTGTCACTGTAATGCCTTTTCTTACAGTAAAACATTGCATTGCATGCAGCTGGAATATTTTACAATGTATTTACTTTATGTATACATAAATACTGTGTTTCTATTGTATTTTTATCTTAGAGAATAATGGTGCTTGAAGCAAACGCAACACCCCATACATTCATTTATGTAGATGAAGCCGGCTTCGTATTTCAAAAGTAAGGAGACGAGGGAGGAACCTCATTGGTAAGGGGGCCACTGTAAATGTGCCAGGGCAAAGGGGTGCAAACATCACCATGTGTGCCGCTATCTCCAGCGATTGTGTTCTTTGCCATATCCCTACAATTGGCCCATACAATACAGAACGTCTCCTCACATTTGTTGATGCATTGCACCAGAGAGTGGTACCACCAGAAGAGAGAGGGCTAGTGAGGCCTGACATGTCCCGCTTCGTCATCATATGGGACAATGTTGCTTTCAACCACTCCAGTCTGGTTACTGAATGGTTTGCAGCCCACCCACGAATGATGATGCAATTTCTCCCTCCGTACTCTCCTTTTCTCAATCCAATCGAGGAATTCTTCTCTGCGTGGAGGTGGAAAGTTTATGATTACCGTTTACATGACCAGATGTCCCTCCTAGACGCAATGAATGCTGGTTGTCTGGCAATCACTGCAGAGGACTGCCAAGCGTGGATGCGCCATGCAAGAAGATTTTTTCCTCGCTGCATTGTGAGGGAAAACATCCAGTGTGATGTTGATGAAAACATGTGGCCTGATTGACAAGAACAAATGCACTGAATGTGGTGTATACTGTATTTCTGTTGCCTTTTTTGACATTGCTTTGTTTTTGCAGTGATTTGTTAGCTTGGTGTATTTTATTTTTATTCTCTGGATATACAGCATCATTGAATTTGTAAAGGACAAAATGGAAAAAGGTAAAATAAAGCCTTTTGTTTCTGGATATTCATGCTCTCGAGTGACATTCTTTCTGCATTGGTCATCTTTGGTAAAATCATTTTAGGAAAAAAGAACACAGCCCATGCTGTGATAATATGTTTACTTGCCTTTTATGGTACATACTATAATTATAGTATCTACAAATGGCACAAACATATAAAAGAGGGTTAACCATGTTAGGGTATATTGATAGTTGTAGTTAGTATTTATTGGGCCATTGTGTAACAATTGATTGAAATAACTTTTCATTAGGTAACAAGTTATATGTTTTGATGGAGGTAGTTGATTTAGTGTCATGTATTTAATGTTTTGAGAGTCTTAGTGCATTTTGCAAATGAAATGTGTCATTTTGGCCAACGTGTTTCAGTTTGGGGCTGCATGTTAATTGTTTTGAAAAAGTGAATTCTGTTTGGACAAATGTGCTCAAGCAATCGAGAAAAACTGTAAATACAAAAGTTTAGTTAACAGGTTTTGTTCTGAATAAGATACTATTCATTTTAAGTACCTGAGGTTCTAAATTTGCAGGACCTGTGTGGTTTTGTACAGTGCAAATAAGTACCTTTTTCTTTGCAACATTCAAATTCAATATAAAAGAAAATAAGAAATATTAATTAGTTTTCAATCCTAATCTATCAAACACATCATTAACAGTGATGTAATTCTCCAAATACCGAGAAGACAAGTGCTTGCATGCATAATGCTCTATGCACTAATATTGCTTCTGTATTCGTGAACAACTACTGTAATATCACCACAGGTTTATGAACAGCATAGATTACTGCTCATTATACAGGAGAGATCAGAATTTGCATCTCATTATAAATAGATTTGCAACTCTGAAAGTCAAGATTTAGAACTTCCTTCTGGCAAAGATAAATGAGTGGTATAGTGAACGGAAAGAAGTCGTAGAAAATATAATAGGATGGAGCTATGGCGTCACAGTTACGCAAAAACAAAATTGACCTGTTAGTGAAATGGAAAAAAATCAAGAAAAATTATTTACTGTTTTTTCGATTGATAAAACACAATTTTCGAAAGATTGTGAAAAAGTTCAAAACTCTTAACACAAAAATCCTAACTATTCACTCCAGTAGCAAAAGTCTTTAACAAGTACAAAACCCATGTTTTGGGGTCAGATTTGATAAGTACATCTTGCAAAAGCATATACTGCACCAAAACACCAAACAATTAGAAATTTTGAGTTTAATCATCCAAGCAAAATAAATAAATCTTTTTCAAATTAGAAATGGCTAAAGGGCTCTAAATTATAGTGAACAAAGGAATATAAATACATTCTAGTAAATATACAAAATAAGGTCTAATACAATACTATGCAAATGCATAGATCAGTCATTCCTGAGCATCAAGCCTCTCTTGTGCTTGTGGCCACAGATTTTCATCTTCATTTGCAAGGCAGCATGGAAAAAACCTTCTTGAATGACGTATCCATCCCTGGCATTGCTCTGCTATAATGTCGTCACAAGCTTCATCCATTGCCTAGAGAAGGGTGGCTTGCTCATATGGGTGGTGATCATACACCTCCCACCTCCAGGCTGAAAAGAACTCCTCGATAGGGTTAAGAAATGGGGAATAGGGTGGCAGGAACATCATTATGAATTGAGGATGTGCTGCAAACCACTCTCGCACTACTACTGCAAGATGGAAATTTACATTGTCCCAGTTTTGACCACGGCGTCGGCGTTGAAGCCAGCTTCATATATATAAAGGAATTCATGTCGGTCAACACGCATCAAACTCCATCCTCCTCTGTGAAAAAAAAGATGTTCAGTTGTGATTACACTTCACATGGTCACAGAACTATGGTCGCCACCATTCTACTCTACTGTAAAGTAACACGGCTCACATACCTACAGTAGTATAATGCAACTTAATGTTCATACCATTACTGTAGTACTTCTAAAATAACTGTACACTTACTTGAACATATTGACGTTGTAATGCCTTCACCCTTTCCTGAAAAAGGACCAAATAGATCTGCTTCATTGTGATTTAGTACCTTTTCAAAATACGTCCGATTGTGACAGTGCTTATCGAATCAATCCCTCGAAACATGTCAGCAATAATGTCCCTTTGGATTTCCCTGAGGTGAATGTCATTCTTGGCTTGGGCCATTTCCATTATGGTCATCTCCTGCTCAGCAGTGAGGACACGGAAACACCCATCACTGCCTTTTTTCCTTTCAATTCTTACAGTAATGCATATGTAAAAAAATTCACAACATCACTACTGTAAACATACTCTTTTAGCAATTACTGTAATACTGAACATATGTGCATGCAGTGCATTCCAATACTGTGTACACTTGACTTGACCGGTCCTCAGTACGCAGTGATCGGATTATTGAGGCTACAGTTAACCTCTTCAGATTGGGTTGGACGATCAGTCCAGCTGCTCTCAATGACAAGCCTCTGTTCACTACATGGTCAATTATGGTTGCTCTGATTTCATTGGAGACAACAGCACGTCTTGGTTGTTGTTGACCTTGATGTCGACCACGACCAGCAACTTCTGCAGTCTGCTCCATGTTGTCACAAACTACTACTGTTTCCTCACAACCTTTTATGTAGTGATGTAGTAATTATCAGTTAAGTTTCTCTGCATTCTCACATGGGCAAGGTCATTTGCAATAGTGAGCACTAATCATTAGTAAATGAATATATAATTAAGTATTTTGCAAGCATAGATATTAGCATTTGAAATATGTCTTTAAGACAGATAATAGCACCTAAAGCTGGGGCAGCAGTGTGGAGTAGTGGTTAGGGCTCTGGACTCTTGACCGGAGGGTCGTGGGTTCAATCCCAGGTGGTGGACACTGCTGTTGTACCCTTGAGCAAGGTACTTTACCTAGATTGCTCCAGTAAAAACCCAACTGTATAAATGGGTAATTGTATGTAAAAATAATGTGTAAAAAAATAATGTAATTGTATGTAAAAATAATATGATATCTTGTAACAATTGTAAGTCGCACTGGATAAGGGTGTCTGCTAAGAAAATAATAATAAAGAACTGAGTGGGTGGTTAAGAATTTAGCATTTTATATGTAAACATGTGAAAATGTGTTTCAAGTTTAGAATTTTGGAACTCAGTTCTGTTTTTTGTGTTAAGAGTTTTGAACGTTTTGATAATCTTTTGAATAAAGTGTTTTAGCAATCGTACAAAACTGTAACACTTTGCAGGGCCAAAAAAACATTAAGAAACGAAACATGTAATGAAATAAATTCACTTGGACACTGTAAGCAACAGACACTTGACATAAAAAAATGGCATAACCTTAGGAGAATTATAAAAAAAAAGAAAGCAAAGACAAAACAAAACAAGCAGGACAACCTGAATGTGATGTGTTACTGTAAATGTAGCGCAGACCCTGGGCACAGCATAAAACAAACCAAAACATTTTAAAAGTAATCTATTTCGCATGCTGAAAAAAAAAAAAAAAACTTCTCACAGCAAAAATAAAGGCTCTGCAAAAATAAAGGCTGTCTGTATCTGCCACTGAACTGGGTGACATATCCCTCCCCACAGTCCTATTGCAGACATGATTTGACAGATATTGAACCTGAAGAAGCATTATTTTGGGGTCTCTTGATGCTTTAGCACCGATTGTTCCAGTGCTCATTTCCCTGCTGTGTACATGTTTCTTTGTCAAAAAGTGAGGGGGCATGGCTTAGCATTGTGATACTAATTATAACACTGACAGAAATACCACGGCCAACTAAGTTACAAAAGACTCAACTTGCGCTTTCTAAACACCTCCAACTTCTCTAGAAACAGGTGGAGACTGTGCTGGGGTATCTGGGGGAGTGGCCTCCATAGTGATGTATTTCCAGTGTGAAATGACTTCTGTGGTGTTGTGGGCTCTTTGTATTTATGTTTTCTGTTTTGTATTTGTGTGTTTTGATTTGCATTTGTGTGTTTTGATTTGCATTTGTGTTTTTCGATTTGTATTTGTGTTTTTAATTTGTGTTCGTGTTTTTTTATTTGTGTTTTTCTGATTTGTATTTGTGTTTTTCGATTTGTATTTGTGTTTTTCTGATTTGTATTTGTGTTTTTTTTTAATTTGTATTTGTGTTTTTAATTTGTATGTGTTTTTAATTTGTATTTGTGTTTTTCGGTTTGTATTTGTGTTTTTTTCATTTGTATTTGTGTTTTTCTGATTTGTATTTGTGTTTTTCGATTTGTATTTGTGTTTTTAATTTGTATTTGTGTTTTTCGATTTGTATTTGTGTTTTTAATTTGTATTTGTGTTTTTTTTTAATTTGTATTTGTGTTTTTCGGTTTGTATTTGTGTTTTGCACTTCAGGGCCACCGTACGTTCCCTTGGAGATTACGATATTAAATATCCCTTATTAGTTTTCTTACCTCAAAATGTGGCCTCAGGTTTCATTATCTCCCACCACAGTACCATTGAGGCACACAGAATGGTGGGTCAGATCCAAAGGCCTCCACTTCACTTACCAGCACACAAAGGCTTTATTGATATACATCCCCCACCCCCCAAATTTTTTTGACTAGTCCACCCCCGGGGGGCGGGGGGGGATTTTTTTAATGTACATTTTTGAAGTCACACAACAAAGCACCAGATCACAAATTCAGTGGACATTAACCAATAAATCAGCATGGCATTCTCTGCAGTAGTTGTGGCACTGGTCTTGGGATTGTTTTTCACCTCCCAAGCAATTATCATGTGCAAAGAGGATTGCGGACCTTCACTGGCCTTTCAGATCTTGGTTTGTTCTGCACAGTGACAACACTAACTTTCACATGCAGATCACATGCACTCTGAAAAGTATTTTTTCATTTGGAATTATCCTATTTTTTTCAACTGCTTATATAAGCAAATCTCATTAGTGCATTCAGTTCTGGTGTATGCATTAGCCAATGATAATGCTTCAGAAGTTTGAGCCATTATTATTATTATTATTATTATTATTATTATTATTATTATTATTATTATTATTATTATATTTGCTCTTTAATTTTTTAAAAAATGGAGTGTCACTGTATGTGTTATTGTCGTTCAGTCTGTTAGTTTCAGTTATTGTTGCGACCATCATAATAAAACAAATTGATCTTATTGTTTGATTTCAAGGGCCTGGCTGCTTCCTTATTACAACCATACCCGCATTCATAGCCTGGAGGAGTATTGTCATGTAAAAATACAAGTGCCATCAATTTTGAATTACATATTTAGTACTTCAAGGAAATCTTGCTTATAAATAGACATGTGATTTAATGCAGTATGTAAAGGTGACATATCTGAGATATTCATGAATAATTCAATGACTGAGCTTTTTTAAAAAGAGAAATATTAATACGCCACCTTAAAATGAAACCATTAGACTTTCTCATTGCTTTTTCAGTACTGTTACATTTTGCATATGCAATAATTACTTTTAAATCTGCATACTGTATTCTCAGTACAATTAGCATGGAAGCATATGTTACAACTAAATGACATACATTTATAGCATTATTAAGTGTAGCTGTATGTGTTATTGTCTTCCAGTTTGTCGGTTTCAGTTATTGCAACCAACATCATTTTTGTAACCACCATAATATAACACCCTTAGCTGATAAGGAAAGGGCTCAGTAAGCAGATCAGTGTGCCATTGAACAATGTTCACCTCAATAATAGCATTGCTGTGTAAGAAATTGACCAAAGTAAACTATAGGTTAAATCCATAGAGCTGTGGTGCAGCAGAATTCATTGTGACCTTAAAGAGCTACAGAGATCCTCTTACCTAGGGCTGCTTCCAGAGACAATAGTGTATGCTGAGTTCATGTAGCCATGCAATCCCCTTCCTTTTAGATCGCAACCACATTTATAGGTTAAGTATAGAACCTGATAGAATTCAATTTGAAATATTCATGAGCAATAAACAAGGCTATGTGCCTTTGATATCTGAAGTGGCAGAATAATAACATAAATATGACAAAAGACTTGGTAAGCAATGTTACAAACAAGGTTTCTGTCAGAACGGCTTCACAAGATTCCAGATAAAAGCACAGAGAGGGAGAGAGAAAATCCCTTGAATTTTATGAGTGGAGCGATTCCGAAACAGGGAGGAGAATGCGTACAGTACATTGTCATCCAATATTTCATCCTTAAAAGGGCTAACAGTATTGATTCTCTCTGCCTTGAATCTCCTAATCTATCATTGAGCGTGTCTAAGAGTTTCTCCTGTTTGCTCTTTGTGTAAAAACACAGCATTTTGTTCAATTCTTAATTTGTTCACTGTGTTTGCCAGGCTACAAAACAGAAAGCTCCTCTTACAACAATCGTAGTTCACTGAAGGAAACGTAACCATTGTTTTGTTCTGAGACTCCAATGAACTAATGGAAGTCTAAGGAGGCTTTTTCACTGTCTAGTCCTTCCACTCTTGGTCTTTGCTCCAATCCTGTTCTAAATTTATTAATTTAACCAATTAAACCTTCATCCATACCCTGGAGTAGTTAATTATATAGTGATATATTTTACCTGTTAAACCTGGAGTGAGATGGCCTTCCAAGCCCGTGATTGGACACCCCTGGTCTAGATAATCATATGATGATTATAGTTTCACTCAACTGGTCAACTTGATTCTGATCTCTGCAATTGAGTGACTGTCTGGAATTCTTCAATGGAGAGTGTCATCCTGGAAAAGATTTTGAAGCCTCATTTCCAGATATACAGCAGCTGAACTTATTCTGCATTTCCTTCCATAGATGTCTGGCCTTTAACAGTTACAGATAGCATACTAGACAACATCAGGTCAATACAGGCTTTGTTGTACCTGAGTATCAGTGCAAACTAGGGGTTTAATTAAAAAACGTGTATCAATGGATTGTGATTTTCTTTGCATGATATATTGCATTCGCATAGATTTGTATATTGTGTGTATCAGGCTTGACCATGTTTTTTTTTTAAAGGTTACCTTTACTGTAGTGGAAGTAGACCTAGTTCTACAAGTATATTCCTTCAGTCGTTCAGCCAAGACACCAACCTTTCTTCCCTATTTTTTTCTCTCTGTCATCATGCTAATTAAGGTTCATTATAAACAACTGGAGAGTTAATAATGCGGGGATCTAAAGGTCAGGTGCTCGTGGTACAGTAACACAGAAACTAATTTGAGGGTGGGGGCACAACAGGATAACAGTAAATAACAGAATGAGAGCGTAATTGCAATATTACAGAGGGAAGCAATATAGACTCAACATGCGTTCATAGACAAAACACCAAAACAGAACTCAACAAATAGCAACACCAGTCCTGTACTGTCTGGAAGGAACAGTATACCACTTTTTTGTACCTCTATGTATTACAATGCTTATAATTATTTCAACATGTGTATTTTATAATACCAGATGCCAGAATAAATCTGCATAATTGAAATAAGACACTCATTGCATTGCAGTTTGAGCCATTTCAGGTTTTACGAGCTGCAAGCTCTGTACACATTGTACTGATGTAGTAGAAAAAAAATCATATGTCTGCAGCTCGTAAAAAATGTAATGGTTCAAACTCCTATTTCCATCCCTGTAGCGTGTAGCTTGGAAAAACGAATTTGTCAATACAGTTGTCTCCGGCTAAGAGAACACAATAACATAAGAAAGTTTACAAACGAGAGGAGGCCATTCGGCCCATCTTGCTCGTTTGGTTGTTAGTAGCTTACTGTTCCCAGAATCATCAAGCAGCTTCTTGAAGGATCCCAGGGTGTCAGCTTCAACAACAATACTGGGGAGTTGGTTCCAGACCCTCACAATTCTCTGTGTAAAAAAGTGCCTCCTATTTTTTGTTCTGAATGCTCCTTTATCTAATCTCCATTTGTGACCCCTGGTCCTTGTTTCTTTTTTCAGGTCGCAAAAGTCCCTTGGGTCGACATTCACGGGGTTTTCATGCAAGTTTTTTTTTTTTTTTTAACTCGAGACATTTACACGAGAAAAATGTCTCATCTAAAATGCTTTTTTCGGGTTTCCATTCGCTCAGTTTATTTTACTCAAGTAAACCGGGCTTTTCACCCAACGTCATGCAAATGAATGGGAAAGGTGGAGGTTGATATGTACATTAGCTATGCGTAATGTACTCTTGCTGTTTTTGAAGATTACTAGTGAACTTTTGTGAAAATGTGGTTTCCATACGCAGAGATCTGGTACACGAGTGAATCTAAGCTGCTGTAATAAAGCAAAATACCTTGTGCCTAGTTGGTTAATAATGTGTTTTTACGCTCTTGCCCAAATTGTTTTTTAAATGTCATTAGTGGGGTGTCTTGTCATTAGTATTGAATACTGTTTCAACTAATTTATCTTACGACTCAAATGGTATAAAATGAAACTGACTTGTTAAATTTGCAGACGACACAAAAATAGGAGGAGTGGCAAACACTGTTGCAGCAGCAAAGGTCATTCAAAATGATCCAAGGGTCACAAATGGAGATTAGATAAAGGGGCATTCAGAACAGAAAAAAGGAGGCACATTTTTACACAGAGAATTGTGAGGGTCTGGAACCAACTCCCCAGTAATGTTGTTTGAAGCTGACACCCTGTGATCCTTCAAGAAGCTGCTTGATGAGATTCTGGGATATGGGTAGTGGGTAGTGGGCACTTGAAAGGGAGATGGCAGATACTGATTAAATGGACTGAAGTGCATTCATTAATTCCCAAAATTGCCACTGTCGGTTGTATCCTGCACAAACTCTTGTCAACAACAAAATGAGGTGTTCAGGAATCAGTGGCTGCCTGTGAGACAGATGGGGAAGGTTACCAGTGTTGCCAAGTCTCACAAGGAAAAAAAAGCGGCACTGCCTTTCAAAACAAGCCCAAAACAAGCGCTTGTTAGAGTATTGGTGTTTATGCAAATTCCAACCCACTACTCTCAAAAAACAAGCCCAATCCCGCTTATTATAAGTGGACTTGGCAACTGTGAAGGTTACCTCAGCTGCCAGTTTTAATTGGACAGCAGCGATCTGAGGAGGCTCGTGCTCTCAGAGATTCTCTCCTTTATTTTGTGTTGGATTTAGTGTTGTATAAAATATTAATGATGCAAACAAATAAAACACAATCAATATGTCCATTTGCAATTTTACTTGGTCAGTTCTGAGAGGGCATAAACAACTTGTTGAATGTTGTTGCACTGTTTTGGGCGATCGAGCTGGCTCATGACATCCAGTTCACCGACTGTATTTTTTAACGTGGAGGGCAGACACGCGCTGTCTTTGGTCATAGCTGGGATAAAAAAAGGAACAGAATTAATTCAGTTACATTTAAGCAGCTAACTTGCTCTTCATGTTTAACTTTAGCATAGTTTTTACAGCAAGGATATTCTCAAACAGCTGCTTTAATACTATAACAAGGGCATAACACAGTTCATGGTAAGTGGTTTTATAGAGAACTGTAAACCCACAAGAGATATACAACATGACAGATCAGACACTTGCTTTCTGCCGTCCACAGTAACAACTGACCTGATCCCATGCAATATTTATAGTTAAGGATAAACACGCTCATTAACATTTACACGTGAAATGCGGGTTTCCATGCGAAACTGGATGTGGTTTTCCCGTGTGTTTCATCATTTACACGAATAAATGAGATTTACCCTAACCCTCTCTTTGGCCGTTTTTTTCGGCCACCAACCTGATTTACCCTAGTAATTCTCCCAAACGTGCACGTGCATCACCATTTCACGTGTAAATTGATCCGCATGGAAACCTCATGATTGTCAATACCTTTTAGAATTTTGAATGCTTGAATCAGATTGCCATGTAGTCTTCTTTGTTCAAGACTGAATAGATTAAATTCTTTTAACTTGTCTACATATGACATGCCTTTTAAACCCAGAATAATTCTGGTCGATCTTCTTTGCACTCTTTCTAGAGCACCAATATCCTTTTTGTAGCAAGGTAACCAGAACTGAACACAATATTCTAGATGAAGTCTTACTAATGCATTGTAAAGTTTTAACATTACTTCCCTTGATTTAAATTCAACACTTTTCATTATATATCCAAGCATTTTGTTGGCCTTTTTTTTATAGCTTCCCCACATTGTCTAGATGAATACATTTCTGAGTCAACATAAACTCCTAGGTATTTTTCATAGATTCCTTCTTCAATTTCAGTATCTCCCATATGATACGTATAATGCACATTTTTATTTCCTGCGTGCAGTACCTTACACTTTTCTCTATTCAATGTCATTTGCCATGTGTCTGCCCAGTTCTGAACGTTGTCTAGATCATTTTGAATGACCTTTGCTGCTGCAACGGTGTTTGCCATGCCTCCTATTTTTGTGTCTTCTGCAAATGTAATACGTTTGCTTACTATACCAGAATCTAAATCATTAATGTAGATTAGGAATAGCAGAGGACCTAATACTGATCCCTGTGGTACTCCACTGGTTACCTCGCTCCATTTTGAGGTTTCTTCTCTAATCAGTACTTTCTGTTTTCTACATGTTAACCACTCCCTAATCCATGTGCATGCATTTCCTTGAATCCCTACTGCGTTCAGTTTGAGAATTTTTTTTTTTTATGCAGGACTTTGTCAAAAGCTTTCTGGAAATGTAAATAAACCATGTAATATGTTTTGCAATTATCCATTGTCGATGTTGCATCAAGACGGTTAGTTAGACACAATCTCCCTTTACTAAAACCATGCTGCCTGTCTCCCAGGATACTGTTACCATATAGGTAATTTTCCATTTTGGATCTTATTATAGTTTCCATAAGTTTATATATAATAGAAGTCAGGCTTATTGGTCTGTAGTTACCTGATTCGGTTTTGTCTCCCTTTTTATGAATCAGTATTACGTTTACAATTTTCCAGTCTGTCAGTACAACCCTTGTGTCAAGAGACTGTTGCAAGATCTTGGTTAGCGGTTTGTAAATAACTTCTTTCATTTATTTGAGGACTATTGGGAGGATCTCATCCAGCCCAGGGGGTTTGTTAATTTTAAGAGCTCCTAATCCTTTTAACACTTCTGCCTCTGTTATGCTAAAGTTATTTAAAACTAGATAGTCCTTTGCAGTATCCCAGAAAATACCACAGTTTTGGTCTTGTCTTTTAATTTCCTTCCTAGATCTCTGAATTTGTTTTGCAGGGATTTTGGTCTGTCTCTTCCAATGTTGTTTGTACCGATGTGGACGACTACTACCGGGTCGTCTTCTGTTCTTTCTAGGGGCCTGTCCACGTTCTCAGTGATGTGCATGATAAAGGCTCCTGGAAGACAGCACACTGTTGTAATAAGGGGGTCCAGGCTGTACACTGAACTTGCTGTGTTTCTCAATATGGAGTCCCCAACAATCATGACCTCCATTCTTTTTGCTGCCTGGCCAGCACTGTTTATAGGGTTCTGGATGTTGTTCCTTTCGTTCTCTTTATGTTGGTTTTGATCATCTATGTTTTGAAGTGGCACAAATTTGATTGATGTTTTGATTTCTGGTGGTTGTGGTTGACTAAGTTTCTATTTTTTCCTGTCTCTGCCTATCTGAACCCAACTGTTTTGACCCTCTTCTATCTGGTGGCTTTCTGTCTGTTATTATTATTTCTTAGTAGACGCCCTTATCCACGGCAACTTACAATTGTTACAAGATATCACATTATTTTTACATACAATTACATTTATTTATTTATTTATTTATTTATTTATTTATTTATTTATTTATTTATTTTTTTAGGGTGTAAACTTCCAAGAATTGTGGGTGTGCCAGCTCCTCAAGCTCCTGTTGCTGTCTCATTTCCTGCAGCTCCATTTCTAGCATACTTACTCCTTTAAGCAAGTCCTGGATCGTGCAACAATTTACACATACTTGGTTTAGCTCTGCTGGGTTTTGTCGGATTCACAGACTACTGGCTTAAAGGCCATGTTATTAATTTTCTTTTTTTATTATTATTATTTTTTTTTTTGCAAGTTTAAGTTTAGTTTCTGCAGCTGTCAACCTGCTTTCAAACTGCTTCTAACTGCTCTGTACTCGTCCCACAGAGTACTCACATGCTGCCGCACCTATGCTGTCGCTGTTAAAACTGCCTTGCTTTTGTGTGTGTTGGTTCGTGCTGTTAGCTAAAATACTTCTCGGGTCAATTGGACGTAGTAACAGGTTTTCAGTCGAGCAACTGGCATTCGCCCAAGTATTACACGAAAATTAATGATGAAACAAACATTGGTGTGTGATGTTGATAGTCACTATAATTGTTAATTTTATACAAGTAGGCATTTAACCTGTTGCGGTCCACTTAGTCAATGCCTGTCAGAGGTGTCAGGTCTAATTTATTTTCACACAAGCTGTTTATTTTACACGCGGTGTTTAAAAGTAATTTTATTCACAGTAAAACAGGTTTAAAAGGCACAGCATAGCAAAAGGACACTCAGTACTGCATCCCCAGCCCTGCCCCACTCCTTGTTTGCTGTATTTATCACATATCTCTTCATAGTAGTGCATACTGATAAATCCTCTCCTGCTCACTCGATTTATCACCAAACTCCTCAATAATGCTATCCAAGTCATTATTTTATTACTATAACATCTCAAAAAGCTTGCTGAATGTCTGAGATTTTCTTTGAGTGGAAGCAGCTATCTTGTTTGCTTATGTCCATGTTATGTCTGTGTTGAAGAGACGATGTGTATTGCTCAGATCCCCCTCCGGGGTTTTTTTTCAGCTTCTATCGGCCTCTCTCGGCCATTGAAAGCTTTTCTCGGCTTTTTCCGGAGAAAAAACGACTAGAGACCTGTGTATGATGCCTTTTTGATGATGTCGGACCTGGAAAGGAAAATTTGTAATGTCGGACCTGGTCCAACATAGGACCGCAAGGGTTAAGAAAAGAAAAAAAAAACCTAGGCCTATTGATTTCTTTCGGAGCAGTTTTTATCACTTGATGCGGTCCAGTCCAGGCTTCTTAATCACGACTCTTCACGAGAAATTAGTCATTTCCATTCATACTGCAGTTTGATTGGTTGTATCTCCAGTCATTCATATTGCACGCGGCCGAAACAGCAGTTTGATTGGTAATAAGAGGATGTGTATGCATGTGTATGCTGCCATATAACTGCAGAAAACGCATTCCCTTCTACAATGCCTGCCCATAAATATTTTAAATATAAACCACTTAAAGGTGAAGTTGACTTGCTTATGTTGCCAAAAAACTGACTTTCCCTACAAAATATAAAAACAAGAAATATCTATCAAGAAAATCTTCCTGCAGCAAACAGATGGCCCCCCAGTGCCTTCAAATAAAAAAATGAAGGGGCCCTTATAAGAAGTAAGCCCCACCCCACCCCCCGTAATTCAAGCACTGGTCACAATGCCACTCTTGCAAATTAGAGTGTAGTTTTTGTGGCTAACGATTCCATGAATCAACGTCAAGTAATTTACATTTAATTATGTATTCTACCAGAAGTTAAAAGGTAAGAACAGGAACCATTTGTAGCTACCCACTTATTATCATGTTATTACAAATGTATGTATTACCCTTGCCAATAATTAAAAAATGCACAGATGTCTTCTGTAACTTCAAAAGCACCAAATAACCAGGTGCATCCTGCACATTATAAATAATGTTGTTCATTTGTCACACCATGTCAAAATACAATATTCTGTCTGCCAATTAGCTCATAACCAATCTTTTTTATCTTGCAATAAAATATGGTAAATGACAACTATAAAAAAAATGCAGTACTTTAAATATTCCTGATGGCCAATTAAGCAAAGTTAAATCCAAGTTTAAAGCACCAAAGCGGTTATTATTTTCATAAAGTGCCTGTCTGCTTACAGATAAAATTACTTGCTACAGAGGTCCACACTTGCAATTTATATTGACACTTTTTCTTTGACAGAATGAGTACTGTGTTCTGCTTCTGAGGTCTATAACAAACTGCCAGAGTAACCTTTTGTTCCAGGACTTGGTCATATTAATGAGGGTGTTTTGCCCAAATGAACTGCATCAAGTAAGACCTGATCAAAGTCTTCCCACCCAGTTGTCTCCAGCTAAGTGTCGACCCCAGACAGAACACATTCATCTTGACAAGACTTCACATTCTACAAGAACACATGGGAGAATGTAAAAATGTGTTTTATGCCAATAGAATGTTAACCCTGTGAGTTTCCACTGGTGTATCTTTAAGAAGAACAGCATTACACAACATTGCCTAGTCTGATCAGTAAGGCTTCAAGTTTAGCCGATCCCCTTGGGGGTCTTGGTCATATTCCTAGGGGTTACGTGATTTTAGGACAACAGAATGCCCCATAACTCATAATATTCAAACTGCAATTATTCTCCCTGAAGACGATGCTTGGAATTAAAACACTTTCTATTTTTTTTAAAGTACAGTCTCTGTTGAATATAAGAGAATGGGGAAAGTTGCGTCTGTACTTATTCTGTCCATCTCTAGGACAAACACGTGTAACATGTGGTTCCATGATTTATAGGTTGTGGTGTTCCTTGACTAGAAAATTTACAAAATGCTTTCTTTGACAGGGTATTGTGCTGGTGGCTTTGGCGTAGTTCACGTGAGCAGGTTAGTTTCTCCCAACCTGGTCAGACACATTCTGTAATGAAAACTCTAGGTTTTTAACCCCAGCTTAGGAAAACATGATTTTTTATGATTAATGTCTGAGCTTTCAAACAGTAAACGGGAGGAATAAGAAAAATGAATCTAAAAAACAATAATACTGAATAAACCATTTAAATCAAAAGTCAAATCTAGTAGTCAACTCTTGAAGGAGGGTCAAGGGTGGGCAATGTCATCCAGTGAGTAATGATAAGAGGAAGATGTGGAACATGAAAAGTATACAGTGTTTTGCTTACTATACAAAACAGACTTGCCAACATGAAGCCAATTTGTCATGTTACGTAAAACCTTGCAACAGAAATCTCATCCCCCAGGTGAAAAAAGACACAGCCAACATTTATCTCCTTTAAACAAGTCTGTCCTTGTATTTTAAGCAACTGACCTCTTCAGGTAACTATCCCCCTTCAACAATCACCTTTGGGCTTTCCTAGTGCTGGCTAAGCCAACAACAGGATCCCATCAATTCGACTTCAATCTACTGTTCATGGCAGTCATGAATTATCCATCTGCTTATTCGATTAGCTAGTGTACAGATCTTTCAAATCCATGCTTGTACCTGTTATTATTACTGGTCTCCTTTTGTGTGATAAAAATATGTTGTTTATTTGTGTGTTAGTTCAGTGTATGCAAATATACTATAGATAAACAGCTGAATGCAAGATCAGAATATTTGAAATCATAAAACTTGTCTGGTATTTTATATATTTGTACAAATAGAAATACACTAAAGAGACTCAAGTACCCTTTTGGAGGTTTGATTTTCACAAGCTCGATACACAAAGGGCCCTATTTTATTGATCTAGACACTGATGACGTTTAGATCAATTAAATAGACTCTAATATCTTGTATATATTTTACACTGGCTGCATAATATGATACTGATATTACACTGAATGGGCACACATGCAATTCAAGCCCACTAAGTCAAGGAGCATCTCTATAATTAAAGGTAAAGAAGTGGATAAGAGGTTCTACATTAACAGTGAGGCAATACCAACAGTGTCTGAGAAGTCTTGGGAGATAGTATGGTGGGGACTTAAATTACAAAGTTTGTGTGGGAGAAACGAGACAACAAACAGTGCAAGGGTTGAAGAGCATAGACAGCAGCACTTTACCAGACAAACTTAAACTCTGGTGCTTGTGGCCACTCACTGTGTATGAGATTTCCTTGACAACAGTAGAGAAGCTGGAAGCGTTAATCAGGAAATGATTAGGAGTTCCACATTACCTCAGCAGAGTGGGACTGTATGGTAAAGGAATACTGCAGCTGCCAGTCTCAGTTCTAAATGAGGAGTTTAAGTGCACCAAGGTTCGATTGGAAATTACCTTGGTCACACAACAAATTTGTGAGGGAGGCAGCACCTGTGTTGAAAACTTAAAGAAAGTGGGCAGCAAAGGAAGCGGTGGAGATGTAAAGGCTTCTCTTCGTAACAGTGATATCATGATAGCAAGTACAGCATGGAAGAGGAGGCCTTGGTTTCAGTTCAGCTCCTCCTAAATGGCACAAAGCAGCCCCAGCTCAACGGAGGAAGCTGGTAGTCAATGAGGTGCAAAAGCAGGAGAAGAGGATGAGGTGCATAAGGACAGTTTTCCAAGCCAAGCAGGGAGGATGGATGAGATGGGACAGTGTGGATCAAAGCAAGATAGGCTGGCAAGATCTACAGACAATGGAACAGAGCAAGATCAGTTTCCTCATCCGGTCAACATATGGTGTTCTCCCATCACCACAGAACCTTAATCTATGGGTAGGAGAGGATCCGTGGTGTTCTTTGTGTTCATCGCCAGCTACATTGACACATTTTGACAGGATGTAAGGTGGGTCTTAGCCAAGGATGGTTTACTTGGCGTCATGACCAGGTGCTGCAATGTTTGGCCTTAGCATTGGAAGACAAACACAACAATAAGTTGCCACCAGTTCCATCAAAACATTACACACAAAAGACAACATTCCTTGGTCCAGGGGAGCAACCACCAAGAAAAGGTATTAAAACCAAGCCTTGTCTAAGACAACTGGAAGCTGCTAGACTGGAAAATGCTGGCAGATGTTGGTCAACGGCTTATTTTTCCACCTGAGATTGCCACGAGTAACCTTCGACCAGATATTGTCTTGTGGTCTGGATCAGCACGCCTCATTCACCTGGTAGAGTTAACAGTGCCATGGGAGGATGCTGTGGATGAGACGTATGGAAGACAAGCGCAGCATAACCAACAGGTTGCCACCAGTTCCAGCAATATATTACACGCGTGACCAGATTTTCCTCTCCAAAGTCACAGAAGGCTGGTAGTTCAAAATTAGACTTGAAGTGGTTCCTTTTCTGGCTGAATTCTCCAGAGAAACAAGCTAAGTAGCCAATTCTTCAAAGACATCTACTCCACACTGCTGGGGCAGCAGTGTGGAGTAGTGGTTAGGGCTCGGGACTCTTGACCAGAGGTTCGTGGGTTCAATCCCCAGTGGGGGACACAGCTGTTGTACCCTTGAGCAAGGTACTTTACCTAGATTGCTCCAGTAAAAATCCAACTGTATAAATGGGTAATTGTATGTGAAATAATGTATAATGTGATATCTTGTAACAATTGTAAGTCGCCCTGGATAAGGGCATCTGATAAGAAATAAATAATAATAATAATTTCAGCTATGTTTGCTGGACATATTTTGAGATGCAAATAAACATGTTATCTTCTTAAAGTCATGCAAATGGATATTATTTATGTGAAGTATGTGGTTCCATTGTTTTCTTTTTTCTTTCCCTTTGCTTCACAGCAATTTATCTTTTGTTACACCAACTTTTGCATTGATTCATATTAAAGATCATAATTAAGAAAAAACAGCAGTTTGTATATTTTACACAGAAATGTAAAATGTAAGGGTGGGAAAAAAATGTTCAGCTCCACCAGTCTGTGCTCCAGTTCATTTCCTGTTTGTGAGGTAACAGTCCCAGTTTAACTGGCGAAACCATTTATTGGAAATGACACATAGTAGCTGTAACAATGGAAACCTTACAATGGAAGTGTGCATATTGGGCAATACTGTTATTAATACTGTATTTGGGTTGGGTTTAATACAGAACATGATATCAGTCTTTTTATTTATAGTCTTTTGACAAGAAATAATCAAAGAATGTATGTATATATTTTCCTGGTATGTACTTCCTTTTGAAAAAAAAAAAAAAAAAAAAAAAATCAGTATTTTGATTGCAAAAAAGGGAAATGAAAATCAACCCTTTCTGCACTAAGCTAAACTTGCTTTTAATTCATTTGTTTACTGGACACATGGGTCAAATGCATTTTTTTCATTCTGTTAAAATGACAAGAAGAGGCATGTTGGTAACACCGTGTAACAATTTTTTTTTTTTTTTTTTTTGTGTTCCTGGGTATTAAGTGTTATTTCCTAATTGCTTATGCCTCAAAAGTATAGAAAATGACTATTATTCCACACAAACTTTGCTTTTGTGACCAGGACATTGATATTTTGAAATTTACCTATTTTCCAGAACATTCCAGATAGATTCAGTGCTGAGTAAACTTGGAGTAACTTCTAGAACTTTCTAGAACTTTCCAGTATTATAAATAGTAGTATAAATACAGGGGCCTTAAGCCCACCAGTTCAGTTTAGTTCCAGCTGCCTAAGTGGATACATATCTGCATTTTTCTGAGATGGCATCAAGAGGCTGCAAGCATCCGGCAGACACATTTTGCTATGTCTGTGGCCAATTTATCAAGACAAGAGCGAAAAAGTACTCCGTGGAAGCATCTGCTAAGATGTGTGAGGCCTACAAGGCACATTTCGGCATGGCTGTCGTGGATCAAGACAAACCCTGGGCACCTCATTTCACCTGCGAGCACTGCAAAAAACCTCTGGAAGGTAAGATGGACAATTGTTGCTCGGAATTTTATGTTATAAAATTTGTTAAAATTTTTAAAATTGTAAATTTTTTTAATTTTAAAATGTTTTACAATTTTAAATGTTATTGAAAAAATATATCATATATGAAAAATGTTGCGAGAATCTCTTACACATTAGTCATGGGTGAAATAAATGTATTTTTTGTAGGATGGTACAGAGGGGAAAAGAGAGAAATGAAGTTCGCTATCCCAAGAATTTGGCGGGAACCCACTGACCACTCAAGCAACTGCTACTTCTGCATGGTGGACCCTTCCAAACGTCGGACTGGCAAGAATGCACCTGCTATCACGTATCCGGACCTTCCTTCATCCATCGCCCCGTACCCACTCCTCCGGAGAGAGAGCAGCCGTCTTTAGAAGAGAGCAGCAAGTCAGAGAGCAAGGAAGACGTTGTAGATCCAGATGACAATTTCAGAGGTGGAGCTGAGGAGAGAAACCCATACTACCCCAACCAAAAAGACCTCAAAGACTTGATTAGAGATCTTGGTCTCACCAAGTCCAATGCCGAGCTTTTGACGTCTAGGCTCAAGCAGTGGAACTTGTTGGATGAAAGTGTGCAAGTCGCAGATCAGAGGAAGCGGCACCAACCTTTTTCCAGCTTCTTCACCCATCAAGATGGGCTCTGCTTCTGCCACAATGTGACCAGTCTGTTCGAGGCAATCGGAATCGCCTGTAACCAGAATGAGTGGCGCCTCTTCATTGACAGCTCATCCAGGAGCCTCAAAGCCGTGCTGCTCCATAATGGTAACAAGTACCCGTCTCTTCCCCTGGCTCACTCGGTGCACCTCAAAGAGGATTACAACAGCATCAAGACCTTGCTGGACGCCTTGAAGTATGATGAGTATGGCTGGGAGGTCATAGGAGACTTCAAAATGGTGGCATTCCTGTTGGGACTCCAAGGCGGTTTTACCAAGTTTCCCTGCTATCTTTGCCTTTGGGACAGCAGGGACACCAAGGCGCACTACCACAGGCGGGACTGGCCACAGCGGACCGAGTTCTCTGTGGGGAGGAACAACGTCAAGTGGGAGCCACTGGTGGACCCCCGGAAGGTGCTGATGACACCACTGCACATCAAATTGGGCCTTATGAAACAATTTGTCAGAGCTCTAGATAAGGAGTCGGCAGCCTTCAAGTACCTTCAAGACTTCTTCCCTAAGCTGTCTGAGGCAAAGGTCAAAGCCGGTGTCTTCGTCGGACCACAGATAAAGAAGATCCTGGAGTGCAATGAATTCCCCAAGAAGCTCACTAGTAAGGAGAAAGCAGCTTGGAACAGCTTTGTCGCAGTGGTTCGGGGCTTCCTGGGCAATCACAAGGCCGAAAACTATGTCGAGCTGGTTGAGACTGGTGAAGAACTACGGCACAATGGGCTGTAGGATGTCCCTCAAAGTCCATATCCTTGATGCTCATCTTGATAAATTCAAGGAGAACATGGGAGCGTACTAGGAGGAGCAAGGCGAGCGCTTCCACCAGGTTATACTGGACTTTGAACGCCGCTACCAAGGACAGTATAACGAGAACATGATGGGAGACTACATTTGGGGGCTGATTCGTGAAAATGATTTACAGTATAATCGTAAATCTCGAAAAACTACTCACTTCTAAATCTTTTGTAGTCATTTTTGTATTACTTTAGTATAAATACATGTTAATTTGGATTCATATGTTGTTTTTTTCAGACTTTATGTGAACGAGAAGACAAATTCGCCCGTTTTCTCACTGGAAATAGGTAAATTTCAAAATGTCACTGTCCTGGTCACAAAAGCAAAGTTTGTGGGGAATAATAGCCATTTTCTATACTTTTGAGGCATAAGCAATTAGGAAATAATAGTTACTACCCAGGAACAAAAATTGTGTTACATAGTGTAATCAGTAAAGTAGGTCTTTACAGTACTGCATCCCAGTAAGATTGAATAACTCCACACCAAATTTCACAAAAACGACAATAATTTGGTTGTTTTCTGGTGAGGGAATGCTACAAAAACTAATACAAGCAAAATATGTGCATATATTGCTTTATCAGTCTCGGTTCAAAGGTGAGACTAAATTTGTACTTTAACATGGACCCTCAAAGAATCCACTATAGATATATACGTTTGGACATTCAGTATGTGTCAAAGCAGGACCGTTCAGCATTGCAGATGCAATTGCAAACGCCTATAAATATCAATACTATGGATTTGTTAATGCTAAGATCAGTTTAAGACCTGTCCAACTAAATTAACAGCTGCATTCTGAGCCAGGTCGGGAACAAAAACCCAGTTCCCATTATTCAATATGTGTGTGTGGCAGAGGAAATAAGTTACTGTAATGTATTGGGCTAACCTACCCCACCTACTAAATAAAAGGGCATTTCTCTCCCAACTTTCACATGAATAGATCACAGAGTCCTTCAATACGATTGGATATTTTCAAAGAGAAAAACACATTTTTATTTATCTATCTTGTGGTTTTTATAGGGTTGTAAAAGATGTCTATGAAGTAATTATTTAATATTTTATCACAGGTGCTGTCACTAGGATACCAAAACAAAGCTAAAAATAAAAGTTTGCCACACAAAACGAGCGTCGCCCCGCTCCAATAACCTACTACGAAATCCTCTCTATACTGGTTAGGATCAACATCCCATAAATTACCTAATGCTGTTGCTCCCGAAGTCCCGGCCTCTCATCGACTCTGGGTCTTTCCAACAGTCCTGGCTGGGCAGAGCCTTCACAGGCACTGTCTTGCAGTTGAGGGGTTCCGTAGTAGTTATCTTGAGGAGCGAATGCTCTCCTCCTCGATGTAAACATAGCAAGCTTTCGCTCTGTTTAGCTGCGCGCAGCCTCCCTGGGCACGCCCCCCAGCCAATCCAGACCTCCCGATCAACTCAGTGCCGGGTAGGCCTACCTGCTCAATTGGTTACCTAGCAACGTGTCTCCTGTTATGTGCCCCCGCTGCACACAACCGCACAAGAACCAGCGACAGGGTCCTCCCTGTCACAGCCCCGATAAACAGCTAAAAGTTTGAATCTATGCAGAAATGATCAGTGTGTCTTGCCTAATCATTTTATGATTCAACACTTATCATGTTTATTCCTAATGGGAAAATCCTTTAGTTTTAAAGAGTCATAGACGTCAAATGATTAATCAAGGGTTAGCCTCATGAGAATGAAGATAGAGGTAGTTTAACTGACTTTTGATTTCATCTATAATGATGCTGTTGTCTTCTTTTTGTTTTTTTAAGCAGTTCTAAAGACCCTAGCATTATAATAAACTCTTAATTAAACAGGGCAAGCAAACTGCATAATTAAAATGCTCTTTGCTTCTATTTTTATACTGTTATTCCCCTTCCTACTGAAAACATGTTATGTCTATTTCATGCACTTGATAGAGATGCTGTTGGCATGCTGATTTGTATGGAACAAAATAGAAAACCAACAGGGAATAATTTACACAGTATTTGTAAGTAACTTCAATATAAATTATATTAGCAATCCAAAGTGAGATTGTGTCCCTCTTGGAGTTTTATTAAAACTGTACATTTGTTATTCAGTAAAATTATAATATATAGTCTGTATTCAGTTCCTTGGGAGTGTTCAAAAGGCTAACTCTGTATATAAACCAAAAGACATCTCATATTATTTAATGTTATAACCCTAAACCTTATGCTTCAATACCAACATACTGTACTGTAAGAATTGTTAACAGTTTTTACTGTGTAACAAAGGTGCATTGTGAGCCATTGGTATAATTGCTATACTGTGACTGACTGCTTAAACAGTTTCCCTCGAAAAAACAAACATCAACCGCAGTGTGTTGAATAATTTCAGTGGTCATACAGCATCTGAAATCTACTTGCATTTTGAATATGTATATACACTTTTATTGGGTGTGTGACCCGGCTGGCTTCTGGGTGACGTCAGACCAGAAAATGACTGGACTCTCACACAGTACTATGGGTAATGATGTGCTGGTGCGCAATTGTAAAAATAAAAAAGTTTAAACAAAACAGAAACACTTTACAAACAAAACGGCACAGTGGCCAAACAGACAGACAAACAGACACAGAACAAAACAAGTATCATGCTGGTGTAAAACCAGCACGGGTAGCATTTGTTTTCTTACAGGATTCTTTTTATCTCATGACTCACGTCTCTCATTCCGCCTCTGAACACAATAACCCTGTACAGCTAAGATGCAGTTTTTTATACATGCTACCGTCTCCAGTTTAGCAATAAATTAATCAATCTGGAGATGGTCACATTCTACACAAGTTTAGTATGGAAATTTTAATCCCATCCATGCTGCAGAACAACAATAACAAAACATTGTGTTTTTAAAACACCAAACCACACATTCAAATAATAAATACAAAGTAATACATATACACATGGGGGCAGGATGTACCCCATCGCAGGGTGTTATACCTCAATTATGCATGACATTTCAGTTACAGGTAATACACCTGCATGGGAATCTGTGACCCTGAAGCCATGAAAAACTCACAGGATAAACTGGAGAAGAGGCAAAGTACCAAATGAAGAAAACCATCAAGGAAAGAGTACCAGCAGGCTTGAACCTAAGAGAACAAAAATGTCTTTACACCTCACAGTTCAGTTCTCAGTGGATTCACAGTGATCATTCAAACAAGAAACTCAGATAGCCTGTTCACTATTAGCTGAAAGCAATGGGCAAGGTGGCAATATATGGGGGTAGAGCTCTGTGTCACAGAGGATTCCAGAGGACTAGAGAAGCAGTGCTTTAGGAAATCCTCAAGGATTGAATTTGAATCGCATGTTAATCCCATTAGATTACACGTTAATCCCATTACATTGCATAGCTGTTCCAAGGACAGCCCTGAACCAACAGAAAGGGTTGTGGAAGGAGCAAAGGAAAAAGTTCAGAGAATCAGGACCAGGGCAAAAATGCTACAGCATAGATTTGATATCATTGACCTCTTTACAAAGCGAAATAAAGAAAACCCAGGTGCTGATACCACTAATGAAAGTTTACCACAGTAAATTTGCAATATAAATCTTGCAGTTTTCCCCATTGTTGTACTATGCATTTACCATAAATTGTCAGTGCTTTTTTTAATATGCCTTACAATACCACTCTGTGCTTTACAATGCTTACATGTGCTTTACCAAGCTTTCGCTATGCTTTATTACACTCTGCTATGCATTTACAATGATACACTTTTATAAGGGACACATGGTGGGATTGGTGTTAAGGATTCACACTCCTCTTTTGAAATACATTGACAGTGTTTCAAGCTTCCACATTCACATCATCACGCAGAAGAGATGTGGTCTTTGGGCAAAGCTTTGTGAAAGCAGCTATAGGGTAGGCTTGCTCTACTATGACATCAACACAAAAATGATATTCTATAGCTCCAATTTATGTTTAATCCGCATCTCATGGCACTTCAGAGCTTTTACTTAATTTTTAGCTGGAGTAGTTACAGCAGAGCATATTACAGAAGTTAACAGTAAGATCTTAAATGCAAATCTTGAGCTAATTTACCACAGGTAATTGTGTCCACAGGTTTACTGCACAAGGTTTCTTCCACAATATTGTATACTGCTGGTAAAATACAAAGCATGCACAGGCCGTTGCTTCGGTTGCTAGGATACGTGTGGTCTGTGATTGCTGCTTGCCATCTGACAGAGAAGCTGTAGGCAAGTTGTTTTTAAACTACTAATAAGCAGAATGTTACTATAGTTACCTTTTATAGGGGAGTCACTGCAGGGTTAACTCAGCGGTTCCATAACACATACTAACTTGTTCCACTCATTATTAGCCTGATTTCCTAACTATTATTCTGTCTGGGCGACCCTCAACGGGTTGATAGCTGTTACTGCTGAAGTTGCTCTCCTCCTCCCCAAAATGTATGTATCCCTGCCTCCTCTCCAAACCTTTTGACAGGTACAAGACCAACCCAGTAGTGCCTACCTCCTTACTAGCCACTTCCATGCTCAGCCTGAAGGGACAGGAACACAGCCTAATAGCCGAATGTAAAACAGGGTCTCATTTGGTACTCCCAGGTAGCATATCAAATGGACATCACAAAATTAGCAAAGCATATACATATATAGGAGGTTGTGTGGTCCAGTGGTTAAAGAAAATGGCTTGTAACCAGGAGGTCCCTGGTTCAAATCCACCTCATCCACTGACTCATTGTGTGACCCTGAGCAAGTCACTTAACCTCCTTGTGCTCCGTCTTTCAGGTGAGACTTTACTGTAAGTGACTCTGCAGCTGATGCATCGTTCACACACCCTAGTCTCTGTAGGTCACCTTGGATAAAGGCGTCTCCTAAATAAACTTTTAATATATATATATATATATCTTAAAAAGGTGCTGTGCATTTAGATAATGTGCTGTATAATATGATTTTTTTTATAAGCGTACGTTTCCAGTAAAAGTATTTAAGAAAGCCACTCTGGGACCCCCTTTCATGTCTGTTTTATGAAAAAATATAAAACCTCCTTTCTGTTTGTGTTTTCTATCTAGCTATATCATGCAAGTAGTTAATAGATTAAAGGAAGTGACCCTTTTTCGAGAGCTGCACCACAGCACTGTTTAGAATACAAGATCTGAAATACACGTTTTTACACATAGCTTTCCCTGGTGTACAGTTTAAATAGACAGGAAAGAGTTTAATGAAGCCTTACAGTAAATAATGGTTGGATTTTCAATTAGGTTTAAAGAGTCTTGACCAAATAAAGATGTTTTTCTGTGAGGCAGGAAGGAACCACTTGGAATGAGGTGATTTGAACACAGCCTTAAGACCACTAACTAATTTCAAGCTAAAGACCATTTGTTAACTGGAGCAATAACTCCAAAATAATTAGCATCTCTGAGTTTCCTTTTTTTTAAGATCTCTTTTAAGGGATGGGTTTTAAGATAAATGGTCTTCATAACAATATTTGGCAGCGATAAAAGATGAATGATGTCTGGATGTTTTATTGTTTTTTTTTATTTTTTATGCTCAAATCATATATGGATATTATTTGATTTTATATGAATATGAAGAGCTGTCCAAGTCTCAAAGCCTGCTGAATGCATTTTTTAAATTTTATTTTATGGTTAGGAAATGCTTGTAAATTGATATAAAGCTTGCAAGGTTTTCAGGCAGGAAATCTATAGTACAAGTGCCGAGTTTATTCATTTGTGGAATATTCCTCTGCCTAATATTTCTGTTCACCGGGATGAACACGTCGCATAGATTTATTATTTTGTCTGTTTTTTTAGCAGGTGGTACCTGGATGCGCCAAAGGATGATGCTGTGCTCCAACTATTTTTCCAAGTTACAGTATCTTCACCCATTGTGGGGTCAGTGTTTTTTGATACATATAAGACTTTGTATTCTAATAAAGGTGGTTATTTAACACAAGATTGTCCTGACTGAAATCATGTTGCTACAAATTCACACAGCTATTTATAAAAGAAGTGTGATCTAATATCTAAAAATTAGGATTAATGATGCTGTTCCTTACAGTATGTGCACAGCCTGCTTATCAAGGAAGTGTTGTAGGTTATTCCTAGAAAAAGGACATGGTGTATACTGTAATTATGAAAGTCACAAAAATATATAACAGTGCAAGAAAGCTGTTAAAGCCACCCTCATTTGTCTTGATCTCTTAGAACATGCACAAGCACTGATAATTAATGCAGTGACCTGTTTCATTTCACAATTGCGACTTTCTCAGCTGGAGCTCCCATTTGAGATGATGATACATCATCTGAAGCCAAAGGTGACAGGAAAATACCCCTCTGAACCTCTAATCCCTATCATACATGTGAAATAAATACGCATCAATTAATCAAAGGCGAAATAGGTCCACTGCATGTATGTGGCTTTTTGAATTACTATATGGTACATTGTGTTGGAAATGTGAAAGGACAACCAAGTGGAGGCGTTTCTTGGAAGCTGGGTTATCACCAGCCCTCCAGTTACAACCATGTTTCGTGTTTCATATTAAATAATGCAATTATTTTTCTGAAGCCAAAATACACGTCACTTTGCATTCTGCATTTCTTGGGTACTTAGTTGCTACAAGGTATTCTTAACAGAAGGGCCAACATTCAACATTGTAACACTGTTACAACTTAAAAAATAAGTACCATTACATTGCTCCTTCATTACAATGCATTACGTAACTACAGTCTTCTACTTGTCATATAGTTTGTGTTATTCTAGAGAACTAGACAAGCAGCTACACACAGTAACATTAGATCTTTGATATGCGTTCTAGTAACTAGCAGTGTGGAGTAGTGGTTAGGGCTCTGGACTCTTGACCGGAGGGTTGTGGGTTCAATCCCCAGTGGGGGACACTGCTGTTGTACCCTTGAGCAAGGTACTTTACCTAGATTGCTCCAGTAAAAACCCAACTGTATAAATGTGTAATTGTATGTAAAAATAATGTGATATCTTGTAACAATTGTAAGTCGCTCTGGATAAGGGTGTCTGCTAATAAATAAATAATAATAATAATAATAAAATAACAAGGCTGCCAAGAACAGCAGAGAGGTGATACTGAGTGAGTTCCTGGGCTCAGGCACACTTAACAAATCAAGCCAACCCCGGTTGTTTACATGGCTGATGGAAAACTCAGAATGCCAAATATATATATATATATATTTTGGCCGAAGGATTTGTTACATTCTATATATATATATATATATATATATATATATATATATATATATATATATATATATATAAATATATATATATATAGAATGTAACAAATCCTTCGGCCAAAACGCTGGGTTTGAATGAATGAATGTGCTTCTGGCTGCTGTTTGTGGAATGGAAATGCCTTCTCAGCAAGGTACTCCTGCATTTTCAATTCATGCATGCCGAAGGATGCCGCTGGGAGTGAGACACAGAGCATGAAATGGATTTTAACCTCTTTAGCTGTGACCTAGTTTGGGGTCGTATAAAGGCACTGAAGTTACTGGAACAGAAATTTGTCAATAACTTTACAGCATTATACCGGTTTGTCCCTTCTTCAGACATTGGCTCATTACTCAGATTCGAAAAGAATGCACAGTGACAAATGGATTTACAAAATGACAATTAAGTAAACCCCTTAGTCTGCAGTGTATGAAAGTGTGTGTGTATCTACAGAAGGTGTGCACAATACCGGTCCTCAAGTTCAGGAGCCCTGCTGGTCTTGGTTACATCAGTATCCTCTGTCTTTATCAGTTCATTATTTAATAATACCTAAGGAACCCAGAGGACTGCTCTATAGCCTTTCATTATAAGTGACAAACATAGTATTGCGCTTCATTTATTTTTCAAGTGATCCTTCAAAATGTTTCAGTGGCACTCACCAAAGCTGTGCTGTATTACTCTACAGTATATCAACAAGCAAGCTCTATCTCCTAGCAACTTGCTCATACAGACCAATCTGTTCCAAAGATTAATATTATTTTTCATTTATAGGGATGACTTTTTTCAGCTTATAAGGTAAAAAACTAGCATGTAACAACTTTTGTCTAGGAAGAAGTTCTCCTTGTCCAAAAAATTGGTGACGATGTCAATTGTAAATACATTTTAATTTACAAGAGCATCTGGGATTACAAGAGATTGTGGTTACACTTTACATGAAGTGTCTTTAATTAATGTGTATATACACAGTAGTTACTTAGTAAATATTATTATTATTATAATTATTATTATTTATTTCTTAGCAGACACCCTTATCCAGGGCGACTTACTATTGTTATAAGATATCACATTATTTTTTACATACAATTACCCATTTATACAGTTGGGTTTTTACTGGAGCAATCTAGGTAATGTACCTTGTTCAAGGGTACAGCAGCAGTGTCCCCCATCTGGGATTGAACCCACAACCCTCCGGTCAAGAGTCCAGAGTCCTAACCACTACACCACACTGCTGCCCTATACAAATACATGTGTATTTACACATAATTGAAATGTTATTATGCATAGTTACAATGTACTTAATGTGTAGATTTCTTTGCATGATATAACCCTAACTCTAAACCTATCCCTAACCCTAATCCTAACCCTTTTCTGATACAATTTTGTACTTACATAAATAGATTTGCACATTAAGGAGATTGCAACTATGCATAATAATATTGTAATTATGTGGAAGTACACATGTATTTACTAAACAACTACTATGTAAATACACAATAGTTAGACACTTAAAAATCAAGTGTTACAGATTGGCATAATGAAAATGCATACTTCTTTGCAATAATGTGTCAGCCAAACCAAGTGTGCTGAGAAAATAAAAACAGTGAACTTTTTTCTTTTTCTGTATGAAATCAGTTTCCATTCCTTATCACTCACACTATGTTATTGCTAAGATCAGTATTTTATTATTAGGTTTACTTGTCTCTGAGGATGACCAATAAGATGAACTGTCAAGGATTCTTCTATTATCCCATTGGAACTGTGAGAACTTTTTTAATTTCCTTTGCTACTGTGTACTGAGCCTTATAGTTTGGAACTAATTCAGTTCTGGCAGGTATACCATAAAATGGAATTCATTTTTTTTCCACGTACAGTGTGCAGTTTCAAGGTATGGATAAATAGTCATCTTCGGGATTTTCTCACAGTTATACACACACACTATTTAAATGTAATATTTCCTTCCATTTTTATTCAAGATAATATTCAAAGCAGAGCATTTTATTCACCACAGACTTAATTTAAAATTGGAGGTAGAAGAAATTATAGCATCTATAATATATGCATTTGCAATATGGTTTAGCTTCATGAGGCTGAAGCTGTGTGCTTTCAGATTTATTTTATACATTGCAAATTTGAATTTATAAGCACTTTAAAGTAGTACACATAAATTAATCCTCTTAAAATACAACAAATAAATAAATGCATAAATACATATATGAATACATAATTCAAGTACCAGTAATTTAGGAGTGCATTGATTTATTTCAAGGTATAATAAGCTGTGTATAATATTTACATACCATACTTCTAAGACTATAAAGTAAGACTACAAATAAGTAACTGGTTTTTCATAACTCAGAATGCAGCTGTGATCATCACATGAGTTGTTTTAGCTTAAAAATCTGTTTTGATCATATGCACAAACCACAATCAAACTAGCTAAAACTGGTTCCAAACCACAAACTTCTGCAAAAAGTGACGTGCTATTCTTCTGGTACCGCGTCACGAAACGCCTGCTAACACAGCTCCTGTAAAGGGGGACAAGCTCTGTTCATTCGTGGAGGTAGGGAATTTACACACCTTCTGGTGGAGTTTCACTCCCAGTGAGCAGGTGTTTGCTAGGAATATTGATGCTTGTAACAGGTGTTTTGTTGTTCAGGTTCCACCTGCTGAGACCTGTGAGTTTACCTGCAGCTCTGCTGAGTTTACCTGCAGCTCTGTTGAGTTTACCTGCACCTCTGCTGAGTTTACCTGCACCTCTGTTGAGTTTATCTGCAGCTCTGCTGAGTTTACCTGCAGCTCTGCTGAGTTTACCTGCACCTCTGCTGAGTTTATCTGCAGCTCTGCTGAGTTTACCTGCAGCTCTGCTGAGTTTATCTGCAGCTCTGCTGAGTATACCTGCAGCTCTGCTGAGTTTATCTGCAGCTCTGCTGAGTTTACCTGCACCTCTGCTGAGTTTATCTGCAGCTCTGCTGAGTTTACCTGCAGCTCTGCTGAGTTTATCTGCAGCTCTGCTGAGTATACCTGCAGCTCTGCTGAGTTTATCTGCAGCTCTGCTGAGTATACCTGCAGCTCTGCTGAGTTTATCTGCAGCTCTGCTGAGTTTACCTGCAGCTCTGCTGAGTTTACCTGCACCTCTGCTGAGTTTACCTGCAGCTCTGCTGAGTTTACCTGCAGCTCTGCTGAGTTTATCTGCAGCTCTGCTGAGTTTACCTGCAGCTCTGCTGAGTTTACCTGCACCTCTGCTGAGTTTACCTGCACCTCTGTTGAGTTTATCTGCAGCTCTGCTGAGTTTACCTGCAGCTCTGCTGAGTTTATCTGCAGCTCTGCTGAGTTTACCTGCAGCTCTGCTGAGTTTATCTGCACCTCTGCTGAGTTTACCTGCAGCTCTGCTGAGTTTACCTGCACCTCTGCTGAGTTTATCTGCAGCTCTGCTGAGTTTACCTGCACCTCTGCTGAGTATATCTGCAGCTCTGCTGAGTTTACCTGCACCTCTGCTGAGTTTACCTGCACCTCTGCTGAGTTTATCTGCACCTCTGCTGAGTTTACCTGCACCTCTGCTGAGTTTATCTGCAGCTCTGCTGAGTTTACCTGCACCTCTGCTGAGTTTATCTGCACCTCTGCTGAGTTTACCTGCACCTCTGCTGAGTTTACCTGCAGCTCTGCTGAGTTTACCTGCACCTCTGCTGAGTTTATCTGCACCTCTGCTGAGTTTACCTGCAGCTCTGCTGAGTTTACCTGCAGCTCTGCTGAGTTTATCTGCACCTCTGCTGAGTTTACCTGCAGCTCTGCTGAGTTTATCTGCAGCTCTGCTGAGTTTACCTGCACCTCTGTTGAGTTTATCTGCAGCTCTGCTGAGTTTACCTGCACCTCTGCTGAGTTTACCTGCACCTCTGCTGAGTTTACCTGCAGCTCTGCTGAGTTTACCTGCAGCTCTGCTGAGTTTATCTGCAGCTCTGCTGAGTTTACCTGCAGCTCTGCTGAGTTTATCTGCAGCTCTGCTGAGTTTACCTGCACCTCTGTTGAGTTTATCTGCAGCTCTGCTGAGTTTACCTGCAGCTCTGCTGAGTTTACCTGCACCTCTGCTGAGTTTACCTGCAGCTCTGCTGAGTTTACCTGCACCTCTGCTGAGTTTACCTGCAGCTCTGCTGAGTTTACCTGCACCTCTGTTGAGTTTACCTGCACCTCTGCTGAGTTTATCTGCAGCTCTGTTGCTCAGATTCCATCTGCTGAGACCTGTAGGTTTGCTTGCAGTGCTGTTGTAGCCTACATTACTTTGTGATTGGTTTGTTCCTGAATACAACTCTTTTGATTCACCTAAAGACAATACATGATTTTTTTTGAGAAGAAAACGAACCTTGAGGTATTATACACAAGACTGAGTATACTCGTGCATAAATACATATATGAATACATGAATCAAGTACCAGTTAGAGATGTACAGTTAACTGAGTGACCAATTACCAGAAAAAAATACAAAAAGCAAAAAGTAGTAAGTAGACATGCCGATTTGGATGAAGAACAATTAAATGAAATGGAGGATAGCAAAACGGAGGATATATATATATATATATATACACACACACATATATATATATATATGTGTGTGTGTGTGTGTGTGTCTGTGTGTGTGTTTTTTTTTTTATAAAATACTAAGGTATTTCTATAGAAATTTAAGAAATGCCGCAGGAGAAGAATATAACATTTCAAGCTACATTAGTCTCCACGCTGGATAAACCACTGTCTAAATGAAAACAAAACTGGGGAATCTGGCACTATACAATACACACTCACCCTGACTAATCCAAACCAAACCGTGTAAATAAAAACCCATGAAGTTACACTCCTAAAAGAGTAATTATAGCCATGTAGTTATACAGTAATTTAGCCCCATTTGAAACCTGCATCACAATACAATATTGGCAACACTTTACATTGTGTCTCTAATTACTAATAAATACATGTGTATTAACACATAATTACAATGCTATTATGCACAGTTACAATGTACTTATTGTGTACATTTTTGTACGATATAGCTGAAGACTTACTAAAAAATGGAACCACAATACACACCAACAACAGGGTGTAATGAATGAATATATATATATATATATATATATATATATATATATATATATATATATATATATATATATAATTAACTGTGCAGTTCTGTACACATTTTACACTGCACTTTTCTCCAAAGATCTATTAAAAACAATGGAACTATTTTCAGTAACCATTAACAACAACAAAGTGGAATGAACGATAATGCATTTTTTGTCAAATGATTACAGTGCAATGCAGAGAAAGCGGCACCAATATCAAATAAAAGATGCACCACTAAAATAACTACAGTATTAGAACATTGTAATAAATTATTAGTTTAAATTATTATTTACAATAGTCTTATCTCACAATCAGACAGCAAGTGAAACGTAGCAATCATATGTAACGATCAAACTGATTTAACAAAAAAAAACGGCAATGAATTTACTGAGGCAAGTATAGGCAAAGCAGAGAAATGCTGCTATTTTTAAAAAACATAAATAATACTGATTGTGGGGTGGAAAAAACAGCACTGTGAGCTACACTATGCTAAAGAAATACCACATGGAGTGACTGCAAGCTCTAAACACAGACAGTCACAGAGCCGCCATATCTGTATTAAATAAACAAAGAAAAAAAGGTTTTTCAAATCGAATAAACACTTTTCTAAAATCCCAACCCTCAGTGAGACAGCATTTTTCCTCTTTCACACAGCCTGCAGTGCAGCTACTAACTGAAGCCTAGTGCTGCAACCATGCACGATACATGAAGACAATCATGCTAAGCTGTTTACAAAAATATTAAATTGTAAATATTTTATTTAAATTATGACAACACAAGTCCTTTTTCTCGACACAAAAAGCACAATTCCACTTTACTTTTCTCTATACAGCCCTCTCGAATGGAATGAACTGAAGCACTGACTCTGTACCCTTCTTCCCCACACAGATTGGCTGCCAGGGTCACAGACCGCAGATGGAGACGTGGTTGAAACGAGAGATACATTCTCATTGACTTCAAATGCATTGTTTGCAACAAATACTGCCTAATATTCGTAAAAATGAAAGACACTGTTCGGCCATTACTAAAATTAGGATGAAGACCATTATTTGTGCATATCTATATCTATATCTATATCTATATCTATATTAGAAAATAATAAATGGGCTTCAGTAAGTTACAGGAAAATAATTTCATCAAGGGTTTCTGTGTCGTCATAAATTACGAGACCAAAGTCGAGTAATTTATAAACTGTCACAGAAACCTGAGATGGAATTGTTTTCCTGTAACTCACTGAAGAGGCCCATACATTATGTTTTTTATAATACAGGGATACCCTTGTGATGCTAATATTAAACAAGACGAGGTTCAGCAGTACAGTTTGTTTCTTTTTTTAAACATAGAGTTTCCGTGCTGTACAGACGTTCTCTGTCGTCATCCGTTTCTCCAGTTTCTCTGAGATACGAATGTACCAGCTTTACATCTTTTTTTTTTTAACATATTCCCATTTTGTTGATCACTAATGAACATTTCTGTACTGTGGGTGTTTGAATTGAAAGTGATGGTCTTGAGGAGTCGAGAATGGGTCAAAGTTCAAGTACATTTTCCTCTAGAGGAATTATCACTTTTTGATGTCTCTACTGTGGTATTATGCCTTTTTTTTTAAATGGCTCAGGATGCAAATATAGCCTTCATCCACACATATATATATATATATATATATATATATATATATATATATATATATATATATATATATATAATATATATATATATATATATATATATATATATATAATATATATATATATATATATATATAATATATATATATATATATATATATATATATATATATATATACACACAATGTTATTATTCATAGTTACAATATACTCAACATGTCAATATTTTTGCACAATATATGTATGTACACAATTGTATCAGAAAAGGGTTCGGGTTAGGGTTAGGTGTTGATTTAAAATAAAAGGTTAGATGGAAGTTAGTGTTCTTTTTTCATTCATGCCCGTCAGTATAATTATTGTGATTCCGAACTCTGTTGTAGATTTCAACAAAGATGTTTTATTCAATTCGGTACAGCAGTTGAGTAAGCGCAGGTCATAACGGAATCAAAGATCAAATACACATGTGCGCATTGTTATACCATTTCTTAACCAATCAGATAAAGACATTCCCCTTTAATGACCTTTCTTAAACAACCAAAAAAGACAATGACATAATGATGCAAGTTTTACAAGCCTCCTATGAACCAATAATATTATTGATCACATGGGGCCTCACTCACAAGGAAGTAAAACTATAGTTGAAAAGGGAGGAAGAGCTTTGAAGTTTAAACTGTGGGAAAGACCGTTTAAACATAGGTGCCATTTTGCTTAAAACACAGGATAGACTGGAATCCCCTTTCAAGTTGTCATAAAATTTAGGGTACACTAAAAATGTACCATCTTCACTAATATTTAACCCAAATTGTCCTTTAACTAACTCAATCTAAAACTAAACAGTTAATCTTTTAAACTATAGTTTCTAAAGTGCATGTTCTCCAACATTCGGTTTAGAGTTAGGGTTAGGGTTAGGGATAGGGATTGGGATAGTTATAGGGATAGGGTTAGGGTTAAGATTAGTGTTATTTTTTTTAAATAAACACAAAAAAGCAATACAACTAAAAATGATATAAATGTCAGCGCACTGTGCTATTATGCAGTGTTGGTGTGTGGGGTGGTGATGGACTGAGATATCCACCACTGTCACCTGAATTATTGTGGCTTTCTGATGGTGATACTTGAGGGACTTCATCTATCTGGTTTGAGGATTACTGCTGCAGCAATATTTTACATCAACATTTTGAGACATTTTACTGCACACAGCTGTCCGGAGCTATTCAACAATGTGGTGATTACTTTAAGCACCTCCAAAACTCCATCATTGAAACTTAGAATGTGTTTAATTAATTATGTTTTGACCAATCATTCCATAGCATTTTCATGCTTTATCAGAGCATAACAGTACCCAAAACAATACTGTTATCAGGCAAAAAGCTACTGTGTCTTCAGTACCTGATTTTTTTAAACATTTTAGCATCAGTATTTGAGAGGGAAAGTTAGACTTTACACAAGGTAACATACAATTATCTTTGCCAGCTTCTAATAAACACTTAATTGGTCCAATTTAGGGTACAGTTGGAACAAAAACCAGGAGGGACGTCGGCCCTTCAGGACCAGGATTGGACACCCCTGCACCCCCATGCAAGGGTCAGGGAGGGCTGAATTAGAATGACTGTCGGTATCATTTGAATTTTACAAATCTGTTTTAATAACTCATTATAAATGACTGTGTCTTAGGCAGCTGAAGGCTGGAATGGAGTATTGTGCAGTGAGTCACAACAAATCCTCTGAAAGGAAATATCAAAGTCAAGTTAAGTAAAGTAAAGCTTGTTTCATGCAAAATGCAATATGTGGGCCTCAGTTTTTTCTTCTTTCCAGATTTCATTTTTTCTGCACTGCAGGGTTATTAATACGCTATAAGAAACACATACTGTATATGATGTGTGTTATGACAACATTGACAGTATGAATAGCAACTCCCCCTGTGCTGCTGGTATTCAGGCTCATCCTGTGTGGTGGATTTATCAGAAGCATAGTCAAGTGTTTTACTGATAAACCCATTGCACCTCCCACCGGCTCCATTGCTTCATATCTTTTCTTATTTCTAAATATTCATTGATGCAATACAAAAACTCATCAGTGGCTTATTTTACATAAGGACTTCATCAGTTAAGCTAATGCATTCTTCACCACCCTACCACTCACTTGGCACATGTGTCTATTTAAACAAAACCAAAGAGAATACTGAGAACAATCCCACGCATGCATTCTTAAACATTCTATTGGATCAGTTTAAAATACTTTACATTGTGTCTGTAATTACTGTGTATTTACATAGTAGTTACTTAGTAAATGCATCTGTCCTCACACATAATTACAATGTTATTATGGATAGTTACAGTGTAGTTAATGTGTGCATTTCTTTTGTTATAACCATAACCCTATCCCTATCCCCAACTCTAAACCTATCCCTAATCCTAACCCTAACCCCTAACCTTTACCCTTTTCTGATACAATTGTGTACTTACATATATCATGCGAAAAGATTTGCACATTAAGTACATTGTAACTATGCATAATAACATTGTAATCATGTGTAAGTACACATGTATTTGCTAAGTAATTACTATGTAAATGCACAGTAATTACAGACATTTACATGTAAAGTGTTACAAAACTTGCTCCATTGGTAAATGTGGCACACAAGTTACCAACAACCATATAATATTACGAATACAGGGGATAGCAGCTGCTTGATTGGGAAGCGTTTTTGAGAAAAGTGGTTTCAATCTTAGGAGCAAGAGTAGCAGTGCAGTAATTGAAAAAACACAGTTAAAATCCTAGCTGTAGGAGCTTCAAAGGATGCAGATGCCTAGATCAAGGTTAATGATGTTACCAAGCCATGACATCCAAACGGCATGATTTAGAAAACATGAGTTGTTCTTCTCCTGCCGTCAATCAAAGAATGTTACCTCCTGATTACGAGACTTGACAGTGAAATCCAACTCCCTCCCCCCCTCTTATAAAAATGTTCATACAAGCTATTTCTGGAAGTGGAACAAGTCTTGCTGAAGGCAAGAAAAACAGCTTCAGCCCTTTGTAATTTATTTAGAGATATTCTCCATGGGTTCATCTGTGGGTCCCACATTTGTGGCCATGCCTTCTTTCGTTGCCTTAAATGCACTGAGAAATTAAACCGTTCTTTTGACTTTTGTCAGCACTGTTTGTATTAACTACCCTCTCAAGTATTAGCACAGTGTGTTGAGGGTAGTATATATGGTGTACCACACTTTACCAAGCTTTCTCAGGAACCTGTTGCCAAAGATAACAATCAACATTAATAACGTCATCACTTTGTTTTCAAGATATGTAGATGTTTCATATATACTTTGTAAAGCTAGAAATTACATATTTAACTTCATCTTCCTGGTACCTAATCACCTGTGCAGTTGTCTGGTTGTAGTTACACTATAGGAGTGACCAACAGCACAAGAAGTGAATTTATACCAGGAAGCACAGCTGCTGCAATACACCATAGTTGAACAAGCAAATAATCAAGCAAATAATCAAGAAATGATGTTGTAGTGCTGATAAAAAGTATGGACATGGTTAAAACATCTTTACGTTTTAAGTTTCTCTTTGTAAAATTGGACTGTTGGACTTTGTGCCCTATGCATGGCTGTGATAATGGTATATAGGTGCCCATTGTATTCTTATAACAAATGTACAGTAACATGAACCTTCAAGAAGCTTGCATCCCCACAGGATCTCAAAGAGCTTCACAGATATCTGAATCATTGACATTAGTGACTCTACTAATGTCATTTCCAGTCGGCTCTGGGCGCACTTAAACTCCTCGGTTAGAGCGGAGACTGGTAGCTGCGGTATTCCTTTACCATAAAGTCCCACTCTGCTGAGGCAGCATGGAACTCCCAACCATTTCCTGATATATGAACTGATTAAATTGCACGCTAAAGAAAATAATAATCAGGTTATATTCTGACTTTTCATTAGACAATATGAGTGATTCCCATTTTATGTAAAGGGAAATAAAAGAAGACATCCCAGGTTAATTAATTGATTAATTAAGTTATGCTGCTGTAGAACATTCTTCTGTGGCTGCTGGAGAGACACAAAGAATTAGCTCAGCAAATCCTTCAATCTAATTTAAACATGAAGTTAAATACAGTCAGCCTGGCGTGGGTGTTCATATGTTGTACTAATGCCTAATGAAAGATTATGTCAGGGCGAATACCAAGAAACTGCTTGATGTTATTCTGATGACCAAATTCAAAGTACACCGTATTGGGACTTAACCTGGGTTGGGAGAAAAAAAAAAATGTCTACATCACAAATCAGATACTGGAGAATTCCATAACTGTAGCAGAGAAAGCTGAAGTAAAGCAACCACAAAAAGAAACCCATTGATGCAAAGGAAGCTTTCTGTTTCTGAGCAAATAAAAATAATGAGTTTCATATTAAATATGACATACAAGCCTCCAGCCATGTTCTCTACACTGAGATTTCATCAGCCTGCTCGAGCTCTGATGTTAGCTATGTTTCTCCACAGCTACAGATGCAGGATCCGTACTGACAGATGTCTGTTCATTTTGACAGTGCAACGTATCCTCAATAAGTTGACACACAAGTCATATTTCTGTTTCTCTCAGGCCACTGCAGAAAGCAGAGTGGCACTGCTGGATGATCAGCTCAACACTAACAAATCTGAACTTCTTCTACTAGGATCAAAAACTCAACTCAAGAATCTCAATATTGCTTCCTTGAACCTTGGAAACTGTCTGCTGCTGCCTTCCCCCACTGTTCGAAGCCTTGGTGTACTTCTGGATAGTAGCCTCTCCTTTGATGCCCAAATCTCCTCTGTAGTCAAATCCTCCTTCTACTACCTCCGAAACATCTCAAAGGCCCGTCCCTACCTTTCCCTCCTGCATACAGAGATACTCTGTCATGCATCCATCTCCTCTTGACTCGACTACTGCAACTCTCTCTATGGTGGTCTTCTGTCACGTGCCATAAACTGATTGCAGCTGGTTGAAAATTCCGCTGCTAGGATCCTTACTAGATGTAAAAAAACATGATCACATTACCCCCTGTCTTGCCCAGGTGCACTGGCTACCTGTAAAGTTCAGGATTACTTTCAAAATTCTCCTGCTTGCCTACAAGGCCCTTCATTACATGGGTCCAAAGTATCTCTCCAACCGCTCCAAAAGTGCACCACACTCGGAGAGTGCTCTTTTAACTTCATGGCCCCGACTCTCTGGAACTCTCTCCCAGCTTTAGTGAGTGCAGCTCCCACAATTGCTTGCTTCAAATCAACTCTCAAGACCCACTTGTTCGCTCTTGCTTTCAATGCTCTTTAAGCCTGATATCTGTTATTAGCTGTTGTCTAAATTGCTATTTCAGGTTATTCGTATCTTATTCGTATAATTCTGTATGACACACGCATCCACAATGTTTAGAATTCACATCCTAGCCCTGTATTTATGTAATATGCCCGTAGTTGGTGTATTTGCATTGTAATATGTCTGTATTTAATGTATTTGCATTTTTTAATTTGTTTTTTTTTACTGTTTGTATTTAATGTACTATGCCCTGTATTTCACTGTAATTAATGTATTATGTATTGTTCCTCACTATCTTGTAAAGCGCTTTGTGATGGTGGTCCACTTTGAAAGGCGCTATAAAAAATAAAGATTGATGATGTATAGTTATTTGCAGTGGACGTTATTTGCAGTGTATAGTTATTTACACCGAATGATCTCATTATAAGATGCATTTAACTTCTTCCAGTGTATGTTCAATCAGTCAAAATATGATTATGGAATTCATATTTTGTGGAAAAACATTATCCAATAATATATTGATTGTAAGTGAAATGAATGTGTGATCTACGCAGAAATCTCCTAGGACCTAATTAGACATCATTATTTCCTTATTTCCAGTGCATGTTAGTATTGAACAAACATATGGGCTAAATTAATTCTAAAATGTATTGGGCTTTTCTCCCAGTCCCTGATCGGCATGCTGGTGTCTGAATGCCCACGCCATTACAATTCCATATTTTTAAGACATTTTGTTTAACATGGATAAGGATTAGAATCAGAATATCCAATCAGAACAAACCCTTCATTCCATTTCACTCACTTTAGATTTTTTAAGATAGGTGCTTGGCTCCCCTTCAAAAGTCTTTTCTGTATGTGGTTTTCTTCCCTCTTGGGTTCAAAGTCTTTTGCATGTTTTGCCTTAATGACCAAGGCATGAAAAAACATGACATACCTCCACCAGCAAGATTCACTACAGTCTGACTTCTATATTAAAAATCATGTACTATTCAAATGGTAAACTACCCATATGCACACTCTTCTTATATTGGTTGCCATTGGTTGAGTCTTACTTCATAGTTAAAGATTTCATTCAACCAGGAGGTCCACGGTTCAAATCCCAGCTCAGCCACTGACTCATTGTGTGACCCTGAGCAAGTCACTTAACCTCCTTGTGCTCCGTCACTTGTAAGTGACTCTGCAGCTGATGCATAGTTCACACACCCTAGTCTCTGTAAGTCGCCTTGGATAAAGGCGTCTGCTAAATAAACAAATAATAATGCCAGGCATTCCGATTTGGGAATGATCCCAACTTGTCAGCATGGATGAGATTTATTCCTGACAGATTGGTGGAATATAACAGTATTTGTTTTGTGAATATAGCTTTGGCAAGATGTGCCGTATTAATATTTATATTAAGTTTCCTAATTAGCATCCAAGCTGTTTGTGTGTTAGTGAAAAATGTCTTATCTACCAAAGGTATTGAAATTGCAGATTGACTGAAATGTTAAATACATGCAGAAGGCCAAATTAACTATTTATTATTATTATTTGTTTCTTAGCAGACGTCCTTATCCAGGGTGACTTACAATTGTTACAAGATATCACATTATGTTTACATACAATTACATTATTTTTTACACACAATTACCCATTTATACAGTTGGGTTTTTACTGGAGCAATTTAGGTAAAGTACCTTGCTCAAGGGTACAGCAGCAGTGTCCCCTACCAGGGATTGAACCCACGACCCTCCGGTCAAGAGTCCAGAGCCCTAACCACTACTCCACACTGCTGCCCATTTAGGTTGACTTGCTTAGGTCTTGAGGATTTGAATCTATAGGCAACACAGCCCTAGTTGAGTAGTAACTGAATTATAACTAAAACAACCTCTGTATATACATCAGATGGCTTGGAGCTAATGTCACGAGTGACTAATTAGTTGGGGTTGTGCACATTATGTTTTGCTTTTGTGTTTATTATATTATTTTGGTTTCATTTGCACTTGTTATGTTTCCCACTTTATTTCCATTTCATTAACCAAATGGAGGCACTTTTGTTGCTTATTTTGTATTTTTGTTTTATGTATTTATTTGTTAAGTATGTATGATTACTATTTGTACAATAAATAGTGAATAGAAAGAGAAATTAGTCCCATTCCCCAATTCCAAATGCAGCCAGGTGTTTTCCATTTGCACCAATTTACTTTCATTGACAGTCCATTATAAAAAGAAAAGCAAAAATACAGGAAGGAGAGCTTGTGGTTCCAGGGCGAACTGAATGGAGGACACAGGAAGTCGGCCATTTAGACGGACAGACCTGGATGGCAAACAACAAGGACCGGTCAGAAACTGATCACAAAGCTAAGCCTGAAGGGAGCTAAACACGAGCCTTACACAGGGACAAACCAACGGATGGATCGGTGTGACAGTCTGGCTCGCAGTGGTGATGTGGATGACGTCACGGACCAGGAAGTAACTCAAACCAAACAGTGGATGGGCGGTTGAAGCTGAGTGTTAGTGCACTCAGCGTATTTAATAAACAAAATATTAAACAAATTAACACAACACAAAACAAAAGGGCACAAGGGCCAAACGAATGAACAAACAAACAAGTAAGTGATGTGCTGGGAAATCCAGCACGTCTTAGCAATTGTTTTGTTAATGTTGCTTTTTCTCTCTCCGCTCTCCCGTACTCTCCTCTACACTCTCAACCCCGAGTGCAGAGTGCTGCTGGTTTATATACTCTGGCCGAGGGATTTAACTAGTTGGTAATTATCTTATTATCCCCCGGCCAGAGTCTGCACGCGTTTGGTAAGGATGCATGACTGTCAGCTAGTTAAATAATCAGTAGCTGATCAGCCATGCATCCTCACGGGGTTTTTAAATATAATAACAAAAGACGCGGCGCTTTTACCCGCGCCGCAAACAAAAATACAAATAATAATAAATAGGGGCGGGACACTCCGCCACACATGCCCCCCCTTGTGCGCAGCACACATGGCCTTTTCGGCCACCTCCCCCCTTAGTCCCCAAAGTCCCGGTCAGCAGTCCCGGCGCAGGAACAGGGGCAGCAACGGGCCAAAGGTGGCGGCCACGGTGGGATGTCCTCCTCCCACCCAAACAGCCGTAGTGTTCCAATGGCCCGCGCACCGGCCAGCTCCTCTGGCCAAAAAATTTTTGGGGGTGGTCTCCAGACCTGCCCCCCCTTCTTCATGGCCGACAGCTCCCCTCCGTGGGGCTCTGGCCACCCTTTCTCCTGCAGCGAAATTGCTGCGGGGGAAGCTGGTCTCCTGACCTCCCCCCCCTTCTTCATGGCTGACAGCTGCCCTTCACGGGGCTCCAGCCACAGTATTTCCTGCCGCGAAAGTGCGGCTGGGGGAGCTGGTCTCCTGACCTCCCCCCCTTTCTTCATGGCCGGCAGCTCCCCTCCGTGGGGCTCCGACCACAGTGTAGTGACCCCAGGCGAAGCAGGATCCCTGGCGACCCCAGGCAAAGCAGGATCCCTGGCGACCCCAGGCGAAGCAGGATCCCTGGCGACCCCAGGCGAAGCAGGATCCCTGGCGACCCCAGGCGATGTGGAACAGGCAGCCCCAGGCGATGCGAGGCAGGCATCCCTGGGTGGTGCGAGGCAGGGCAGGAGCAGTCCTTCCCATGACGGTGGATGTGGAACCAGCAGGTATTCACCCTCTGCTGGTGGAGGTGGGAGGGGAAAGCAGTCCTCCCACAGCGGCTGAGACGGAACCAGCAGGTATTCACCCTCTGCTGGTGGAGCTGGGAGTGGCAAGCAGTCCTCCCACGGCGGCTGAGGCGGAACCAGCAGGTATTCATCCTCTGCTGGTGGAGGTGGGAGGGGCAAGCAGTCCTCCCACGACGGTTGAGGCAGAACCAGCAGGCATTCATCCTCTGCTGGTGGAGGTGGGAGGGGCAAGCAGTCCTCCCACGACGGTGGAGGCGGAACCAGCAGGCATTCACCCTCTGCTGGTGGAGGTGGGAGGGGCAAGCAGTCCTCCCACGACGGTGGATGTGGAACCAGCAGGCATTCACCCTCTGCTGGTGGAGGTGGCGGAGGCAGAGGCAGCTCTTGCTGCTCTGCTCCTGGTGATGGTGGAGACAGAAGCAGCTCCTGCTGCTCTGCTCCTGGTGGTGGTGGAGACAGAGGCAGCTCCTGCTGCTCTGCTCCTGGTGGTGGTGGAGACAGAGGCAGCTCCTGCTGCTCTGCTCCTGGTGGTGGTGGAGGCAGAGGCGATGGGGCGGATGCTGGCCACTCAGAGGGAGGCTGTGGCGGTGCTGGCTCCCTCTGCTGTGGCGGCTGGGCTGGTGTGTGCCGTGCTCCCTTCAGCAGCATAAATAGAGGCTGCTGGGGAACACCAGCATCCTGCCCTTCTCCCCCCCAGAAAAATTCAGGGGGTTGAGCCTGTAACTCCTCCCCTTCTGGCTCTTGGGACTGCAGCTTGGGTCCTAAGGCTGTGGAAGCGCAGACTTCCACCTCTTGGGCTATGGACGCACCGACTCCCCCCTCTTTGGGCTGTGGACGCGCCGACTCCTCCCTCTTGGGCTGTGGACGCACCGACTCCTCCCTCTTGGGCTGTGGACGCACCGACTCCCCCCTCTTGGGCGTAGGACGTTCGGGCTCCTCCCACTCGGGCGTAGGACGTTCGGGCTCCTCCCACTCGGGCGTAGGACGTTCGGGCTCCTCCCACTCGGGCGTAGGACGTTCGGGCTCCTCCCACTCGGGCGTAGGACGTTCGGGCTCCTCCCACTCGGGCGTAGGACGTTCGGGCTCCTCCCCAGGCTGTGGAGGCGAAACCAGCAGGCATTCTCCCTCTGCTGGTGGAGACGGTAGCGATGGCTCCTCTCCCTCTGATGCTGGAGACGGTAGCGATGGCTCCTCTCCCTCTGATGCTGGAGACGGTAGCGATGGCTCCTCTCCCTCTGATGCTGGAGACGGTAGCGATGGCTCCTCTCCCTCTGATGCTGGAGACGGCAGCGATGGCTCCTCTCCCTCTGGCGCTGGAGACGGCAGCGATGGCTCCTCTCCCTCTGATGCTGGAGACGGCAGCGATGGCTCCTCTCCCTCTGGCGCTGGAGACGGCAGCGATGGCTCCTCTCCCTCTGGCGCTGGAGACGGCAGCGATGGCTCCTCTCCCTCTGGCGCTGGAGACGGCAGCGATGGCTCCTCTCCCTCTGGCGCTGGAGACGGCAGCGATGGCTCCTCTCCCTCTGGCGCTGGAGACGGCAGCGATGGCTCCTCTCCCTCTGGCGCTGGAGACGGCAGCGATGGCTCCTCTCCCTCTGGCGCTGGAGACGGCAGCGATGGCTCCTCTCCCTCTGGCGCTGGAGACGGCAGCGATGGCTCCTCTCCCTTTTGTGCTGGAGATGGCAGCAGCAGGGTCTCTCCCATATCCGCAGCCAGGTAGTTGAACACCATGGCTGCGATGTCTGGGAGGGAAGCTGGGTGGTGTTGTTGTTCCCAGGCCTCCCAGCGCTCCCCATCTCTTGCCCACAGGAGGTTGATCACTGCAGGGAGGGCTTCCTCATAATCCCTCCCCGGCTCCACCAGCCAGTCCCAGACTCCTTCAGAGGAGAGTGCATTCGTCCTCTTTGGAGGATGCAGGTCCTCCCTCACTGGACGCTCTGGCTCCTCTTTCTCCTGCCATGGAGGGGGTTGGTCTGGTGCCACGTGCCCAACCTCACCAACCGCGAAGCACCACTCCTCACCCTTCAGGCAGGTGAGGCAGATATCCAGTGTGGCAAGGTAAGGCTGATGTTGCTGCGCCTCCTGCTGCTGTTGTTGCTGCTGCTGCTGCTTTCTCCTCCGGCTACTTTTCCCCATTTTTAATTTGAAAAAAAAAACGAACAAACAAAAAAAAACGCACTTTTCAATCCTGGTCCGGCTGTTGGAGGCGTTGTTTGTCCCACGCAGGACACCATATGTGACAGTCTGGCTCGCAGTGGTGATGTGGATGACGTCACGGACCAGGAAGTAACTCAAACCAAACAGTGGATGGGCGGTTGAAGCTGAGTGTTAGTGCACTCAGCGTATTTAATAAACAAAATATTAAACAAATTAACACAACACAAAACAAAAGGGCACAAGGGCCAAACGAATGAACAAACAAACAAGTAAGTGATGTGCTGGGAAATCCAGCACGTCTTAGCAATTGTTTTGTTAATGTTGCTTTTTCTCTCTCCGCTCTCCCGTACTCTCCTCTACACTCTCAACCCCGAGTGCAGAGTGCTGCTGGTTTATATACTCTGGCCGAGGGATTTAACTAGTTGGTAATTATCTTATTATCCCCCGGCCAGAGTCTGCACGCGTTTGGTAAGGATGCATGACTGTCAGCTAGTTAAATAATCAGTAGCTGATCAGCCATGCATCCTCACGGGGTTTTTAAATATAATAACAAAAGACGCGGCGCTTTTACCCGCGCCGCAAACAAAAATACAAATAATAATAAATAGGGGCGGGACACTCCGCCACAATCGGTCACCTTCAACTTTACCTTTCCTTGTTGGCGTTTCTATCAGGACTATACTGGAACTATTGTTTCACCTAGTCCTGGAGGTCCAGTGTCCCTCCTGGTTTTTGTTCCAACTGTACCCTAAATTACTTAATTGGACCAATTAAGTGCTTATTAGAAGCTTAATTGATCCAATTAATGTAGGGTACCAAACTGCTGCTTCTATTGTTTGGGACTGTGTTGTGATATTGTGTGGAGTGGAATAACTGTAATACTAATAGCCCCCTAAACACACAAGTAGCCTGTTAAAATATTTTATGGTGGGGCTCCTGAGTGGCGCATCTGGTAAAGGCGCTCCGCGTGGAGTGCAGGAAGCACTCTATAGCCTGGACGTTGTCGGTTCGAGTCAAGGCTATTCCACAGCCGACTGTGGACAGGAGCTCCCAGGTGGCAGCGCACAATTGGCCAAGCGTCGCCGGGGGGGGGAGTTTAGGTCACCCAGGGTGTCAGCAACCCCTGTAGTCTGGCCGGGCGCCACCGGGCTTGCCTGTAAGCTGCCCGAGAGCTGCGTTGTCCTCTGATGCTGTAGCTCTTGAGTAGCTGCATCGTGAGTCCGAAGTGTGAAAAAAAGCTGTCGGCTCACGACACACGCTTCGGAGGACAGCGTGTGTTCGTCTTCGCCCTCCTGAGTCAGCGCAGGGGTGGAAGTGGTGAGCTGAGCCTAAAAATAATTGGCCATTTCCAAATTGGGAGAAAGTAATACAAAAATAATTGTCAACGACTAAATTAAAAAAATATATATAATTATAATAATTATGGAAGGCTTTAGTGGTTTTACTTAGTGCACAGTTTTAGGTGTTTTAGAATAGGTTTTGTATAGAGGTAATGTGCAAGGTGGTTGGAAGGGGGGAGTTTGCAAATTGTCTGATAAAATAAGTAATATTTGATTGTCTATATTTCCTGTAATAAGAAAATCATTATTTTACTTAAGTGTTCCTGAACACTCATTGGGAAGGTCCGGTGGACAGTTCGAAATCCAAAACAGCCTGTGGGCAAAGGGTTATATATAATTACCTGGAATTAACAGTAGAGGACCCGCACACAAACTAAATCATAAATACCTACAAGAGACACACTGGCCCCTAAGAATGTATTTTGGATGGGGCATTAAAGTGATATTGAGACAGAATGAAAGGATTCTGCTATTTTATGATGGATCACTCTAGTGGCTGGTCCAATATATCTGACATTGAGGAAACAGGCATTAAATAGGAATGAGAAGATGCCCAGGATAGTAAAGGGTTAACACCATGGTGTCAACTTGGGGTGACTTCACCTACCATGGTTAAAGGCCAGTCACCAGGCACCTGATATGTTACAGAATGTGCCAATGTACTGTATAATGCCAGCCAATGCATGCCCCCAAAGGGTGATAAATGAACCTGAAATGTCCTTGTTTAAAACCAAGAAGATGGAATTTCAGCAGAAGCAGCAACGTGTGAGCGTAATTACCTTCAAAAAATAGCTCCTGCAGAGTGTCTTTTTATCAGACTATTTATCTCTTTATTAGGATGCAGAGACAGCGTAACAACAACTAATTAACATTTAAAGGGATGCAGAGATTTTGAAAAAAACCCTGAAATGCTCAAACCCTATAAATACAGTATTGATGTAATGGGTAGTGTTGTGTTATGCATAGCCATAATGGATTTTCATATCTTGATTGCTGGTTGGTCCCCAGCTTCCGCCCCATGTCCGGAAGAAATCCAAGTGTTGCAAACATTATGCTGACACACCATTCCACTTCTTTATCTGATAACAGATGCCGATTTCCAAAACACACTGTAAAAAAAGTAATTAGCAGTGTGTCAATAAAAGCATTTTACACTTAATGTAAGAGCTGATAGATTTTGGTCACACTTTAGTTTAAAGATCCATTTATAAGACACAATATATATTGTATTATAGGTTTTGACGATTATTAACAAGGGCTATCAGTTTATGACAGTAACATTTTAATGACGGACTAGTGTAAGGCTTCATGATCTGGCAGAAGATCGATTTATATGAATACTGCGGCTTTGGATCCTGACCTTTTGAGTATTGCAATTCAAAGTAGTTTTATTTTAACGGGTGATGGGTGGTGGGTGGTGGGTGGTGGGGGAGGGACACTAACTCTGATGATGGGTCAGTAATGATGGGTGATATTTGAAGTACTGTTATGCTTTGTTTTTGTATTGATGTGGTTTTGTTTGTGGGTTGGCATCTTGACAGTTGTTTGAATGGAATCGCTGGCAATGCAAAGGTCCAGTCTGTGTGTAGTCAGTCCATTCCTGTGCTTGTTGTTTTCTGGGGGGGTTATTAGTTTGCTCTGTAATTGTTAGGTTGATGTTGTTTGGCGAGGGACTCTGTGTTTTTGGTGGATCTGGAATATCTGTATTTTGTTATTATGTTTGGTTTGGGACGTTGCGACATTTGGATACCACATGGAGAGAGGGTGGGATGGGTGTTGTGCTGCACTGTGCATGTGGTGGATAAGTGCTGGGGCATTGTTCTGTTCCGTTTCATTGTTTTGATTGTTTGCAGATATCTGAGGTCAAAATAAAAAGACCTGTAACAACGATGCACCGTTGTCTCCTGTGTGTGTCACTGGAGAGGACCACAAAGCTAAACAGGGACTGTTTAGTAATTCTAAGGTTTCTACTGGATGCCTTAGAAACATTTTATTATATTATTGCTATAAACTGAAATTTAACTAAATAAAGTGTTTTTTTTTATTTTATTTTTTTTATTATGTTTATAATCATATAGAGCACTTTAATACAAAAGAACATTTTGAGCATTAGTGGTACAAACTGATGGTGTGTCATTTTGTCTTGAATGAATGAATATATGCTTTATTTAAGTTTATCTGTACTTTTCCAGACTGTATAACCAGTAAGTGAAAACTTTGAGAATTATTTGGATAAAAAAAAAAAAAAATGCAGTATATGTTTATGCAGATAAGTGTTAAAACTGCAGTTGGTTGTCTAGGAGACAAGAACAAGATGTATTTCCTAATAGGAATCTATTTTTAATATTATCTGCAAGGGAAAAAAAAGAAAGAGGAAGAAATGTTGGCAATTGATTTAGTTTTTTCATACAATATAAAACAGCAAGAATGAAAAGGGACAATTGTAATGTTCCCAAGAGTTTTGATTTGTTAATCAGAATGAGATTTAACACAATCTGTAAGTAGGTCGTGTCATCGTAGTGTGGCTGCTGGGAGGCGGGGGTTAAGCCCTGGTGGCACTTTCAGCCATACAGTTCACATCTGATTGCCTCACCCTCGACAAGCAGGTCTGCAGACAGAGCAGGTCCTGTCAGATTGCTTAAATATTAATACAAATAACATATTTACCATATTTTCAAGCACACTTTTACCTTTTTTTGCTGAAGCTTTTTTTGTATCAAGACACAAGACTTTCCAGTTTGAGTATGAACAGTTCTCTGGTTTCTGTTGAAGTTATTTCCCTGTGCCGCAAGAGTTTAGACCCCACCTGCCATCTGGAGGACAAAAAGTGAGTTTGAGATAGAGGTAGAGTCCTGATAACTGTAGCAAATGGAATGCACTTGAATAGGTAACAGAGGGTGTGTACAATTTTGAAAACAAAATGATCTACAGCAACATGAAAAGGGTTTGGTGAGAAAGTTGTTGTTTATACTAAGGTCGGATATTTATTTATTTATTTATTTATTTATTTATTTATTTATTTATTTTTAAAGACCTGGCTATTCCACTTTTAAGAAGCCCCATCAAAACAGAAGAGTCGCCACACACATACATTAACCAGTCAGGAAGTGTATCAATCTCCCACAGGTACATAAATGGCTAAAATTAAAGATGCATGGCACTTCTATTGTCATTGAACATTGATTCTCTTACGCCTATAAAACATGTGACTCATAATGACATACAGTACAGGGACTGTGCATCTGCAGACTCTTATAAACTACTTGACACAACACTTTTAGCACTTGACAAGATCATTGACATTGACAGCTAATGCAAAAAAAAAAAGATTTTTAAAGCTAAAATGATGTGCTCGTACTGTACTGTATTCATTGTAAAGGAGTGTGAGCTAGACAGAGAACGCTCATCATGTATATAGTTGTGCTATTCCTTGTTGGATAGATAGATAGATCGATAGATAGATAGATAGATAGATAGATAGATAGATAGATAGATAGATAGATATACTTTTGCTTTTAAAAAAAATGTTTATTTACTTAATAAAACATTCAAAACAATCTGTAAACATTTTACATTACATTATTTTACAAAAATGCAAAAAACACAAAAATCATTTAAATATTTAAACAGAGTTTTTCCAACTCATCCTCCACTGTGCTCCATTCACACGCCACATCATCTCGAAACTAAGCAAGTCGTGCATCATCTTATAAAATTTAAACTCAAAAGTTAGACGAGCAACCACTTTTAAAATCTTGCCATTCTCCTCATCAAATTGACTTATCTCAGGAGAGATTAGCAAGAAAGGACCTCTCGCCACTCCAGAGACGGGGCTTCACGCATGCTGTGCCAGATACAGACCTGCCACATGCACAGACCGCATGGCCAGGGCACCAGCTACACATTCAGGGCTTTTCCAGACACACTGCTCTGTGTCTATCAGATCACACATTTTTACTATTATAGCCCTTACGAGAAAATCATTAAATGATTCTGAACTATTATAAGAAATATTTAGGTGTGGATTAAAAACCAAAGGCTGCTCCAGAACCCAAAAGGGATCCAAAGGATCATCATATTCAGCCTTTAGTATCATCCTCAGCACACTCTTATAAAAAAAGGAAAACTGTATTTTGTTAAAATCTAAAAATAACAAATTAAAATCAAAACCAAGCCCCTCAGCCTGACGAAGAAAAGAGAATGCCAGTTCCCTCCAAGGCAACTTTACCGGAGAATAAAACACTTTCTTCAGAGCTTGAATACTAAAGGCAGCCATCCTGCACTCAATATTCATAAGCCCTTGTCCACCCTCTTCTAGCTGTAGATACAGCACACACTGCTTTAGCCAATAACACCCATTCCAAAAAAAACTCTAAGAGTAGAGACTGAATCTATTTAATCAAGAATTGCAGGGGCTCCACACAGATTAATGTATGCCAGAGACTGGAGGCAACTAAATTATTTAAAACCAATACTCTTCCTCTAAAGGACATCTGTGGAAGAATCCACTTCCACCTCTGCAAAAGACCTTTTACTTTTTCTAGAACCCCTTCCCAGTTTAACTGTTCCACTTTTTCATTGCCCAAAAACCCTTTCTGACTCCATTCCAGTCCATCTGGTAAGACCTGAGATCTACACCCCTATCCGTCCCCAATGAGCACAGCACTGCTCTTACTCCAGTTAACATGAGCTGATGAGACTTTTTCAAACACTTTCTGCTTCTCAATTAAAGCCTTTATATCCTCTTGATTATAAATGAACACAACCATATCATCTGCATAGGTTGAGAACTTTATCAACTGGTCATTACAGTTTGGAATAGATAAACCTGTTAAAACATTTCTTAGTTTACTTAGTAAAGGTTCAATTGATAAAGCATATAACATTCCAAACAACGGGCAACCTTGCCCGATTCCTCTCTGTACAGCAAAAGGTGCACTTAGGCCCCCATTTATTTTCAATAAACTGAACATGTTACAATAGGGCACTTTTATTTTACTAATAAAATCAGAACCAACACCGATTACATCGAGATCCTACCACAAATAATGGTGGTCTACTCGATCAAAAGCCTTTTCCTGATCTAAAGAAAAAAGACCAGTACTAAAACCAAACAATTTAGAAGCTGCTATCACTCAGTTCATTGGTCAGAGCTTTGGAAAGGACCTTATATTCAGAACACAACAGCGACACAGGTCTCCAATTTTTTATATTTTTAAGATCACCCTTCTTAGGTGATGACAGCTCTTCTGCAGCTCAGAGGTAACTCCCATTTCTCAAAGCTCTCTTCAAACACTTTGAAAAGGTCGTATTGAAACAAGTCCCAAAAACTTTTTTTTCTATGGGCAACCCATCGATTCCAGGAGCTTTATCTTGTTTTAACCCCTGAAGGGCATCAGTAAGCTATTTCATCGACAGTGCTCTTCCCAACTCTTTTTGTGCCTCTTCAGACAGACATGACAAGTCCTGCAGGAAACTCTGCATCTCTTCAGGCTCAACCTCAGCCTCTGCTATGAACAAGCCCGAGGAGAACTCCACAGCATACTTGCGGATCTCCTCCGGCTCCCTCAGCTCTACTCCATCTGGCCTTGTCGAACTGTAAATGGTCTTTCTCTGGCCACTTTTCTTCTCCAACCCAAAAAAAACCTGTGTGGGTGCGTCCATCTTTATCAATCCTTGCATCCTGGATCTCACCAGAGCTCCCTGTACTTTTGCATCCAAAAGATCTGCTATTAACTGTTTCTTATATCTTAATTTTTCAATTATACTATCATTTGGGTTGGAGTCTAGAGTTTCATGAAGCTCTAAGACCTCCCACTCCAGCTCTTGCAGAGACCCATTAGCTAAACTCATTTGTAACGCTTTCGGTGTATTGTTGACAAAAACATTTTATTGGAATTTTTCCTACATGCCCCACCATTGTCTGAGATTGGAAAACAAATTTTTACCAGCTCTCCATTTTTTCAAAATAAAACTAAAAACATTTCTCAACAAACTTGTATTAAATGTCCAATAAGAGCAGCTATGTTTAAAAGAGGGCAATAAAACAGAACGAGAAACAAGGTTGTGATCTGAAAAGGTAGTAGGGAAAATTTCACATTTATTTTATCAGATTTAAATGTTCTTTAACATAAATTCGATCAAGTCTAGCCATTGAAATATTATTATTACTGTACTTAACCCAAGTATATTGTCTTTTATCACAATGTATATTTTTCCACACATCAACCAACCCATGCTTTTTAATCAACACTGCTAGTTCCCTAGCAGATTGAGGGTGTGGCTCAGGGTGATTCCTGTACTCTTTAAAATTCACAGTACAGTTAAAATCCCCTGCTAAAAACAATCTCTCTCCAGAGACACAGTTTACTAAAACCTGGTCTAGTCTTAAAAAACTCAGACCTCTCCTTTCCTTCGTTAGGAGCAAAGATATTAATAAAACAGAAAGACTGACCTTCTATTACAGCTTTTACTTTAATCAAACAACCTTTGATGGCTTCTGTAAAAATGATTGACTCAAGTTTAAATTTTTCTTTAAATAAAATTGCCACCCCAGCGCTGGCATTAGACCCGTGACTAAAAGCGATTTCCCCTTTCCATTCTTTCGCCGAATCTGACTAAGTTTTCAGATCACAATGCGTTTCCTGCAGGAATATTACATCAATCTTTTTTGTATCAAATATTTAAAAACGGAGGCTCCCTTAAGATTATCTTTACATCCATTTACATTGCGATTCCCTAACAAAAAATTATTCATTGCGATAAATAGAGAAAATAAAACACAAATAACAAACAATATAAGAAAATAATCTAAAAAATTTCTTATCATGTTATTTACTTTTTGTTAAGACTATTTTGACTAAAATTCTGTAGACGCCAGCATTCTTGCTCCGTCAAATTATTTATCTAATTTGACGGAGCAAGATAAAGGCGTCTGCAAAATAAACAAATAATAATAAATAATAATAATTTAGAAACATTTTTACATTAGGGAAAAAATCATCTACATCAATTTTTCTTCTTCCTTTTGTAAGTTGTAGAAACTCTCTTATATTTAGCTCACCGTACCTGCTTTTTATCAAAGTGGACTCTGATGTCTGAGATGAATCAATATGATCTGCCTCGTCCTCACTCTCTGACTCTGCACTGCTCTCCTTCACAATGCTGGCAATCACTATGCTCCAGGACTGCTCCCCATCAGCTCCGGCACTCCTACAAGCTTTCTTTGCTGCTTCTACCCCTGCAGCATCTCTTTTCTTTTGCAATCCTTTTTTCTTTTTTGGGGTTTTAAAACCATAATTTTCATTTACAGGCTCACTCATCTCTACTTCTCCCCCTACACTCGTTTCAGAGTCTTGCACCAACGCAGTCTCACTCCCCAAACTCTTGTCTTCACTTCTAGTAATACGCTGAGAAAGACTCTCACTCTCTATTTTACCAGCCTCTGCCTCCTTTACTTTACTTGCACCAGCAGAAGCTTTATTTGTACTTTTTATTTCAGGCTCCACAGCTTTAATATTATTTTGGTTCCCCCCTACACCAACACTACCACTCGGCTCCACTACCCCTCAGTCATTAATTTCAGCGTTCTGATTTTCCGCTCCACCACCAGCACTACTCGGTACTGTAGATTCCTTTGTCACAGACACATCTCTTCCTACCCCCTCACTATTTCCCTCCAGCTCTTTTGATTTAGGGCAGTTTTTAACTAAATGCCCATCAACTCCACAATTAAAACATTTCATAGTATTTGATGTTGCAAACATCACATAATTAGTGCCTTCTATTTTAAACTTCAGGACTGTATTAAGTTCTTTGTTTGTTTTATTTAGAACCATAAACAGCTGCCTCCGAAAGGAGACTGCATGTTTTAACAATGGAGATTTACATCCCAGCGGAATTCTTTTTGGGGCTGACACAATCTGCCTGTGCCGTGATAACTCATTCATGATTAAATCAGTTTTTAGAAAAGGTGGAATGTTTGATAGAATTATTTTCTTTGCCGGTACCTCTAGCGGTGAAACGGCAACAAAAGAATCATTTATAACAATTCCGTTCTCAACAATTTTATTTACCAGATCAGTTTGACTCAAAAAAGCCACAACTGAACCATTCATTCTTGAAGCAGACTTTATGTTTTCATATCCAGCTATTTTGCCAAATTGCTAAAACACACTTCTCTAAAGAAACAAAACTTTCTGTAATTACTTTGACTCCATGCTTTCGAGTCTTTCAAAGGGGGGAAAAAAACCTTGAACCAGCCATGCTGGCCGCAAAAAAAAAACGTTTATACTTATAATGATTACTTTAAACAAAGAAAATATTCACATAGAGAAACAAACACAAAAAACAAAAAAAGAGAAACACATACCAACCCATTCTACCTCACTCACTCCACTTTCCCACCATGCACCACACTAGACAGAACAGGTAGATAGATAGATAGATAGATAGAGAGAGAGATAGATAGATAGTTTGTGTGGGGTTATTACTTCAGGAAGAGATGGCACTTTAGCATTCAGATGATAACATTCATGCCAATGATGAGTGGTGACCAACAGCCTTTGAAGAGAACCCCTGGAGATATGCTTGAGATTTAATAGGTCAACGATAAGTGTATGAAAAGATCATTAAAATGTTATCGTAGCAATTTTGAAAGGCGTCCTAGAAAGGGGAATAATATAAATAATAATAGAATAATAGAAAGCCATGGACAATAATAATAATAATAATAATAATAATAATAATAATAATAATAATAATAATAATAATAATAATAAATAAATAAATAAATAAATAAATAAATAGTACATGAGCAAGTAAGCATCCAGAATACTGGACTAGCTGATTCAAATATATTATTTGGTCTTTTCAATATGTTTAATATTACAAAACTAGGTGAATTATTATTACACAGGGCTCCATTCTAGGTCCCTTGTTTTTTTCATTATGTATGCTACCATTAGCTGACATTATCTGCAGACACAGAGTGAACTTCCACTGCTATGTTGATGATACCCAGCTATATTTGTCCCTAAAGCCACAAATTAATTTTGCCTGGTGTGTTATTATCTACTTGCCTTAAAGACATCAAGCATTGGATGTCACAGAATTTTGTAATGTTGAATTCAGATAACACAGAGGTTATACTAGTGGGCTCCCAGAACCAACTAAAAGGAAATGTGAGATTACATGAGCTTGACCCTTGCAGTCTCTTATCACAACTTAAACTAGAAATTAAGAGTTTGGGGGTCATCTTTGATCCTGATCTATCATTTGAGACTCATATTAGGGAAGTTACAAGGTGTCTTTTTACCATTTGAGAACTGTAGCCAAACTTTGACCAATTATTTCTGTATCTGATGCCAAGAGACTAATGCATGCCTTTGTTTCATCTAGAATTGATTATTGGAATGCACTTTTTTTCTGGTGACCCAAAACATGTGGTATCCCGCTTGCAGCTTGTTCAGAATTCTGACTAAAACCAGGAAAAGTGAACATATTACCCATTTTGGCCTCTTTACACTGGCTCCCTGTGCAGTACAGAACTGATTTTAAGATTTTGCTGTTAATTTACAAGACCCTGAATGGATTAGCATCGAGTTTTTTTTTTACTGACCGCGTATCTCCTCTTTATTATTATTATTATTTGTTTATTTAGCAGACGCCTTTATCCAAGGTGACTTACAGAGACTAGGGTGTGTGAACTATGCATCAGCTGCAGAGTCACTTACAATTACGTCTCACCTGAAAGACGGAGCACAAGGAGGTTAAGTGACTTGCTCAGTGTCACACAGTGAGTCAGTGGTTGAGGTGGGATTTGAACCGGGGACCTCCTGGTTACAAGCCCTTTTCTTTAACCACTGGACCACACAGCCTCCTCTGCCTTCGTTTGTCAGGGAAGCGGGACCGTTACAGTTTTCAAGTCCAGACTAAAAACACACTTTTATAAAATGGCTTTCTTATGTTAGTGGGTTTTAATGTAACTTTAAAATTGCTGCTTTTGTATTATGTATATACTGTTATTTAAATGTGTTATTTAAATGGTCTGATTGTGTCAGTTGTATGTGTGACATGCTATACAAATGTATTGTGGTTTGTTCTTTTTCCTGTTTTTCATACACTATGTACTGTAGAACACTGTGTCTTTAAAAACATCCAGTATTCTTTTTAAGTCACAGTGGGAATATTATTATTTTTATTTATACTGACATGTTTCAAATAAGTACCCTGTACAGTATTACAGTAGCGCTTGTTCTAAAAAAAAAACGTTATTCTCCTTAATTGTGTAAAGTGAATTTAGGTACATTAACTGGGACTCTTCAGTGTGCTCAACATCAGTGACACAATCATTATATTAGTATTAGCAGGAAATGAAAGCCTTCCAGACAATGTTAATGAACAACATTCTTCCGTTGCCTCCCATTCCCACAACTGCAATAATGTAAAAGCGTTTGGTTTTAATCTTACCAGTCCCTTGGTGTCATATGTTGTTTAAATTACTGTTAATAGAGTTCTGGAATGAAGAAACATGAATTACATTTTATACTTAACAGCATCATCAGCATAGCCTCGGTCAGTTCACTTCTACTCATATTCTCATGCACAATCATATATCATGTCCTGTTTATTCAATTCTGTGAAACACGACCAACTCTGCATGCACATATAGCTGGGGTTTAGAGTGTTGGCATATATAGTAGCTGGGGTTTAGAGTGTTGGCATACATAGCAGTTGGGGTTTAGAGTGTTGGCATACATAGTAGCTGGGGTTTAGAGTGTTGGCATACATAGTAGCTGGGGTTTAGAGAGTTGGCATACATAGTAGCTGGGGTTTAGAGTGATGGCATACATAGTAGCTGGGGTTTAGAGTGTTGGCATACATTTATGTACTGGTACTTTGCGAGACTGCAGTCATGTGAGTTCTCAGATATGATAAAAAGTTACAATTGTTTGGGGGGATAAAGAGAAAAAGCCTGGTGCTCCCAGGTCATTTAAACATCTCTAATACATCATTATTATGCTTTTTAAGTGCAGTTTGAAAGCAGCAGAACTGCCAAGTTTTTTTGACAGCATAATGTGTAATCAACACACTACAATGATGTATAATACTAGGAACTCTCCAGGCAGTTAATTAATGGAACTCATTTGTCCTCATACAGGAGTTGCTGAAGCGAGTTTGAATGATCAACCCCTTGTGATTCTGGCTGCAGATGTGCTCTCAGCTAGCTTAACAGTGCCTTTGAATGTGCTTGTAGGGTTCTTTGTAGGGTGTGTGTACTGTGTAGAGATAAAACTATGAAAGAGAGAAACTTTATAAGGTGTGTGTACACTGTACAGATATACATATTAAAGAGAGAAAGTGTGTCTTTATCAGCTTTCCTTCATATTAAAATAAATACTTTACATTAAGTGTCTCTAATTACTGTGTATTTACATAGTAGTTACTTAGTAAATACACGTGTACTTACACATAATTACAATGTTAGTATGCATAGTTACAATGTACATAATGTGTAATTTGTTTTGCACGATATAACTCTAACCCTAACTCTAACCCTTTTTTGATACAATTGTGTGCTTACATATATAGTGCAAAATGATTTACACATTAAGTACATTGTAAGATTGCATAATAACATTGTAATTGTGTGTAAGTACACATGTATTTATTAAGTAACTACTATGTAGATACACAGTAATAAGAGCCGAATTGTAAAGTGTCACCAGAAATAGTTTAAAATTGTGTAAAAATATATATTTTGATACATAAGCTGTAAAGATAATGTATTGGTAATGTACGTTCCTGAAGTGTATAAACCATGTGTATTTAAAATGCAGTAACTCTTTATTCAAGTCAGTGTTGATAGTAAAATACAGATTGATATTCATAAAACATATTGCAACGTATTTTCAAATATATTCAGAAATATATTTATATACCATGTGGGTATTCTCACCATCTTATCCAAGTAACACAAGTTATTTAATGAATGCTTCTCTGCATCTCCCAAAGCTGTCAATATTTAGAAATACTGTCATGTGGCAACTGTCACTGCTAGTCACTCCTGTAGTTAATAAGCAGAGACATCTTAGCTACAAAAGATGAGAGACGACTGGTTTATAACTGTGATGGAGGCTGGACTGACGTTCTAACTGATGCACAAGCGAACAACTCAGTTATGAAGTTGTTTGCATTGCCTATAGTAATCCACCTGCAGCTGTGACAAAAGCTCCCAAGCACAGTTTGCTACCAGGTTGTGATGAAATATAATGAGTTCTGGTTGTAAATCTCCCTCCTGACCTGTGAGGACGCTAAGCAGTGAGGACAGAGTTATTTTGACGGGCTGGACTGACAATTCTTTCCTGGGTCGGGGAGTTGGCCAATCTGGAAAAAGGCGAGTTTCTGTTGCAAGAATGTATTGACCCAGAACGTAAACAATGTAGCAGCCGCTGATTGTAAAGGCAGCTGCATTAGTTTACCAAGGGGTCATGCGTGACAGCATAAAAAGGGGACGGAGACTCTTAATCAGTTTCTTCGCTTAGGTTCAGAGGCGCACGGAACTGGAAGGACTGGGAGAGTAACCAAAAGGTAAAAAAGTATTTGTGAGTGTTTTGTTTGTTTGTAGCACTGTTAGTAATTGTCTTTTGTTTGTGAATTCACTGGACGGCTAACACGTCTCTGGAGCTGTCACCTTGGCCCAGCACTACCCGGAACAACAACACCACAGTCACTGTTATTTGTTATGACCCACCTTGAGCACTACTGCACGCACCCGGACTGGTGATTTGTGTTCGTAGTATTGTGGGAGCGGATAACGTGTTATTATTTGTTTTGTTTACAAATCATTATTATTATTTTACTGACGAGCTTTACACCAGAGGATTTTGCCAGAGGATTATTGTTTGGTTGCCAGACCAGGATTTGTATAATAATAAAAAGAACATTTCCAAATTGGATTACAGTTTTTCACTTGTGATTATTTCTGCACTGCATCACCTCTGCATCTGTTTTTAATCAGCAGCCACTTTGCCACACAGGTACAGAAATATAAAAGAGCTAAGACAAAATTAGAATTATATCTTCCTTCTAAAAGTGGATGTGTGATGGAGAGAAAAAAAAAGCAGAAAGTGGACATTTTTTCATGTTTTATGATTTCTTCTGTGCAGTCATTGTTTCACTCGATAATTAATTATGCTTGCTTTAAACAGAGATGACGACATCCACCAGCTCCAGCTCATATATCACAAACAACAGCTTCAAATCAAACTCCAAAATCCTGAAATGCTCCTGTCATTATAAGAGAAAATGTAGAAATTGACTACAGTTTTAAAAAAAATGCTACCACTGACTTGTTTTGTAATTATGTCCAATACTTGTTGTGTTTTTTGTGTCACATTCTTTTTACTCATCGCAGATCCCCTGCATGTCCAGTTGATTTCTTTCAATGCATTCTGTGCTGCAATTAGACGTGAATATCCTTTTTTTTAAGTAAAATAAATAAAAGTTCTCTTCTTAACAAGATGGTAAACTTTTGACTTCACAGCTACTCAAGATTTCCATTGCTTAAAAAAATCCTGAATCTGCCGATTCCACCTTTGCGTTTTGTATTCAGAAACTAATATCATGGCTTGCAGCAAGTAATCACCTTTAAGTGAGAGCTATCAAAAGGCAGAATGAGGAAGGGAATGCATGTTATTTGGAGACCAAATCCAGAGTTTATTTAACTTTTATTTTTAATGAATTCTCATTTTAAATGTTAAATGTATGTACCGTTTGTGTTCGTGTGTTAACCAGTCATCACACACTGATTTTATCCAGACCTCCCCATACTCCTTCTCTCAAGTGCAATGCTGAACTACACACATCTCTGTCCATGTCTCTTCTCAAGCAACCAATGTCTCCATTAAGTTCAGGCCAAGGAGACGCTAAGGGTTCAATGACGGGCCAGGCTGGAGATTTACGACTGAAGGCAGGAAATTGGTCTTTGAAGATGCATATTAGGAGGGATGCATTACAATTTTATTAAAGCCTTAAAGCCCATGAAAACACAGCCAGCATTCTGGGATCTTTTTCTTCCAGCCATTGAAGCAACCATATGAATGTGGCATTTTTAAGTAATTTTTACCCAAACATTCTTTGAAGTTGTTTCTTCATTTCTTCACCTGGGGTAAATTGCTGCAAAATGTCAACTAGGTTTTTTGTTTTTTTTTAAATTGCCTGAAAGTTTCCTTGTGTTTCACAGGCTTTATACCACAGAAATATCATACAGCATAAGATAGTAGTAATACTGTAGTGCTTTAAAATGAACAGTCACTTACATTATTTCACAACGCTTTGCTCTTTTGTTTTAATATCCATCAGTTATCGCTTGAAATCAAAATCTGTAGAAGCAACTACTTAATTAAAAAAAAAACTTCTTAACAACAACAAAAAGTATTTGGTGCCCTATATTAATCAAAATGTAATAATTTGGTATGTTTTAATTAAATGTGCATTTGTTATCAACACAGCCATTTCAAGAGCTGACTTGGTGCACACTGAAAGGGAGATAACTCATTCTGCTTCCCAGCAGTCACTGGCAATGCTAGGTATAATCCATAATTCACCACGGATGGACGGATAAAGGAAAAGACTTTGTAAATATCGCTATGCAATGACAAATCCTTGGCGTCAGACAGACTGAATGAATGTTTTGCGCATTGTATTACTTGTGACAGAATCATATTTCAGATCATAGGATAAGAACAGGAGTCTCTGTGCATGGTTTGTTACACATCCCTGTTCTCCTTACCAGGTTTAATAGCATATAAAGCAGCTGATTCAAAACCTTGTCATTTGATCTCTGCTAAAAGAGTTGTTTCTGGTCATCCTACAGTATAATTGAAAGAGAAAGACATTTGAACTGTCAACACTGATTCATGGCAGGAGTGCTCTAAAGCATTACATATTTAGAAACATAAATATAATGAAAGATGAAGTTCATTGTTTGAATGTGCTTCACATTTACAGGTATCTGCTATTTCCTGTTAATATTTATGTTTTATCTTCTTTGAGTTCCTACTTAACACATTCATTTTGCACACGGTCTTATATGAGCCTGGTCGCAGCTAAATCACTTATTCCTACAACACTTTATGAAAATAAATGCAATATCTATTTGAGTCTTTCAGTTGTAATAGTTTATGCTGATTCTTTCTTTCTTTCATTAATATTCATGCAGTGCTATTCTGATGTAAGCCTCCTTGGCTTTTGCCCAGATTAATGAGTTCTCCGCCTTACTCACATCACCATTCTTCAAATGGGAAGCTTTGTGGCTGCTGGAAGGTTGCTCAAGCATGTTCCAGATTTCAGTATCAGTTTTATAACATGTTGTTATGCTGTGCTTCATCAATTATTCATCATCATTAACAGGTACAATGTATGTTCCCCTTATTGTATTTTAGTACTGCTGTTGAAGCTGATGTGTAACAGGCTGGGCAGAAATCATCGATCTTGCAATTAGCAAGTGACAGCAGCTTTGGCTAATGCCCTCGGCAGCGTCTATGATGGCAGTGCACCATCAACCCCGCCTGTTAAATTTCTCTCTTCCTAGGATCTCAGTGCTCAGCTGCAAAGAGTTTGAGTCATAGCACAATGTAATAGGTGGAGGCTGGCTGCAGTGTGACCTTCCCAGTGAACGTCTTAACCACTGTGCAAGTGGATCAGTCCACACAAAGGGTTCGGCAGTCCCTGTAATAGCACTGTGTCAGACAACACTGTTCGGTGAACTTTCTTAGCAGTTGAGAACTAAAATGATTTTTGACAAGTCAAATTGATCAATGTCATCATTTTTAGGAATTATTTTCCACTTACTGGAATTCAAATTATCTAAGAACTGGGTCAACAGAGTTTCATTACTAAATCAATCATTTTATTTGCTTTATTTTGCTCCTCAGGGGATTCTCCTCACTTCCTCTGCTAAAACAGGAATTGAGGACATTGATTTGTATTTCGGTACTGTAGCTTTGATGGTAATGTTGTTATGTGACTGTACCTTTGTTGTCAGGCGACTGTACCTTTGCAGTATTGTTAATTACAGTGATAACATATCTTATTTTGTCCGGTTGTGGGAAACGTACTGAACGATAAACTATACAGTTCATATGAAAATTGCACTTTAAAATACAGAATATATTTTCTAAAACTTTTTTATGCTGAAAGTATTTTTCACTTCACTTAAATGTTGCCTGTCTTAATATAATACAATTTTCCTTTTTACCCTTTCAAAGAAGACTATCACAGTTTCAGACCTATTTAAGTTGTTTTATGGGTAGCACGTTGCCCCCCGAGGGACTGATAAAAGCTTTGAAGCCTGCAATCATTTTCTTGCTATAATGGTTCTTTTTTAATACAGTGGATAATGTTCAGTGCAGCCTTAATTGTCCTTATGTTTTACATTTAGGGGTTTATGTATGTTAATATGAGTGTACAAACAGTATAACAGTTTAACTCTTTACATTTTGGTAGACATGCTTTTACCCGACAATCAGTTGGATCCTTTTCATCCATGCCTAAATGTATAATCTCCATTTTCTATATGGAACTAAGATTTATTTACTGGATTTGGAAAGACATTGTGTAGGTTTACATGTTCTTGACATGCTGCTTTTTCCTAGGCATGCATAATATGCCAAAATACTTTGGACCTGTGGCAAGGTGCCCACTCCTTTTATTATTTATGAATGATTATTATTTGTGTTGTTAATAATAATGATGATATTATTATTATCATCATTATTATTATTATGATACATTTTTGTATATGTGTGTGCGGACGGACAAGAGACGTCCAACATTATTGTTTATTGTTTGAGACTGACGAAAAGCAACTCCAGCCGCAGCTGGAGGTGTTACTGCTGCGCTAAGCCGGGGCATTCCAGCATGAACTGTCCCTGGTACCCCCTCGGACAGCTACCCCAGCTATGCCCCATCTGCGTAGGTGGGCACTACGTGACCCGCTGACTTGTCCTTCAGGAGAGGGAGGAGCAGGGGTCGCCTCGGTCTCCACTACCAGCAGAGGGAGCTAGACCGCCCCAGCAGCAACAGCAGCCAGAGGATTCAGAGAACCTCTTCCCCTGGTGCACCTGGTGTGGGAAGGAGGATCACTGCTGGGGAGAATGCTCCGAGGTTCCACCGGGCTGGTGCAACGCCTAGGGCTGCCAAGCCTGCAACACCTAGGGCTGCCACGCCTGCACCGCCTAGGGCTGCCGAGCCACCATTGCCATCGCCTGTGGATACCTGCACGTCACCACCCAGGGATGCCGCCACGACACCGTCTGGGGATGCTGCCACGTCACCACCCAGGGATGCCTCCACGATACCGCCCAAGGAGGCCTGCAAGTCACCTCCAGGGGATGCCTGCACCACACCGCCTGGGGATGCCTTCACGACACCGCCCAGGGATGCCAGCAAGACACTGCCCCGGGATGCCTCTATGTCACCGCCCGGAGAAGTAGAGCTCCCACTACCGCCTTCATGGCCAGGGGCTCCCCTCCCAAGTGCACTATCGAAGCTGTTGCTGTTGGAGGGTCCGGAGCTAGGAGGAGAGGAGCAGCAGCCACCTCGGTCTCCAACACCAGGAGGAGAGGAGCAGGAACTGCCGCTGCCTCCACTAGATGAGGGAACAAGGTGTGATGCTGGCTGGCTATACAGTGGCTGCTGAGGGAAGCACGGCAGAAACCAGCCCAGCTGCAGTTGCTGTGAAGAGGGCCAGTCCCTCCACAGCCATGGCCAGAGTGGCCAACTACAACCCCTGCATCACACATGTTCCTGATTACTTCATCAGGGAAAGAAGTGGAGCTCCTGCTGCTGCTTTACTGGCCAGGGGCTCCCCTCCTACCGTCACCTCCTGAGGGTCGGCACGTGCCGTCGCCTTACCTGGGTCCAATGCTGCCGCCGCCTAGGACTGTTTCGCCTGGGGTTGCCAGAACTGATTATCCTGGTGTCGTCAGCTCGCAGTCGCCTGGAGATGCCTGCACACCCCTGCCACGGCCCAAGTTGCCAATGGTGGGCCAGAGGAAGCCCCCCCCCCGCGAACTTTGAAAGGTACTTTGAGGATTTTAAGGGGGGAGGTGGCCGTTGAGGCCATGTGTGCTGCACACAAAGGGAGGCGTATGTGGCAAGGTGCCCGTCCCTTTTATTATTTATGTATGATTATTATTATTATTATTATTATTATTATTATTATTATTATTATTATTATTATTATTATATATTTTGGTATATGTGTGTGCGGCCGGACGAAAGCTGTCCGACATTATTGTTTATTATTTGAGACCAGCAAAAAGCCGGTCTCGTAAAGTGTAGCTGGTGGGGATATGGTTAAATCCCCATCCCAGTAAAGCTCATGGGAATGTGGCTGAAGCCTTAATAAGGTAATTGTTTAATGGGTAATTAAAGTTGCAGCCACAGTATAAAAGACCCAATCTGGGCTCCAAGTGGAGAGTTGGGGGAGAGAGTTACTTAATCCATAGACTAAGTAACCTGAGTCTATACTGGCTATAGAAAAGACAGACTGTCACTGCGTTGCTAATGGGAATCGAAGCTTGATAAATCCAAAACGGTACAGATAATGTCAACCCAAATTACTACTTGGGATTCAGTGCTGTGGATAGGGCCAGGGGGATAGAGTGAAGCTAAGGACAATGTAATTCAGAGCACAAGTTGGAAAGCACTTTTTCTCTTAGACAATAATAATTGACTGGACCTGTCAATTGGGTGAGGTCGTAGAGGCAACAACACACAGGTCACTCGAAAAGCAATTAGTTGATATCCTGGGGCGGGGGTGGGGGGGATTTCAGCTTACTACTGTAAAAAGGGACAAGCACTGATGGGCTAAAGAGCATTGTCTGCTTTTCAAGTTTGTATGTCTGTTTAATCTCTTGTACCAAAGCAGGAGTTTACACCGCTTCAAAAGATGCCATTGACATGTGACATACAATCCGTTACATAACAGAAGAGGCCCATATCTAACAAGAAGAAAAATCAACAAGTATCACTTTAGCTGTGATTGAGCAGAATATACAGTGCCTTGCGAAAGTATTCGGCCCCCTTGAACTTTGCGATCTTTTGCCACATTTCAGGCTTCAAACATAAAGATATGAAACTGTAATTTTTTGTGAAGAATCAACAACAAGTGGGACACAATCATGAAGTGGAACGAAATTTATTGGATATTTCAAACTTTTTAACAAATAAAAAACTGAAAAATTGGGCGTGCAAAATTATTCAGCCCCCTTAAGTTAATACTTTGTAGCGCCACCTTTTGCTGCGATTACAGCTGTAAGTCGCTTGGGGTATGTCTCTATCAGTTTTGCACATCGAGAGACTGAAATTTTTGCCCATTCCTCCTTGCAAAACAGCTCGAGCTCAGTGAGGTTGGATGGAGAGCATTTGTGAACAGCAGTTTTCAGTTCTTTCCACAGATTCTCGATTGGATTCAGGTCTGGACTTTGACTTGGCCATTCTAACACCTGGATATGTTTATTTGTGAACCATTCCATTGTATATTTTGCTTTATGTTTTGGATCATTGTCTTGTTGGAAGACAAATCTCCGTCCCAGTCTCAGGTCTTTTGCAGACTCCATCAGGTTTTCTTCCAGAATGGTCCTGTATTTGGCTCCATCCATCTTCCCATCAATTTTAACCATCTTCCCTGTCCCTGCTGAAGAAAAGCAGGCCCAAACCATGATGCTGCCACCACCATGTTTGACAGTGGGGATGGTGTGTTCAGGGTGATGAGCTGTGTTGCTTTTACGCCAAACATAACGTTTTGCATTGTTGCCAAAAAGTTCGATTTTGGTTTCATCTGACCAGAGCACCTTCTTCCACATGTTTGGTGTGTCTCCCAGGTGGCTTGTGGCAAACTGTAAACGACACTTTTTATGGATATCTTTAAGAAATGGCTTTCTTCTTGCCACTCTTCCATAAAGGCCAGATTTGTGCAGTATACGACTGATTGTTGTCCTATGGACAGAGTCTCCCACCTCAGCTGTAGATCTCTGCAGTTCATCCAGAGTGATCATGGGCCTCTTGGCTGCATCTCTGATCAGTCTTCTCCTTGTATGAGCTGAAAGTTTAGAGGGACGGCCAGGTCTTGGTAGATTTGCAGTGGTCTGATACTCCTTCCATTTCAATATTATCGCTTGCACAGTGCTCCTTGGGATGTTTAAAGCTTGGGAAATCTTTTTGTATCCAAATCCGGCTTTAAACTTCTCCACAACAGTATCTCGGACCTGCCTGGTGTGTTCCTTGTTCTTCATGATGCTCTCTGCGCTTTAAACGGACCTCTGAGACTATCACAGTGCAGGTGCATTTATACGGAGACTTGATTACACACAGGTGGATTCTATTTATCATCATTAGTCATTTAGGTCAACATTGGATCATTCAGAGATCCTCACTGAACTTCTGGAGAGAGTTTGCTGCACTGAAAGTAAAGGGGCTGAATAATTTTGCACGCCCAATTTTTCAGTTTTTTATTTGTTAAAAAAGTTTGAAATATCCAATAAATTTCGTTCCACTTCATGATTGTGTTCCACTTGTTGTTGATTCTTCACAAAAAATGACAGTTTCATATCTTTATGTTTGAAGCCTGAAATGTGGCAAAAGGTCGCAAAGTTCAAGGGGGCCGAATACTTTCGCAAGGCACTGTAAATAAATCTGTACTTAAAATAGCTATATAGCAACTCTGAGTACTTTTAAAAGCCTGACATGGTTTCTATAGCTTCAGCACATTGGGGATTATACTACTACACTTCTAAAAGCTGTTAAAACATGTATTATTATTATTATTATTATTATTATTATTATTATTATTATACATAGCGAACGATACTGTCCCTATAAACGTTGCTGTTTTACAGTGTTAGTGCATCACTTATTATGCACAGTTGGGTGCACATTATTCCTTATATTATTATTATTATTATTATTATTATTATTATTATTATTAGTCGTGGTAGTCGTAGTCGTAGTAGTAGTTCTGTTCTCTCAGATTAGAGAGACCCCGACAGATGCCACTCCACAAGGTTAAGGCATCAGCACACAACCCCAGCCACCTTTGGCTTGTGATCGGTGGCTCCTTGGCCTGATCAGTGGTTTAAGCAAACAGAGCAGGGCTTGGGAGGGGCTCCTGGAGGCAATGTTAACTGCTTGGTTAGTCCATTGATTTTCACAATGTGATGACCTCTTGCATTAACAGCTTCTTTTCTGTTCTCCCTGAATGCCAAATGGTGCAAATGCAGCCCTGGAGCAACAGATTAGGAACGGCTTTAGACACCATTTATTCATTCAGGGAGGCATGTATTATTATTATCATCATCATCATCATCATCATCATCATCATTATTATTATTATTATTAGTAGTAGTAGTAGTCGTAGTAGTAGTTGTAGTAGTCGTAGTCATAGTAGTAGTCATAGTAATATTGTTATTTGTAACATTAATTTTGATGGTCATAAATGGTCATAGATACACAAATAATTACAATGTTTGCAACCTTGAGAAAACATGCTACTCTTGTGTATTTTAATGAAAGATACAGTAAGTCCACAATGCCTCATGTGGCTTAAACAAATGCATGTACTTATATTTAAATGGGATGCAATGCAACTTCAAACTGTTTGCATTCACCAACATTGCTGTGGTGTAATCAAGGCTGCCCAGGAGAAAGACTTCTTGAAGGGGTAAGGGAGCTGTTCAGTCTTCATGGACATCAGATTATTGGCTTCTCCTTTTGCGGCTGCCTACAGAGGTTTCTGTTGTTGATAGTTTTGAATTGCTTATTGGTTCTGACCACCCAACTTACTTACTGACGTACATGAAAATGAAACAGAATGCATGTGGCACCGCTGTAAGGGTACAGAATCCACCTGCTATTATGCCAAGGTGTTAATCTGCAGAATAAAGGAATAACAGACTGTGACAGGATGGTAGAGGATACTGGCGTTCTCAAGACTCAGAGGCAGAGTATTTTAGAAATGGGGGTTTATTTTTGATAAACCAAAACATAAATAAAACAAAGAAATGCCAAACGGCAAAATAAAGGGCACAATGGCCAAAACAAAGATTTAAACAAAACAGAAATATCTTAAACTAAATATACAAAACTCACAGTTATGAAAACCAGCAAACACACAGGTCCCAGCTCTTCATTGTTTCTTCATTGTTTCTCCTTTGTTCTCCTCCCTCTCCCCCGTGCTGCAGCATGGCCAGCTTTATATTGGCCAGCTGGGCCAATTAAACAATTAATAATAGAATCCCCCAATTTGGTGATTGGGATGATGTGTTTAATTGGCGGCCATTCCAGCTCTGGTCTGTAGCTCCACTCCAGAGCCAGAATGGTCGCCCATCACGTGACCCCTTCCATTAAAGGGACACAGACACACCATGTTTGGTGTCTTGGGTAATACCAAATTATTATCTGTAAAAGAAAAGTACAAATCAAGCATGCATTTAGTATTATTTTGTTTCTGCATTTGGGTTCTTTTTAAGAAATAACACAAAATTATAAAAAAAAAAATGGAATTCAATTAAGAAATACTAAGGGCCTCATTCACGAAACAGCGGTAACGTGTATTCACTAAAAAATACTAAGGGCCTCATTCACGAAACAGCGGTAACGTGTATTCACTAAAAAATACTAAGGGCCTCATTCACGAAACAGCGGTAACGTGTATTCACTAAAAAGTGGCAGGCAACCTAACGCGTGGTAAAAAGCGCGTGGAAAAAGTACCGTGTTTCAGTCATTTAAATATAATGAATAATGTTAATAGGTGGAAATGTATTCAAACTATGCCACAAAATACCGCAAGGGAGGTATTTGATATGCAAACCATATTCACTTAAGGCTAACTTTACTAGATGCCTCAGCGTGTGTTAAAAGTACCGCTTATTGAAACCAGCCGGTGTCAGAGAACCAGCAGAAGAGCTGCACAGGAGAGCAAGAAGAAGAGTCAGGGAGAGAGTATTTCGGATTAGGCAGACGTTACTAGGGCTGTGTGAGGAGATAAAGACTAGATACAGATTGAGCACAGAGATCATACTAGCCTTATATGAGGAGATCAAATCTGATCTAGAGCCACTTACAGGTAGGAGTCATGCAGCGCCAGGTCTAGTGACATTGCTGTGCACACTATATTATTAGCATCTGGGTCGTTTCAGACAGCTGTGTCAGCAATTGGTTGGATTTCCCAACCCACGCTTTTCCAGTGTTCACAGCAGGTACTGAATGCCCTGTTGAAACACACCAGGAATTATATCTATGATCCCAGAGAGACAGAGGCTCTCCATGATATAAAAGTGGCTTTTTACAAAGTGTCTGGCTTTCCAAATGTATTGGGGGCTATTGATTGCACCCACGTAGCACTGTCACCACCCCAGGATACAGAACATATCTTTTGTAATAGGAAGCAATACCACTCCATTAATGTACAAATGGTGTGTGATGCGAAACGGAGGATTCTTGATGTGGTCGCCAGCTATCCTGGAGCAGCACACGACTTGTACATCCTCAGGCAGTCCGGGATATATGAAGATTATGAGGCAGGTGTATTTGGAGCTGGTTGGCTTCTTGTCATATGCAACAATTTCAGCTTCAGTAATATATTTATATAGTCACCATGTTGTAGTAATGTGATCTATTTAATGTTCAGGCGGGCCACAGAGGCTCTGAGTAAACAGGGGTCCTGTTATAGAGTCATATACTGTTATGTACATTGTAAGCACCACTCGTGGAGTGAGTCAAGAAAGCAACAGGAACAATAAAGAAGTTTGTTAACCTTGGAGTAAGTCATCCATGTGCATTGTATTAAAATACATAAGACAACACTATAACACATGTATGTGTGATATTTAAGTAGGATATGCTTAAAATAGCTTTAAAATATACAAAATAAAATTACGGAAACTGTAAAGGTACAATAAATGAATATACACAGAGTGAGAGTTGAGGTGCTGTCATAAATACAAGCAATCAAACAACATCACTTTTTTAACATTAAAAAAGTGACCTTTCGCCAAGCACTGTTTGAAATGTAAACAGTTAACTTTTAATTGACTGAGCAAGTGCTTCGCTAACGTTTGATAAATATTACAAAATAAATCAGAGGGAGATCAAGTTGAACAAACACATATTTATTTGATTCACAGAGTTAAACATAAATGTTCCATTAACAATTATTTCTCCTCTTGGAATGTCTTGCAAGATGCTGTGAGTCTCTGGGGCAAGCAAGACACCCCCTCCTCCTCCTACAGAGCGCATTTATTTTGTCTTTAATGTTTAGCCAGATGGTCCTCTCCACTGACGTTAATGTTCTCAGTGATTCAGCACCAAAAAGCCTTTCATAATTCCCCTCCACTTCTGCTAATACATTTAGCTCCTAGTCTGAAAACTTTAGATTCCTCAATCTGTCCTCCTTTGTCGCTGTCATTGTGACAAACCGTACCGTACTTACCTTTTCTTTTGAAGAAAGAATCCACAGTAGTTATGACATTCTGTGAATGTGTTTCTTTCTGCAGTAGTTGTGTAATATTATAAGTTTGTGCAAATCTTGCACTACAGCAAAATAAATTTAATCTGTGGCAATATGTTTCCAAGACTTGAAAGCTGGAAATACTTGCCATAACACAATAAAGAGCCAGGGCCATATTTGTTGTGTTTAAATGTTCTGGAGGGATACTTGACCATTCTTCGGTGATTACTGCCTTCAGGAAATTAACTGGAAATCTGCAGCAGCACATGGAGGTTCAATATTATATAAGTGACTGGAAATGCTCTTTAACCCAGCTGGTTACATCTTTTTTCGTGAGTGTAGTCTATGGCCAGGCTATAACTGACACTATCACTGTGCAGGGATTCAGACTACTTCTGAACCATAAGAGTGAGACAAATAACAAATACTGTTTTATGCTGTATGTTTAAAGACTGCTTGTCATATTTTGCAGTCATGATATAATAGCATTTTGGAAAATGCATGTAATGCAAAATGTAACTAAACAACGATTTCTTAAGAAGCATGCTTTCATTTCTTCTGCCCGAAGGTTTTTAAAGCACCATATATATTCAGGGACCTGTTTCAGCCATACTGGTTCAAAGTAAACAAAACCCACAGGCATCACTGTAATGTTGCACTGCATGTAATAGAGGACCCTTTGATCATTCATCTTCATGGGCTTACTTGGAGAAAACAAAAATATGTTGTGAGGTCAAATTAATATACTTTGATCTGACAAGAACTGTTATACCGTAAAACTTGAAATAAATACCCTGGCGTTTATTTACAATATTTGCCAGTAGCCCTGGCGCCTATTTGAGACTGGCGACTATTTAATGATGAAAAACCTTAAACCTAGACTTAAGGGCTATGCGCACCAGATGAGAACAATGTGAGCGAGTGAATTTGAGGCGAATAAAGTATACACACCGGATGTGAACGACACAAGCGAACGAATTCGAGGCGAATAAAGTACGCACACTGGATGAGAACGATACGAGCGAGCGAATTCGAGGTGAATAAAGTATGCATACCAGACGCGAACGATGAGAGTGAATTCGAGGCGAATAAAGTATGCACACTGGACGAGAACGATGCAAGCGAATTCGAGGCGAATAAAGTACGCACACTGGATGAGAACGACGCGAGTGAGCAAATTCGAGGTGAATAAAGTACGCACACTGGATGAGAACGACGCAAGCGAATTCGAGGCGAATAAAGTACGCACACTGGATGAGAACGATGCGAGCGAGCAAATTCGAGGTGAATAAAGTATGCATACCGGACGAGAATGACGCGAGCGAGCAAATTCGAGGCGAATAAAGTATGCACACTGGATGAGAACGATACGAGCGAGCGAATTCGAGGTGAATAAGGTATGCATACCAGACGCGAACGATGAGAGTGAATTCGAGGCGAATAAAGTATGCACACTGGATGAGAACGACGCAAGCGAATTCGAGGCGAATAAAGTACGCACACTGGATGAGAACGATACGAGCGAGCGAATTCGAGGTGAATAAGGTATGCATACCAGACGCGAACGATGAGAGTGAATTCGAGGCGAATAAAGTATGCACACTGGACGAGAACGATGCAAGCGAATTCGAGGCGAATAAAGTACGCACACTGGATGAGAACGACGCGAGTGAGCAAATTCGAGGCGAATAAAGTATGCACACTGGATGAGAACGATACGAGCGAGCGAATTCGAGGTGAATAAAGTATGCATACCAGACGCGAACGATGAGAGTGAATTCGAGGCGAATAAAGTATGCACACTGGATGAGAACGATACGAGCGAGCGAATTCGAGGTGAATAAAGTATGCATACCAGACGCGAACGATGAGAGTGAATTCGAGGCGAATAAAGTATGCACACTGGACGAGAACGATGCAAGCGAATTCGAGGCGAATAAAGTACGCACACTGGATGAGAACGACGCGAGTGAGCAAATTCGAGGCGAATAAAGTATGCATACCGGACGAGAATGACGCGAGCGAGCAAATTCGAGGCGAATAAAGTATGCACACTGGATGAGAACGATACGAGCGAGCGAATTCGAGGTGAATAAGGTATGCATACCAGACGCGAACGATGAGAGTGAATTCGAGGCGAATAAAGTATGCACACTGGATGAGAACGACGCAAGCGAATTCGAGGCGAATAAAGTACGCACACTGGATGAGAACGATGCGAGCGAGCAAATTCGAGGTGAATAAAGTATGCATACCGGACGAGAATGACGCGAGCGAGCAAATTCGAGGCGAATAAAGTATGCACACTGGATGAGAACGATACGAGCGAGCGAATTCGAGGTGAATAAGGTATGCATACCAGACGCGAACGATGAGAGTGAATTCGAGGCGAATAAAGTATGCACACTGGATGAGAACGACGCAAGCGAATTCGAGGCGAATAAAGTACGCACACTGGATGAGAACGATACGAGCGAGCGAATTCGAGGTGAATAAGGTATGCATACCAGACGCGAACGATGAGAGTGAATTCGAGGCGAATAAAGTATGCACACTGGACGAGAACGATGCAAGCGAATTCGAGGCGAATAAAGTACGCACACTGGATGAGAACGACGCGAGTGAGCAAATTCGAGGCGAATAAAGTATGCATACCGGACGAGAACGACGCGAGCGAGCAAATTCAAGGTGAATAAAGTATGCATACCGGACGAGAACGACGCGAGTGAGCAAATTCGAGGTGAATAAAGTATGCACACTGGATGAGAACGACGCGAGCGAGCAAATTCGAGGTGAATAAAGTATGCATACCGGACGAGAATGACGCAAGCGAATTCGAGGCGAAATAAAGTATGCACACTGGATGAGAACGACGCGAGTGAGCAAATTCGAGGTGAATAAAGTATGCATACCGGACGAGAATGACGCGAGCGAGCAAATTCGAGGCGAATAAAGTATGCACACTGGATGAGAACGATACGAGCGAGCGAATTCGAGGTGAATAAGGTATGCATACCAGACGCGAACGATGAGAGTGAATTCGAGGCGAATAAAGTATGCACACTGGACGAGAACGATGCAAGCGAATTCGAGGCGAATAAAGTACGCACACTGGATGAGAACGACGCGAGTGAGCAAATTCGAGGCGAATAAAGTATGCACACTGGATGAGAACGACGCGAGCGAGCAAATTCGAGGCGAATAAAGTATGCATACCGGACGAGAACGACGCGAGCGAGCAAATTCAAGGTGAATAAAGTATGCATACCGGACGAGAACGACGCGAGTGAGCAAATTCGAGGTGAATAAAGTATGCACACTGGATGAGAACGACGCGAGCGAGCAAATTCGAGGTGAATAAAGTATGCATACCGGACGAGAATGACGCAAGCGAATTCGAGGCGAAATAAAGTATGCACACTGGATGAGAACGACGCGAGTGAGCAAATTCGAGGTGAATAAAGTATGCATACCGGACGAGAACGACGCGAGCGAGCAAATTCAAGGTGAATAAAGTATGCATACCGGACGAGAACGACGCGAGTGAGCAAATTCGAGGTGAATAAAGTATGCACACTGGATGAGAACGACGCGAGCGAGCAAATTCGAGGTGAATAAAGTATGCATACCGGACGAGAATGACGCAAGCGAATTCGAGGCGAAATAAAGTATGCACACTGGATGAGAATGACGCGAGAGAGCAAATTCGAGGTGAATAAAGTATGCACACCGGACGAGAACGACGCGAGCGAGCAAATTCGAGGTGAATAAAGTATGCATACCGGACGAGAATGACGCGAGCGAGCAAATTCGAGGTGAATAAAGTATGCATACCGGACGAGAATGACGCGAGCGAGCAAATTCGAGGTGAATAAAGTATGCACACTGGATGAGAACGACGCGAGCGAGCAAATTCGAGGTGAATAAAGTATGCACACTGGATGAGAACGACGCGAGAGAGCAAATTCGAGGTGAATAAAGTATGCATACCGGACGAGAATGACGCGAGCGAGCAAATTCGAGGTGAATAAAGTACGCACACTGGATGAGAATGACGCGAGCGAGCAAATTCGAGGTGCATAAAGTATGCATACCGGACGAGAACGACGCGAGCGAGCAAATTCGAGGTGCATAAAGTATGCACACTGGATGAGAACGATGCGAGCGAGCAAATTCGAGGTGAATAAAGTATGCACACTGGATGAGAACGACGCGAGTGAGCAAATTCGAGGTGAATAAAGTATGCATACCGGACGAGAACGACGCAAGCGAATTCGAGGCAAATAAAGTATGCACACCGGGAGCGAAGCGAACAACACAAATACAGCACGAGTACATAAAAAAACAACTACTGAACCATTTTGAGAGGTCCTCTAGACATAGAAGCCCTTATGATTTACAACATCAATTACATTATTCAGCTCCAATTATACTGACTCGTTATGCAGCGGTCTTTCAATATTCTCCCAGTGCACAGCTTCATTTATTTATAGTTGGTTATTTTATTGACATTGCTATTAAGAAACATATCAGGCTGTTCGCTTAGGAGACTGTTTGAAATGAGTAGTCAGTGAAAAAGCCCTTTCTGATCATTCCATATAGAGATGTCTTTCTTGTACAGGGAGACAGCACTTTCTCTGTGGAATTTAATGAGTCTGAATTCCTGCAGAATTAGATAATTGTGATATATATTCTGACACCTTAAGAAACAATATTCTTTCCCCTCAACAAGATGTGGATTGCTGCTTATACCCTTTATTTGTCTCACTATGATTAATTGCATCGGTGTGGGTTTTCTTTTTTTTTTTTTTTTGGTTTTGTTTCCCAGGGAGATGGGAGTGTGATTACTGGAAAATGCCATGTTAATTCTAAAGACTGCACGGGAACAAAATAAAAAAGATATTGAACTTTAAATAACTGCTTCTGAGAATTCACAAAGACAGTATGAGGTGGTCCCCAGGAAGACAAAAACACATTAATTCTAGTTGATTTCCTTTCCAATTATTATGGAAAGGATATGTGCATTTGTATATGGTTCACTTCAAGACAATTTCCTCAAGTCGCTTCAAAAGGTAATTTGTATGTATTAATACTCAGGCAGATCAGTTACCAAATAAATAATGGAAAAAGAGCAAGGCCTGCTTAAAGGTTATGTAGGCTTGGACAATTGTTAACTAATACTTCTCTCTATTTAAAATTAAAAAAATAATAATACTTATTGAGTGGAGACATCCTGATTTTAAAATATATTACCTTTTATACAGATGCTGGGTAAGTGCACCATGCATCTGTAACTTTCACACTAAAGATCGGATTGAATAAAAAAAAAATAGTTATATGACGCTATTCAATCAGACTTAGAAGCTTATGTCCTGAACACAGCATTGCAGTACAAAATGGCAAGAACATGCAATAAGAATTGAAAACACACACACTATTAGTACACTACTGTAAAATCAGGTTGCCCTGATCCCAGCCTTGACACGACGTGGCATAGACTCCACAAGGTGCTGGAAGGTGTCTCGACGGATGTCAATCCATGTAGTCATTAATATTTCACTCTCTCTAACAGTCATTTCTCTCTGTCTGTCGCTAACTTGGTTACCACTTTCCCTTCATTGTACCATTGCTGATATACTGATAACCATAGAATGGAGAAATAACGTAGGTGCTAAGTCTGTTCTTACATGCATCTTATTTTCCTTTTTTATTTGTGTGACCAGAGACTATTCACAAAAGGCTAGGGCTTAAAGTTAGAAACTAGGGGCTCCCGAGTGGCGCATCCAGTAAAAGCACTCGCTAGAGTGCAGGATGCGTTCTATAGCCTGGACGTTGCCGGTTCGAGTCCAGGCTATTCCACAGCCGACCGTGGACGGGAGCTCCCAGGGGGCGGCGCTCAGTTGGCTGAGCGTCGTCCGGGGGGAGGGAGGGTTAGGTCGGCCAGGGTGTCCTCGGTTCACCGCGCACCAGCGACCCCTGTAGTCTGGCCGGGCGCCTGCGGGCTTGCCTGTAAGCTGCCCAGAGCTGCGTTGTCCTCCGACGCTGTAGCTCTGAGGCGGCTGCACGGTGAGTCTGCAGAGTGTAAAGAAGTTTCAGAAAATATTACATTTATAAAATATTTTTGGATGCAGACAGGCAATTGGCTTGGTCATGGTTTCCGAGGATGCCCGCGGAAAGTCATATACCTAATGCCAGAAGCAATAAACAATAAACCAGCTGTCAACAGTGTGTTGTGTTTTACTTTAACTTTCAATATACTGTATGTTAAATTTAAAACTTATCTGTTGAACCAAAAGCAACCAACAATCAATAATTCTCATCGCCAATGCAGTGTTTATTTCTACTCTCTGAGATATTAAAAGCCTGCATTATGATAGTAACCCTTTGCAGTTACAATTTTCCCTTTCCGGTCCGATATCAGACTCTGTCCGACATCATCAAAAAGATGTAAAAAACAGGTCTCTAGTTGTTTTTTCTCCGGAAAAAGCTGAGAAAATCATTCAATGGCCGAGTGAGACTGATAGGAGCCGAGAGAAGCCGAAAAAAAGGGGCAGATCAGAGCAATACACATTGCCCCGGCACCACAGAGATAACACAAACATAAACAAACAAGATAGCTGCTTCTGCATCCAGCGCTCAAAGAATATCACAGACATTTGCAGAGCTTTTTGAGAAGTTATAGTTATTTGGATTTGGACTTGGATTGCATTATTGAGGAGTTTGGTGACAAACGAGTGATCAGGAGATGATTTATCAGTATGCACGACTATGAAGAGTTATGTGAAAAATACAGCGAACAAGGGGTGGGGCGGGGCTGGAGATGCAGTACTGAGTGTCCTGTTGAATGCAGTGCCATTTAAACCTGTTTCACTGTGAAAAAAAATACTTTTAAACAGCGCGTCTAAAATAAACTGCGAGTGTGAAAATAAGTTGGACCTGACGCACCTGAGACATGCTGAATAAATGGACCGCAAAGGGTTAATAATTTACTTAAAGGCTCTCACCTGCTGTTATAAGCATTGTGCACCATAAAGCCAGACTATGATTGAATACAATTATGCTGGTTAGGCTGGAGTCCCAAACACCAAATTGGCTATAATGGCTCAAGAGCGCAACTTTTATGCACATTTTATTCATTCTTTTCACAATAAGTGTATTTAATTACTTTGTATTTACATAGTAGTTACTTAATAAATATATCTGTACTTACACATAATTACAATGTTATTATCTATACCTACAGGTAGTGGACAAACAAATGGAAACACCTGGGTGAATGAGGGACACCAAGTATATTGAAAGCAAGGGCTTCCACACAGGTGTGGCTCATGCGTTAATTAAGCAAATAACATCCCAGCATGCTTAGGGTCATGTAAAAAAATGCTGGACAGGCCTGGTTGCCTATAATTATGGCTAGCATGGCTGCAAGAGGAGACCTCAGTGACTTTGAAAGAGGGGTGATTGTCCACGGTGTCTAAGGTGATGTCGGCATGGAACTCCGAGGGAAAGACATCATCAGCAAAGGGCAACAGTGGGTGGAAGCGCATACTCCAGGATCGTGATATCCGTGCATTAATTTGAAGTGCAAGGCAAAACAGGCGAACGACTGCAAATCAATTGACTGCAAATTTCAACCTGGGGCGCAAGCAGCCAGTTTCATCAAAAATGATCTGCCGAGAACTCCACAGAGCGGGATACCATAGTGGTATGTTAAGTGACTTTACATTACATTTTTTTGCATGACATAACTCTCATCCTAACCTTAACCCTTTTCTGATACAATTGCATACTTACATATATCGTGCAAAAAGATGTACATGTTAAGTATATTGTAACTGTGCATATTAACATTGTAAGTATGTAAGTGCACATGTATTTACTATGTAACTAATATGTAACTACACAGTAATTAGAGACATTAGATTTGTTTTCTCTCTTATCTAAAGCATATTGCACCTGTCTCAGGTGGCATAGCCCACATATATTGTACACCAATTACATTAAGAATACGATCTAAGGAGGCTCCCGAGTGGCGCATCCAGCAAAAGCACTCCGCTCTCTATAGCCTGGAGGTCACCGGTTCGAGTCCAGGCTATTCCACTGCCGACCGTGGACGGGAGTTACCAGGGGGCGTCACACAATTGGCCGAGCGCTGCCCGGGTGGGGAGGGCTTAGGTTGGCCAGAGTGTCCTTGACTTGCCTGTAAGCTGTCCAGAGCTGCGTGGTCCTCCAATGCTGTAGTTGACGTGGCTGCATGGCAGACCTGCAGAGCGAAAAGAAGCGGACGACTGATGACACACGTTTCAGGGGACGCGTGTGTCCGTCTTCCTCTCCCCCAAGTAAGCGTGGGGATGGCAGAGTTGAGCCGGGTTGAAATAAAATTAAAAAAAATTGGGCTTTCCAAATTGTGAAAAAAAGGATTCGATCTACGAAAATAATAATACGAAATAGGGGAAAATAGAAGAAAATGCAAAGGAATTTCAATTTTTCACAAAGGCAGGGAAAATAAGGCTTTGGAGTGTGCCCATCATTCTCCACTGGATCAAAATGCCTGGCTTGGTTCCTACTTTAAAGCCCAGCTCTAACAACGTGTCCTTTTTAAATCCTTGTGTTATTAACCCGTCAGGGGACCTAAGCAGGTAATGGATGTTCATTTTCTAGATTTCAGTCATGCTGGCAGGAGGATGCTTTGAAATTTGTCTCAATGATGTAGCGTATTCTGGCACACCAAGCAGAGCCAAAGTGGAATTAGAGATTTCTTTTTTGAACTGATGAACTGGAAACAGCCAGTTAATAAATTGCTTTGTTTTGGATTTCTTGTATTCATAAATCATTCACTTCGGATTACCTAAGAATGTATCGTCCATTACATTGAACCCATGTGTTTCCATGGTTACCAGGGAGCACCTTTGTAGCACATTCTTTTTATCCCATGGGTACATTATGATTATTATTATTATTATTATTATTATTATTATTATTATTATTATTATTGTTATTATTATTATTATTATTATTATTATTATTATTTGTTGTTTTTCTTTCATTACTGTTATTATTAATAATGTCATGTATACCACAAGCGTGGGTATGTCTAGCGTGGGATATATTTTTGTTATTCCAAATAAAAGCCTAGCAGTACAGTGGTAATATACTCTCAGACTGATGGTGAGGAGGAAAACAGTTTAAAATAAAATGAAAAACCTCATTCCAGTCCTTGGAGCTCTGCGTTCTTATCTTCATTAGCTTGTATTCTTTATGACATCATTCAAAACCCTTCTGCATCTTTCACCAGCTTATAATGGACTCCATACTGTCTATCGTCCTTTTATTGCTGCTATGTATGCATTTATTTATGTCTTTTGTGCGGTCATATAGCAGCACAAGTAATATTATTTAGTGAATTCTAAACATTTAATCAGCAGAGGGAATTGTAAAGGGGTTGACTTGTCATTTCTGACAATGACGTTCTTGTTGTTAAAGACTGATATGTTTTATTTTTATTTTTATTTCTTGACTTGATGATAAGGTGTTGTGGATGGCCATTGAAATAAAATTAAGCATAGAGCATGGATATGAGGCCTCTTAAAACGATAAACGTTCATTGAATGTGAATCTTTTTTTTTATTTTTTATTTCAATTATATTTTCATTATAGATGGTTACAGTTTAGGTGGTGGTTACTGATGGGTACAACAAATGAAAACCCCATTTGTCCATTGTGTTCTTAAATAAGTACAAGGTCAACGTGCCGAAGGACAGACAAAATCAGCATCCATTGAAGCCTGAACCAGTTTCACAGATACAAAATACTGTTCAGAGGGCAATTGATCGATCCCCAATTTCATTGAGTTTGACTTGAGTTGCAATCTACTTAAACCTGCCCTTAGCATTGTTTAGGCAATGCTAAGATCCTAGGGTCACTCAACAAGACATGACATATCACAAGATAAAATGACATGACGAATAGAGGATACTTGACACAAGTCAATACCATTCAAAAAAAGCTTAATAGGAATTAGGAGCTACCCTTTGTCTCTGTGCAATTGATAAATCCTACATAATATGTGTAGTCGGGTAAGCTTTTTTGCTTTATAATTACTTATCTATTTAAACTGCATGTAAATCAATATTAACTGTTAACTCTTTCACCATTCAAAACTACTAAACATAAAGGCTCATTTGACTTAAAAAAAACACCAAACACATCACAAGAACAGATACCTCAAAATCTATCTACTTCAATGGCTGGATTGGTAGCAATTCCAGAACAAAACAGTGTCAATTACCTCATAAATGTGACTGTAAAGTGAACAGGGTATTAATCTGAATTCTAGCTGGGCAGTGCAGTGGGGAAGGAACTATCTGTACTTATGGTTTGGTAAGTGAAGACTAAAATTGCATTCATGAACGACAGCAATGTTCAACTGTAATTCGGCACATGCTGTAACTGTTTGGAAAGCACGTAGTCATTAGAACCCTGAGCGCTGCATTTTCCTAAGTGTGAGATCTCACATTTTTGTGCACTCTTCATCAATAATTTAGGTGCTACGTTAGATGGCAGTCTAGTCAGAAGCACTTTGCATGTGCAACTGGGCACAGAGGTTATACAGCAACCCACCCATCTGCAAGCACACAGGTTTTAAACTTGGTGGCCAGATTGTTTGATAGAAAGTTGGCTGCAGTCAGCATCAAATATTCAAAATAAATGTCAGTTTCCCTTTCAACTATTAATTGTGTGATCTGCCTTTGTAAGGAAGTGGAAAAACAAGCACAGCCACACATCCACACGTGTATACTGTATATATAGTGCCTATAGAAAGTCTACACCCCCTAGAAACTTTTTCACATTTTGTTGTGTCAGTGTCTCAGAGTTTCCACTAATACTTGGATAAGCCTCCACCCCCCTGAGTTAATACTTGGTGGAAGCACCTTTGGCAGCAATTACAGCTGTGAGTCTGTTGGGATAGGTCTCTACCAACATTGCACACCTAAATTTGGCAATATTTGACCATTCTTCTTTACAAAACTGTTCAAGCTCTGTCAAGTATCTTGGGGAGAGTTGATGGACAGCAATCTTCAAGTCATGCCACAAATTTTCGATTGGATTTAGGTCGGGGCTCTGACTGGGCCACTCAAGGACATTTACCTTTTTGTTCTATCCACTCCAGTGTAGCTTTGGCTGTGTGCTTTGGGTCATTGTCATGCTGAAAGGTGAACTTCCGTCCCAGTTTCAGCTTTCTTGCAGAATGCAGCGGATTTTCCTCAAGGACTTCTCTGTGCTTTGCTCCATTCATTTTCCCTTCTATCCTGACAAGTGCCCCAGTCCCTGCCGATGAGAAACATCCCCATAACATGATGCTGCCACCACCATGCTTCAAAGTAGGGATGGTGTTCTTTGGGTGATGCGCTGTGCACAGATTTCAAGAAGCAGATACGCCAGTTATTTGAAATGGTTTGGAGTGGCCTAAAAGTATATACTAAAAGGAAATGAATTGTTATATTTCTGGAAATGCCTTTATTGCAAGAACTATGGCGATGAAAAGGAATAGCATGGTGTTACAAAGATCTGCAGTCTGAGAGTGAGTTCATAAGTGCGGCATTATTAGTCTGCAGCGGAAAAGATAAAAGACTGGTTGTATCATCTTGGCTCTTCCTGGAGTCCACATTCCAAAACTACCATACAATTCATGGTATTGCTCCCTCCCCCTTAGGAAGACGGTTGCTATGAAATCCCTTCGTCAACAAAGAGGACAGGAAAGGAATTAAATTACCAGAAAGTCTTTGAACGAGAGGAGGCCATTCAACCCATCAGTGCTCGTATGGTTCCTGCAGTAGTAGTTGACCAATTTCAAATACTTTGTCACGTCAGGTCAGGTCTCGAAGGATCCCAGTGATTCAGCATCAACAACGTGGCTTGGTAAGTCTGTTTCCAATTAATTTCAAACTCTTTTCTCTTGTCCTGGTTCTAATAGAAGTAATAGTTGCAAGTAATAGCCTGCATAGTAATATATCTAGTGATTAAGTGGCTTCATTTTTTTTTCAGGACATTGCTGATGGTTATGTGACATTAATAATGTATTATGTGTAAGCAATAAAAAATAAAGTATGTCATTAAACTTATTATTTATTATTACCATTGACATATTGTGACAGAGAGCACAGATTGTGAATCCGAATCAACAATCTCCCTCTCGACCTGTGAGGGCACTGTACAACAGGAACTGCATGCCTCGTACTGAATGGTTGGGCCGTTCATTCCAGGGGCAGTTGGAAGCCAGTCATTCAGGAAGCGGGCGGCGTCACGGTACCAGGAGTCATCGCCCGAATACGGTGAGCGAAGTTTCAGTCATGAATTGGAGGAGACGTTATTGAACTACAGTAGCTATCGGAGGGGGCGTGGCTTAGGGTACTTTAGGGGGGCGTGGCGCCATAATCAGTTGCTTGCTTTTTTGTTTTAATGGGAGGAAGCAAGGACGATTAAACTGTGAGTGAGGTGTCGCTTATTCTAAAACTCTGTTTGTTTATCTCTACCAGACGGCTAAATACGGATCTGGGAGCTGCCACTTTATGCCAGCGGTACTCCCGGACTGCACTGCACCTGAACACACACCAGCACCACTGTTTATAGCACTGCACCTGAACACACACCAGCACCACTGTTTATAGCACTGCACCTGAACACACACCAGCACCACTGTTTATAGCACTGCACCTGAACACACACCAGCACCACTGTTTATAGCACTGCACCTGAACACACACCAGCACCACTGTTTATAGCACCGCACCTGAACACACACCAGCACCACAAAAAACCAGCACCGCACCTGAACACACACCAGCACCACTGTTTATAGCACTGCACCTGAACACACACCAGCACCACTGTTTATAGCACTGCACCTGAACACACACCAGCACCACTGTTTATAGCACTGCACCTGAACACACACCAGCACCACTGTTTATAGCACTGCACCTGAACACACACCAGCACCACTGTTTATAGCACCGCACCTGAACACACACCAGCACCACAAAAAACCAGCACCGCACCTGAACACACACCAGCACCACTGTTTATAGCACTGCACCTGAACACACACCAGCACCACTGTTTATAGCACTGCACCTGAACACACACCAGCACCACTGTTTATAGCACTGCACCTGAACACACACCAGCACCACTGTTTATAGCACTGCACCTGAACACACACCAGCACCACTGTTTCCAGCACTGCACCTGCACTGAGAGCACGCATGCTCCGGAGACATGTCTGTGACTGCAACTCCTTGATTTTGACGCTGGCAATACCCATAGTTGGGTAGAGCCAGCATTATTATTTAAACGGTCAAGGAGACCCAAAAAGAAAATAAAAGAACTTGAACCATGAACTTTGTGTTTGTCGTTACAATTTTCAATTACGCACTGCAACCCACACATTCACACATATATTGAAATATGTTTGTTGACATGTCAGCAAGTTACTTATTACCAGTTAATAAACGACAAACATGCTGGCCAATCAAATTAAAATGTTACCAACAATAGGTAATTCCTCATGGTGCAGATCCCATTAAAAGCTACAGGTGGAGAAGAGGAAATAGAAGAAACGCAAAAATCATTGTAAGCCTGAAATAAAACTAACAGACAAGGCATCACTACATGAAGGAGACAAGTGGCTTGGTAACCAAGGTAACATGCAAAAAGGTGCATTCCATGCTGGGGCACAAAAGCACCAACAAGCAATAGAAAACCAAAAGTGCTTAAGAAAAGAATGTCACCAGATCATGTTTGAAAGAACAAGGTGGGAAACACAACAACAACTTCAATGTTTAATAATTAAATCAATCAGTGGGCAACAAATCTTATCCAGGGCGACTTACAATCGTAAGCAAATACATTTCAAGTGTTACAGTACAAGTAATACAATAAGAGCAAGATAAATACAACTACTGCCCTCTCCAAAGTCTAATTACACACATCACTGTAAAGCAACAAACTTTATGGTTTTAGAATACTTGCACAAGTCCCAATGCATACCTTTTTTTTTTTTTTTTAAGGGTAAGCACGTAGGCTATAAACACGAAGGCAGCAAACGCTGTCTGTAGGCACAACAAATACACAAACACGAAATACAGTACTTCATAATTTTATCATTATTATTAGTAATACATTTCTCAGTTGAAAAGTGTCTCACCGGTGACACAGAGCATCTGGTCATCTCAGTAATAACGACTTATATGGGTAAGTAGGAAGATTTGAATGTGATGACAGTAGCTTAGCTAGTTCAGCTCATGTCCGGGCACCATTTAAATAGTATTACATGTCAAGTTACAGGTTAGTAATATTCCCAGTGTCATGTGGTAAGCAACATTCCGATTTGTATTGTTTTATCAATTGATTCGGGACTTCAGGGATCAGAATTGAACATATTTTATTACAATTTGTATGTACTGCCAAAATACCGTAAATCCCCATAAGTTTAAATTATTAACTTGCCAAATTCTTGTTCTAACAGCGAAAATCAATGCCTGTCTAGTGGCTTGAAACTTTGAGTCTTCAAAAAGCAATTTTCTCTATTGAACGGGATATAGAATGAACGCAATTTACTATCAATCACTCCATACCATGCGATGCCCGTTACCATGGTGCTGAACGTCACCGGAGCTGTGCTTCGCACATAATGCAGATTTCTTGCTTTCAGGCGGCTGTTTGCCTAGGCCTTCCTCTGGGCCTGGGTAACCCTGTGTTTTAGAAGCAACAAATCACTTACACAATGGAGTCTGTATGAGGCGAGCAGCCTCAAACGTCATTATGAAACAAATCACAACAAATTTTCATCTGGATCAGACTTAAGGAGAAACAAGCTGGCGTCCTTAAAAGCATGCCTCAGCAGTCAGCTCCTTACGACGTTCAGAAATGAAGCTGATTTAACGACTCAAATGAGAATTGCATGGAATATTGCTTGTGATAAACGTCCTTATTCAGATGAATTAATATTTTCACAAAATTGGAGTGTTGGCACTAGACTGAATGCATCTTTAAATGTTATATTGCAGGTCTAAAATGAATATTATATTTACATATCTTACGTCTCGTCATAAGAAGGTACTGTAATCCCTTTCAAAATAAATACAGGGCATTTTTCATCCATAAAGCTTTCAAAAATATTCAGTACATAAGCAGTCACACTTATTTATTTATTTTTTTTAAAACCCAGCATTCAGATCTTCAAGGGAAGAACTCAAAAAGAATCCTTATGTGGTGTTTTGCTTCATAATAGCTGAATATATTTTATTTAAAGTGCGTAATACATACATACAGTATAAACAGAAATATATTAGTGTTACATTTAAAGTTTAATACACTGTAGATGTACAGTAAAATAAAAACGACTCTGCAATGTTCTCTCTTGTTCTTGTGTATTTTGCTGCCACCAAGAGATAACAACTACTGTACTGCTCAGAGTAAGTGCAAGACTCCATTATATATGTGTCTTGTGGCTCTCGGCCATATGAAAATTCTGATATGCGGCTTGTAGGGTCAGGAAGTTTGGCCACCCCTATGCAGTAGACATGCTTATAGCCTTTTTGTCGTTTTGGATCAGGTCAGACTATACTGTACGGTAATATCTACTAAATTCTGCAACTTTCAGAGTTTAGTCTCTGCTATTGCATTAGGCTGCTATAGGTTTGCAATAGAAAATATTTTTTGTCATTTTTCAGCAGTAGGTGGACAATAGATGGATTTGTTAATGTTTTCCATAAGAGAATGCCCAAAAGCAGGGTCTATAGAGGGTTAAAACGAATCCACGAATGCCAGCCTGATCCTGAGAAAATTCAAGTACATTTTCAGTAATGCCAAAGAGAATAAGGAGCTGGAATGCATACAAGCAGATGATCAGTATTGGAAAAAATCCAAAACACACAACACTGACAGAGCTGACAGGACAGTAGATGAAGCGGAGCACACTGTAAACAAACTGCTGATAATAAGATAAGGAAAAGCCTGGGATACTCCACTAGCTAAACAAGTTTGTAAGAAAGTGGCAGGTGTTTCTTATTTTAGAATCAGAAAAGCAAGTGATAGGTCTTTTAATGTAATTCAAGTAAGAAAAGGGAAAAGTCTACCTGGCTTAGAAACCTGTTCCCCCTCTGGAAACTCACCTACCAATTAATCCACTACCAATTCCTTGCAAATAAATCTGTTAGCAACCAGACTAATTTGTTATTATGTCTGTGCAGTATTTCAATTGAACTATTTGTGAGTGTCACTCTGGAGACGACACAGTTCACTGATTTCTTAGCCTGTGCTCAGCATTTGCCAAACTCATTAACTTCATAAAACTCGTTTGATATACCAACTGTAAAAATGTATTTCATAATGTGAAGCACATTGCCTACTCGGGGGTCATGTTTTATTGGTTAAATTATTATTTGTTACCCATTATTTACAGGTTCAGAACATTTCTTAAGATATGAACATGCTGGAAGCCTTTTTAACACAAATCAGAGATCCCTTCTTGGGGTTGATGGTCCTCCATCACCCAGCCTAGGTTGATCTCTGATCACTTTCTCCCTCATTTATATATGACATTTTAAGTCTAAACTGCATTAAGTGGGTGTGGTAAGAGATTATTAAATATGTTAGCTGGGAATAAAGTGAAATCATTATGGTGTGTACATTCTTCATTCATTTAATGCTGTTTAAATTATTTGTTTGTTCTGTCATGTAATATGAATGAAATTACATTAAACCCCAAATTCACATTCAATTTAAATGATACAACATTTGTAATTGAAATTCACACACATCGTTTACATAATAAATATACTCTTGTGCAAATTAGCTTACACAGATGAAATATTTAAATGTCTAGGTACAAAGATTTAGCATTTGAAAAATGATATAAAAATCACATTTTACAGTGTTGTATAATTTTCATGTAAATCGACACAGTTGTTCAGGCATTACAAATTGCCAAAGCTGTAGCGGTGAATTTTAACACCAAAGTGATTAATTGGTTATAAGCCTATTAAAAGAATGGGTTTTTAAAGCGAGGAAGGACAACACACTATCAGGTAACAAGTTTACACAGTTTTGTTTCCCATTTAATACTACATTTTAAACATGGTCTGCAATGTATTACTCTGTGCTTAACCATGCTTGCCTATGCTATTTCTTTTTTTTTCAGATATTCCCCTCAATTTAAGTGCTGCTTCCCGGCTTCAACCCACTTACCCTGTGCATGAGCAACTTCAAGCCAGTAGCCATTTTTCACCCATAAAACTTAAGCAACAGATGTTATCAAACTACTGCACCCTGGAGGAAGAGCCCGGCCTGGGCGATCTCAGCTGAACGGAGTGGAAAAGCTAGAGCAGAGCTCCCTATGGGCTCCCAGCCATGATCTGCAGCTCTGCACTGCTTGGGGCGAACCAGGCTTACATGACTCACCCTGCTCTCCAAGCAGTAGTGTCTTTACTAGGTGAGTCACCAGGGACACTGGATGTGCTTCTTCATGCTTTCAGGATGCTTAACTGCACTCTGCTTTTCTTTGACCATGGGATGCATACAGTACAGTACCGTTCCGCTACTATGTATAAGTGTAAAGTCACATGTTCTCTCTAGTGACTCTCCTGTGCCCAATATACAATCCTCCCAAAATCCATTAGCAAAGGTTCAAATATACTGGTGTGTGTTATCGTTTAGACGTCCTGTTGTTGTAAATGCAAAAAGGGCATTAAATGATAGTAGTTAATTATACTCCTGTAAAGTTCAGAATTCTGCCATTTGTATTACTGTCTTTGAGTTAAATGAACAGTTTTCCAAAATAAATCTTCCGAGAATAGCAGTTTGCTGCGTACACATTTCTTGTTTTCAGTGAGACACAGTAGGAGTGCTTCAGCAGGTAATGTAGTTTTCATTGATTTTAATAGATTATAGTACAGTATCTTGTTTAGTATTTGACAGAAAACATGTCCATTTTAATAGGTTGTCTGTGCCATACATTTAATACATTGAAAGACTACCGTATTAGTTCTAATGAGACCCATTCTTTCAGTGTGGCAGAAAGGGAATGAGGTTACATGTATTACAGTTACATTATATATGTCCAATTACACATTATATAGACAAAAGGAAAAGATTATCCCTGAATAAATACGGTAGGTGAATGTAAACTGCATTGTAACAATGTCGTTTTGTGTTCAGGTTGTATTGTGTACAATGGCCAGCAGTGTGGAGTAGTGGTTAGGGCTCTGGACTCTTGACCGGAGCGTCATGGGTTCAATCCCAGGTGGGGGACACTGCTGCTGTACCCTTGAGCAAGGTACTTTACCTAGATTGCTCTAGTAAAAACCCAACTATATAAATGGGTAAAATTTATGTGACATCATGTAACAATTGTAAGTCGCCCTGGATAAGGGCGTCTGCTAAGAAATAAATAATAATAATAATAACAATAATAATAATGTGATCTACTCTATGACCCAGCGGTGTGGCTGATACAATACCAGGTATATCCAAGCTCTTCATTTATATTTAAGAAAGGGTGGATTATATCAAATAGCTTGGGTTTGGGATAAATCCTGAACTGAAAAGCAAATTTCTGTGGGCGGTACAATCACTGATATTTTTCCTAACGATTATGTTTTGTGTGCCCAATGAATCGATTGCTATTTGAAGGCTAAACTGAGTGCTCTAGTCTGTAGACACACTTAATCTGCAGTCATCCTGGGGTGGTCCTTTCCAATCCACTTTCATCTTCTATATGTCTCGTTCTTTATATAGTATATAATCAAACTACTTGTGAAGCAAAACATATGTGCAAACTATAATTAAATAAGTGACATAATACATAAATCAGTAATTAAATAAAATGTGTCCAAAAGCAAACACGTCATTAGTGAAAGTGCACCCTGCAACACCATCAATAGGACAGTCAAGCCCCAGTCACTAACCTGCTCAGAACCTACCAGCACAGACAGAAACATGGAGCAATCTTATTTATTTCAGTCTGAACTGAGCCAATGGGGAGCAAGCTCCAGGGTTAGCCTGTGAGGTCCTTATCTGCAGTACAGAGTTTAATCAGTTCTGCAGATTAAGCAACTGAATAATTCAACATTTAGGATCTCCAGGTCTGGTGATGTGTGTATGCCGGTAAATATTATATTCAATGCAATAACTACATATAACAAACCCTGTTTTGATGACCTTTACTACTCTAAACCATTTGGAGAGTTTGACCTTTGAAATAGTTCTGATTGATCATTACTGCTATTGAGGAATGATGCACCCGTTTCAGAATTGTGCAATTCAAAGCATTGACCATCCTCTAATATTTGACTAAACTCTGTGTCAGTTTTCCATGGTTTTAGTGCAGCTTTTGATAGAGAGGACCTTTATCTATATTGCCTGGAAAGGGTCATCAGTCTTACTGGCACTGTCTTTTTTAAATTCTTACTTAAAGGCAGAGTCACAGTGCTAGAAGAGAGGTTCCCCAGCAGTCAATTACATTCGGTGTCCCTCTGAGGTCTGTTCTGGGTCCTTTACTGTTCACCGCCTACAATAATATCTTTCCTTAGGCCAATCATCTATCATTAAGGGACCAGTTCCCACTTCTATGCTGACATTCCTTGAAATCTATCTTTGAAATCAGACTGCAAAGAATCCAGTTCTTTGCTGCCATGTAATGCTTCACTCATATATAAACTGGAATGTTTTAGAATGAGAAGCAGTGCTCCTTGGACAACACAGCAGATGCTGGTTGGATATGCTAGTCTTTTGAGTAGATCCTTGATGGATCCAGCCACTCCAACACCCCACTAACAGGCTGCATTATTGGGGTTATTTTATTTTAAATTTCACGGTTCACATCAGGCAAGTGACCCCCAGGATGTCCTTCCATAAAACTGAACCAGTCTGTTCTTCCTTTTGTTTAACAAGCTGACAATCAATTTGATTTCAAGATCTTGAGTCTTATTATCAAAGCTATTAACGGTCTGGCTGCTGCGTATGACTTTCCACCTTTCAGTTACCTTTGTATCATGTTTTACAATCACTAGACGTTCTGAGTTCTATTGCTTCTTAAGCTGAGGGAACACAAAGCCACTTTTTCAGGAACAGTGGCTTGAAATCTGGAGACCGGGAGATCAAGTTTGAGGAAACTTTCCTGTATCAAATCTCAAATCTCCCCTGGTGTACCATGCAGTGGCCTGAAACCTAGTCTCCTGAAACTAAGCTCCAAGCCACAAAGTAGCCTTGTGTTCCCTCAGCTGTATTGTGTTTCAATCATTTGGTTTGCCTATACGGTAATTGTCTTTTTCTATCTGCTACCATTACTGCTGTATGAGGATTTGCAGGTGGAAACTCAATTGTTAATTACATCCAATATGTCTTTCAACTTTCAGTGCTGTACAGTATGTCATATATTAAGCCAACAGAGAATGAAGGTGCTGGATTCTCAGGCACCCTCAGATCACATTGGGTGTTGTAATTCACATTAACGTTACCCTGAAGCCCACAATAAAATGGATATTAATGTAGAAATAGTTTTCGGATTGACATATTTATTCCCTAGCATTATTTAACAAAAAATTATTATTCCACACAATAAATGTTATTATTTAAAAAATCTGATAGATGTTTTATCTATCTATCTATCTATTTATCTATCTATCAGCTCCATGTAAATGGCTGCAATGTCTAAAACTGCATGCAGTACTCTATTTCATCTGATTTACACATTTGTAAGAAGATAATTTTATTTTCTAAATGTGCGTGGATGTTATCATTCTTTGACACAGTCTGTGCTAGTTTCAGTGAGTAAAAACATCTAATAACATTAACCAGAACATTAACAACAGTTGGAAACTAAGGAGAAACTGTAGATTTCACACAGGGATGAGACTGTTCAGATTCTGTAATGTTAAACATTCTGTAATGTTCTGTAATGTAAAAGCAGATGCTGTTTTAAAAAGAACGTCATTCAATGTGTCAAGATCATTTTGATCCACCGTGTACATGCCACCAATACCCTCTGATATGTCCTGAGTTCCTTCTTGTAATATTGATGGTACTGTAGCTTCATAGGCCCTTTCAGATCCTTCATTAACCACAGATGTTTTTCACAGTTGAGGAACAGCAATCATGAGCCAATAAGTATCATCTTCACAGTTGCTTGGCAACACATACAGGTGCCCAGCAGTAATTGTGGCCTGTTACCTCAGAGGTGTCTGAACTAACTTCCACTCCGAGGTGCTTCTGTTAACTTTTGAGTCACAATTACAACTAGCCAGATTTAATGAATGTTTAGCTGCAGCTCTACATTCGCTCGGCTTACTGAATTATAGTTTCCTAAAATGCCTTTTCCCAGTTCAATGAATTAGGCCTTAGTTCGTCAAACTGGATGCTCTAAAATCAATGTAATGCACTGTATTTGTGATTTTAAAAAATCTTTTTTTTTTATTTAGTGGAGATGAGGAGGGGTTATATAATTCAATTCCTTATAAAAATCTGCAACTGTACTGATTATTCAACCCTGAAACTTCCTGGATGTAAGGGGAGAGCTCTGTTTATCTGTCAGTGCATTGTACAGGCAAATATGTCATTTTCAGTACTAATGAGTTTTACTGGGGTTTATTGACCTTGTTTATACCATTTCCGGAAAATTTAGTTATCAGGTTAAAAAACACATCAAGCTTCTGAAATAGAAACAGACGACATGAGAATAGTTTTTTATTTTATTTATTTAAAAATCAATGGTACAGCTTTCTGGCTTTTTTATTTTAAAATTACCGGTGCAGGATACATTATTCTGTATCCTACAAATAATGGAAAGTAACTGTTTAGGGATAAGAAATAAATAATAGTAGTTACTTAGTAAATACATGTGTACATACAATGGTATTATTCATAGTTACAGTGTACCTAATGAGTAAAAAATGTTGCATGATATAAACCTAACCCTAAATCTAAACCTCACCCTAACTCCCCTGACCCTAACTCTAAACCTTACCCTAACCCTTTTCTAGTACAACTGTGTACTAACATATCATGCAAAAAGATTTACACATTAAGTACATTGTAACTATGCATAATAACATTGTAATTATGTGTAAGTGCACATGTATTTATTATGTAACTACAATATCAATACACAGTTTGTGTAAAGTGTTACCAAAACCAGTGACCTGTGGGAGTAATAAGTAATATCAAATTCTATGGCAGTCACAAAATATTAACCCTTTGCGGTCTTCTGTCGGACCAGGTCCGACATTGCAATTATTCCTATCAGGTCCAATGTCGGACCCTGTCCGACATCATCAAAAAGACGCAAAAAACTGTTTTTTAGTCGTTTTACTACAGAAAAAGCCGAGAAAACCATTCAATAGCCGAGTGGGAGCGACAGGAGCCGAGACAAGCCGAAAAAAAAGGGCGTATCTCATGATTAGTCATACTTGCCCCTGGCATCAGATAGGGGCGGTCATAAGGAAACAAGCTGGATGGTACTGCATCAGCGCTCAGAGAATATCATGGACATTTGCAGAGCTTTTTTGAGATGTTATAGTAATAAAATAATGACTTGGATTGCATTATTGAGGCGTTTGGTGATAAAAACGACTGATCAGGAGATGATTGATCGGTATGTACGACTATTGTTATTATTATTATTTATTTCTTAGCATATGTGAAAGCTATAGCGAACGAAAGGGTGGGGTGGGGCTGGAGATGCCTAGTGAGTGCTTTGTTGATATGCAGGGCCTTTTAAACCCATTTGACTGTGGAAAAAAAATACTTTTAAACAGCGCGTCTAAAATTAACTGCGCGTGTAAAAATAAATTGGACCTGACGCCCCTGACGTGCACTTAATAAATTGACTGCAAAGGGTTAAACCCTATGGCAGTCACATGGCTGGATGATGAGACCTATCGACCCCCTGGGGGTAGATATTGCTGCAAGTCTGGCAAAAAAAAACAAGAAGGCACTGAGAGACTGGCAAGTCCTCCATTTAAGTAGCCAATCAGGTAGCAATCAAAAACCGAGAGTGAATCTTTAGCCCAGTCTCTAGAATCTTGGCACCCCTCTGCACTGTAAATGTAAGTTTAAAAATGATGTAACTAAGATAAGGACCTACGATAACGCAAAAATCTATTTCACATCCAGTTTTCACTGCCAGAAACAGTTTTAGTGTGTATCGATCTTTGCTCAACAAGATATAGATCTGTTTATACCACATATTTCTTTTCAGAGGTGCCGCACTGAATCTGCCTGTGGCTCGTGTGAATGGACCATAATGAAACATATAATATATAAAAATGTAAGTAAGTGTAGAGTCTCCCAGCCTATAGTCCAGTGTGAATGGAGGCTAATACTTTCATTTCAAGCATGTTGACATCTAACTACATTCCATGCACCTTTAAGCTCCAGGGGCCATCACAGCGCATTAGAAGAGTACCATGCAATCCAACAGCCCAGAGTACAAGAAGCTGCGTAGTCCAAGGTTTTTACTCTTTATAGATATATATGTGCCCAGCCCAGTCAGCTACCACATTATCATAGAGTCATCTTACTCTTCCTCCCAAACTAAACAGTTAATCAATCAAAGAAGAAACTGATCCAACTTCCTATCACTACACCCATCAGCCAATTGTTCCAAGTACTAATGCACTGATGCACATCTGTCTATCTTAGCTGTCATGTTTAACGCCCATAACATTGGATTGAATTGATGTTCTGTTTGCAATTCTGTTTCGCTCAATTTCTTAAGTTAGTTGTTTAAATGATTTCCATTACATGAGAGTAGGTGTTAAAACTTCATTCTGATTTGAACTCGGCTCTCACCAAGATAAGCACCAACTAAGATGTAGCTTCACAGTAAACTAATGTAAGCCATCTGCATCTCCATCCATTTGTGTTTCTTTCCATCTGATGATGTAGATATCCTTCTGCCTGGTGTTGATGGCTGAAGTGTAATGCTGGCTCCAGGGATCAGCTTATTTTGCCTCCCCAGTGCATCAGCACACACAACGGCTGTGATGCTGGCTCCAGAGATCAACCACAGTACCTCCTCAGCGCATCAGCATGACAACGGTCTGGATTGAGCTAAGTAGGGTACATCTCTGGGGTCTTCAAGTGGGCACCTTCCATCCTCGGTGTTTCGTCGACTAGCCCACAACACTTCAAGAGGCCTCGGCGGTGATTCTGGCATCCCAGCATCACCCACCTCCATCTCCGACTCAACTCAGCCCAGCTTACTTACCCATACATCAGCGTTGCTTTCTTTCTAATGTGCTTGAGATCCTCAGCCAGAATCTTTCCGTCTCAACTGTAGCCAGTTGCTGCTCCTTCAAATAAGTTCTTCACTGTGTGACACAACTCTTGACCACTGAACCCGACATCTTTGAGAAACCGGGTTGTAGAGTGTGCCACAACTCCTCAACAACCCACCTCCACTGGGTAAACCAGGACTCTCCATTCTCGCTGTTCCGCTTCAGCAGCTAGTTGAGCATACCAAAGTTTCTTCCTCTGTTATGCCTCATCCACAGCATCCTCCCATGGTGCTGTTAACTCTACCAGATGAACAAGGCATGCTGATCCAGACCACAAGAAAATGTCTGGTCGAAGGTTAGCGGTGGCAATCTGAGGTGGAAAAATAAGCTGTTGACCAACATCTGCCAGCATTTTCCAGTCTCTAACAGCTTCCAGTTGTCCTGGGCGAGGCTTGGTTTTAACACCTTTTCTTGGTGGTTGCTCTCCTGGGTGGAGGAATATTGTCTTTTGTGTGTAATGCTTTGCTGAAACTGGTGGCAACTTATTGGTCATTTCATACATTTAAATCTGATTAAGGAATGCATCTGGTGTGCAGTGGTCTTCATGGGGGAATGTGTACCTATGGTATCTGTACATCACAAGAATGTACCTATGTTACCCTTTACATTTTAACATGTACCAGTACTGATCTAATTAGCAGCAGAGGCAGGGGATGTGACATACCTATTCTGTAATAGAGTGGCTTGTGTGTGCAAACTTACAATATCTTCCACTTTGTCCATACAGAATGACTAAGGGTCCTTTTTACACTCAAACAATGGTGTGTTAAAAAAAAGGGCATGAGGTGTTAACAAAAAGTGAAAGTAATGTTACACTTGATTTCTCTCTTTAATGCCAAAGATTACTGCAAGAATTCTTTTTTACTTTCTTTTGTTGAGAGATTGGGTTCCTGACTCTTTTTTTCACCTCTAAAGCATTAAAAGTGATTCACATTGTTAGCTTTCATGAGGAAAAGGATCTGGGTATCGAATGAGATAGTTTAATGCATGGGGGGTGCTGACTGTGTAGCCCTCCAGACAGACTGCTCTCATCCTTCATGGTCTGGCGACTCTTCCTTTATGAGTTATTTTGACTGCTAACTGATAGAATAAATCTCTGCTGAATTAATATAAATGCATAAAAGGCCATACAGCAGCAATAAAAAAATAAACAAACATATAATTCAACAATTAATACACCCTGCCTTTGCCTTTCTTCAGAGTCAGTGTACAGTAGTGTATGTGAGCCTGTGAAGCCAATCATGCATGAATAAAAAGACATGAAAAGTATCCTGGGACAGTGTATACAATCTAGTATATTATTATCGTTTTATCTCAACCCCTGCAACAATCATAGCTGCAAAAGGGTGTAAATGACAAGTTTGATTGATTGATTGATTGATTGATTGATTGATTTTCAAGTTTGCATTGTCACATTTTATTTAAATGCCTGATTTTTTCTTTTGCTTACATAGAACGATTGTGTGGCTTATTTTTGCTCAATTTTGGTACTGGCACAGTACAAGCCATGTGGCAATGCCCATGGGGGGGCGGGGGGCACTGAAGCCCATATGTGCGTATCACATAGCTATGAGTAGCTGTAAGGCTGTTTGTTTTGGGGCTTCAGCTCATTCATTCAGAACTGTCCCGCTAGAAACACTTTACAATAAGTGTTCCTAACAACGTTATGTCTGCACTGTAATAACACCGCAATGGCTCATACTGTGTGGTGTTATATTACAAATACACAACAACATGCTTAATTACAAAATACTTTTTTTTGTTTGCAGTTTCTAGTTTTGTAATTACACTGTACTGACACATGTGGTTGTGTATTTACAATGTAATTGCTTTGTAACTACACAAGGAATTACTGTGTAATTATAGTGTAATTAGAAGCATTTAATACATATCCTGATGTTATAGATGTCGGCACACAAGCCTTTACTTTTGAGTGCAACACAATAGAAACACAAACAAATTCACAACAATAATGTTAAAAGATTTTCCTTAATGGAAACTGGGTATTCAAGGAAACAGTACATTTGACAAACAGTAAAAGTGTACTTATGATATTTCTATTCAAGGACATCGGAATACTTTGGGGACAAAAACACCTTTAAATCCAGTCATCTTTGTTCTGTCTTTATTTGTAACCCACTCATGCATCATTTAATATCATATGGTTTAAACACTTTTTAATGTTTTCGATCCAGGTATGGAAATCCTTTCAATGTTTGATATGCGCTAAGATGTGTACTTCATATTATTATCAGATTTCCTTGTTTTTTAACCACCCTCTCCCAGCAAATTATGGGATTTGGTTATATAAACTTAAGAGTGAACAGCTGTCTGTCTGGCTCCCTCGGGTACTTATTATTCACAGCTATTTAGAGAATATATTTACTAAGGCTAATCACAACTACTCTCGGCATCTGAAAATCAGGTTAAATTTTAACTGCACCTGCATGTTACCCTCACTGTGGGGGACTAATGTGATCACTTTTTCCTCTCTTAAGTGCATTATAATTGTGGCACACGTTTGCATCCTTTTTATATACAACTGTGTTCTTTCAGTAAAAGCCTGGCATTGCAGTTGGTCTTCGTATCTCTCCCAGCCACTGAACCTTGGGTTTTAAGGCTTAGTTTAGCCCAGCCCATGCAGAACCCATTGTGCTGTACGTTGGTTCATGTTTGTGGAGCTGATGATGTCCACCAGACTTTGACGTGGATTGAAATGAATATGGTGAGCAAGTGCTTGTTGAACACAGTTTGTGACTGTCGATGGGTGGCCAGATCAATGTTGTGCAGTGGTCAGACTCTCCTGATGATACGTACACTCTCATGATGCTGCTGGTTTATCAGGTGCTGAAATGCCTGAACTGTGTCTGTTTCTGAAGGTACTTCACATGCTGATCTATTTTATATTCAAGATGGAGAAGATAAAGCTAAATGCACATCTATTGCAAGGTAGTACCTAAGTCAAGCTCCATACCTGGTTTAGCACCATATTGATTGGAGTCTTGTGCAGGTTAAAAATAATATTCCTTTATGCCGGATCCCTCTAAAGAGAGATGTGACATGTGATGTGCGAATGGCTCATTTGGTAAAAGCACATCCATGTGTCCTGGCTGAGCGAAGTTGCCAGTCTTTGCTGGGGATTCCGAATGGAGCGTCGCATTGGCTCTGGCGCTCCTGTGCGTTAGGCAGGCAAAACCGGCAAGGACTGATTCTCCTCATAGCACTCCAGGTGCCCAGTGAACTCAAAAACAGACACCTACCAGGCTGGCCTTTTTCCTCCACAGGTCGGTAGCTCACTGACATCTGCTCTTGAGTCCCTGGGTGTAAAAGAGGAAGCTGGCTCGGTCATAGGATCGGAGGACACCCACTGAATCTTCAGGTATCCTGAGCTGTATGGGGAACTGTTGCTGTGAAGGGGAAAAATGACTGGGCACACTAAAAGAATGGTTGGATAAAAAAAGATCCACAGAGTAAGACTAGTTTAAAAGCACAGAATCTAAGCACGGACCCGTTACTTAGCTGGAGCATAGCCTTATTCGGGAGAAGGTTGGTGCTCTGTGGAAAGAAGAGGACAGAACCAGTTACAACATGTTACTTGGCAACACAGAACATAGGCTAGCAAACAATTAGGGCTTTAGCTGGATCTTTAACCAGAGGTACAGTGTCAGCCACACTAGGAAAGCACTCACTGAGTGGGGTGTGCGGATGAGTTTTGAACTACTGAGTAAGCTCACAATGTGCAGGAATCAACACCACAAGGAGAACATATAATCCATGTATTCACCCTTCAGGAGTTCGAGGACAGGCAGCTGATTCCCAGGGGTAATCTGCTGTATGGAAAGCAAGCCTAAGCCTTCAAAAATAGAAAGGCGTCATGGACCAGCGGGCACACTTTGCAACTTGAAGCAACACAGAAGGGTTGACGCTGAACAATGAGATGCTCTATTGGCTATCCAGGGATATACACCAATATAAAAGGTATATTTAATACCTGATGATTTTGAGAAGACATGTATGATGATGTTGACAGGTAAAGAAAAGAGAAGCAGGGTTTTTCACAGTTTGGTTCAGTAGCTGGAAAACAATAAATCACAATAAATCAGCATAAGCCAAAATGTCAAAGCTTATCAAGAAACAGTTGTTTATTTTAAAGGTCAGTGCCTTTTGTTTGAAATATCCATGCATATTCTTTTTGAGCGTCAATAACCAACGATTGATTGAACAGTGACCAAAATTAGAGAGAAATGCTCTTTGTGGTTATAAATCTACCAAGGTCAAGCATCCAGATATATATTTAAATTATTATTAGAAAGAATAACAGACACACAATCAAGTTTACAGAGGATTCGCCAAAGTTTTGTTCAACACTTCCTGTATATGATATTTCAGGACCCTTTGAAGAATTGATGGTGTAGATGTAGACACACAAGCCTTTACTTTTGAGGTTTCAACCACTCAACCAAAAACTACATTCACTTTTTCGAAATAATAAATGTGTAAATATTGTTTTTTGTTTGTTTCTAAAAGGCATATATATTATTTCGCATTTTTCAAATGACAAGGAAAACTGCTGAAAACAATGTAATGATAAGTAGGTCACTGATTGCAATTCCTTTGTACTGTAACTTATATAACTCTTTGAAACGTATCATTTTTTCTGCGGTACCAGGATGGGAATTAAAACTCAAGACATTGTAGAGAATCACTTACTTTTGTATATTTATTGAGTCTTGCTTGGTAAGATCTTAGAAAGCTTTCCAAGTAGAGGTCTGTGGCAAGTGGTTAACAGTGTGCAGGTGATCAATAATCAGACAAACAATGGTAATCCAGGTGCAAGGAAGGTTTAATTGTATAATCCAATGCCTGATGGCTAACAGCAGAAAACAATAACAATGTTAATGAAGCAATACAGCAGCGTGTATTGCTTATTTGTAATCCGCGGGTTGACCCCAAAATAATAACAGGTCCGTTTCAGTTCACCCACACGTAACACATACACAAACACAAACACCAGTCCACAGTGTGTGCTCTAGTGCTCGTAGTAAATACAGTTCTTTAGTGACAACAAAAGTGCAGTGTTGTTGATCCGGGTTTAGTGCTGGCCTTTGGCAACAGCTCCGTTAGCCATCCAAATAATTGCAAACAGTATTATTAACGACAAACAAAAACAAACAAAACACGTTTCACAGCACAGGTTCTCCTTCTGGTCATTTAATGTAACCATTCACAAAGGAACAGATCACATCACTACGACCCCTTTTTATAACGTCACCCATGACCCCTTGATCAACAAGCGCATCCGCTCCTCCAATCCGCGGATGCCACGCCGTTTCCTGTCAGGTCATTAAGTTTGTATACCATAGCTTTGCCCCCTTTCTAGATGGCCCACTTCCACCTGGGAATAAACTGTCGAGTCATTTAGTCCAGGGTATTCTGTTCCCTTTATGCAGCTGCCTCGCAGGTCAGGAGGAAGATCTAACACCAATCATCATTCGATCTCTGTCACAAGGTCTTTTGACATTTCTATTACTAGTCTGTGAAGGAAGGGTCTATGATACAACTGGTTATACATCATAAAACACACATTTTGAGTTATAAAGTATAGCGTAACAAGTTCACTATTCAAGGCGTGTGTAACAGGGCGAGCAGCCCTGTACATTGTTTTGTTTATTTTATTTTTAGAACGGGGTACCCCTCCGCCCTTGTGTTATTTTGTATTAGTATTATGATTTAGTATTTAAATGTATGACGAGTTTGTTATTGTTTTTGTATTTAGGACGGCATAGCTGGTTTGTTTTGTTTAGCGTGGATGGGTAGCCCCATCCACAACATAATTAAACTCGTGCAGAAGGTGGCCATCTCCCGAATTAATTAAGTGATTTAATTGTGTTGCTAATCGGGAGATGGTCACCTGAATATAAAAAGCCTGCAGCTCTCCAGCTCGGGGTGTGGGTGTTAGTGAGGAGCGAGAGTGGAGAGAAACGAAACATGATTTAAAAAGATTCCAGGAACAGAGAAAGCAACTGCCCAGCCTGAACTGGGATCGTATTATTTATTATTTTGTGTCAGAGATTTGTTTTTGTTTACCCTTTTATTTTGCTCCGTGAGCAAGTGTTTTTTTGTTTAAACTTTTGATTTATCTTTCTTTTGCTGAATAAAAGCGGCACAGCCGTTAACTGCAGTACTTGCCTTGGTGTCAGTATTTTTTTGTTCCTGCTTCTGCCGTGACGTCAGACCACCAGTCACCCTGCCACAGCGTGCTAACCATGGTTTAAGTATCAAAAACAAAAGAAAAAAGTAACAGTAAATGAGGTGTCAGTGATAATGCTGCCAGTGCTAATAAAAGGAATTTATATTTTTGCTTAGTACTAAGTTTGTGGGAAGAGTTTGGATATCTTAAAATAGTTAGGTAACTGGAATCTCTGAAACCACTGACAAAGTTAGTGCAGAAAATATACCGACATAATAAAATCTACAATAAAAACAATACAGCACAGCTGTGCAGTGTTTCAAATGAGATGACAGAATGCAACATATTGTGCAGCGATTTCTGCTTCTCTCTCTTCCCAAAAAAATAAAAATTCAGTTTATTTTTTTTCACCCACTTTAATCGAGAAAGCTCCTCTTTTTTTCTACCAGTTTGATCGAATGTTTCTCTTTTACTTCTCTATAAATTGTACAGTGGTTAATGTACTGTGCCTCTAATTCAATATCTATAGCGTCAAGCATCTCTGGGCATCTGCCAGTTTCTCTCTGCAGTTTGTAATCGCTAATTCTTTATTTGGCAAGGATGTGCCTGTGTTTCGGATTTTAACTACAGTGAGGTGAGCTGCCAGTCTGAATTTCCTGTGCCATGATCTGTAGCAGCAGTCTCATCTGTTTTGTGTTTTAATTGGTTCCCCCCAGTATGAGGTATTCTTGTTCTCCAAGGCAGATCCCAGTGTTTTGATCAGTGTACAGTATTTTCACATTGAGAATTTTTGAAGTCACATTCAGCAGGATGATATAAATGAGTTGAACTCACTTTTATTAAGATGAAACCATTTTATTATTATTATTATTATTATTATTATTATTATTATTATTATTATTATTATTATTATTATTATTATTATTGTATTATGTTTAAAGTAGAGGAATTGTCCTTATTCTGCTCTATATAACATTTTTGGGGGGCATCTCTGGGGAACATGCAGCTTCTATTAGGTTTTGTATTCTTATTCTTGAAGTATTTTTTTGCAGCCTGATTGAAATTGAGTACATATAATTAGCTACTTGTAGTCCATCAAATGGTTATTGAATGATGTATAAATGAGGTTTATATTTTGTATAATTATCATTGAAGTTTTGTGTTTTAACCAATTAGTCCATTGTTGATGATAATTTGATCATATTACGCATCATAAAAAGTAGTTCATCAGTACAATCACATGCAAAAGAAAATGTGATATGTGCTGTATATTATCGTGATCTTATTGTATTGTAATTTCCCTTATCAATACTCTCTCTCGATAAATTAAAACATAGACCAACAAACAGCCTGTGAAACCAGACCTTCTTGTATTTTTATCCAGGGTGCTGGTATTGTTTTACTCAGATTTGTATTGCCTCCATTAAATCAAATTCACAGTCTGCTATAAACCCTGATTGCATCCCCAGCGTGCTTCCCCACCATGTAGTTTTCTAATGTGCAATTTAGCTGTTTAATCCCTTGAAGATTAATGTACTATATTCACATTTGTGCAACAGCAGGGATTTGTATTTTAGGTCTGTGTTCTGTAACACTGAATTTTTTGGTTGTTGCATATTGCAATGCATATTGTCTCGGTTTTGCAAGCCTCTAATGTATTTGGTATTATCTCATTGCTATGCAGATTTGCAGTGAAGTACCCAGGTGTCATAAAGAAGGTCACATCTTTAAATAGAGTTTTCAAATGATGCTTTTAATGGTTCCTTGTCATTTTATTAATACAACACTGGCAACTAGTATTTAATCCAAAGCAGTGATTTGTTGAATTTGAAAGATGTATAAATCAAAAGTTCATCAAATACTTTACTACTGTTTAAAACAAATAAAATGCACCGTACTATACATAACAATATCATTCCATGTCTGTTTTTTGGGGCCACTGATAAATCATTTATATGTGACCAAAAACCCTTGAAGGAATGACAGCTTTATTATTTATAGTTGAGTATACATCATTCCTTACTTAATCACAAATGGGCAATATGATTTGCAATGAAATTCAAAGGAAGTAAACAATGCCTTATACTAACACTAATACTAACATTAATTAATGATGACACTGCACATGTATTTTTTTTTTAAATATCACAAAATATGAGTAAGTCTTAAATGTGTCCTGAATACTAAAAGAAACTTAAATTCAATGACAAACGTTGCGACTAGAGAAGACAATGAAAAAGACTTGTAGTCAGAACATTTGTCATTGAATTTAAGTTTCTTTTAGTATTCCGAAATTCAGCACTAATGAGTGTTCAATGGTTGTAGATGATGATACACCTAGTGTGCAGTAGATAATCCACATGCGCAATGCAATGGCACCACAACAAGGATCAAATAATCACACAATGGTGGGCAGTTCTTTGCAGTCACCATTGCAAACATTTTTAGGATGTGAAACTGGATCAAAGTAGACACTGAAAAATACATTTGATCAAAACGTGTGTCTACATAATTTAGTTTATTTGTTTCATCTAAGGATGTATGATTGATGGTTGCTAAACAAACACAGATTTGTACTTATCTAGGCTACCTAATGTTTAAAGTAGTTCAAGAATAATGCTGGGGTCGGTGAAACCAGGCATCAGTGTTTAAAGTCAAGGCCCAGCCATTTGTGCTTAAAAGCTTGTTTATCTTTTACATGTTTTATTATCTTTTAGTCTTGCTTCAAGATTGGCAACACTTACATCAGCTGTATGTGTATCTGTCGATTTCACAATGACTAAGGCTGCAGTAATAAATGGAGTACTTTATATTTTTCACTCCTAAGGATATACAGTATATTCTTTGGTGAAAAAAACATCCTGAAGAAGAAAGATGCATTTCAAAGTCAGAATTCTCATTAAATATAACACACCATTTATGAGTGGATATACTGAGCCCATTTCCTACAGCAGTATTATTACTTACAGCATTTTAAATATGATGTGTTATGCAATGAAGCATGCAAGACAGATTCAGCCTCTGAGTCTCAGACACTAACATTGTAAATAGGAAAACTTGACGTTTCCAGGGAAGCGCCGTTTAAGCAGTTGAATACAGTTCAAATTAATATCAGAAGAACTGACGCTTTGAAGAAAAGGGGAAAAATGGTCTGTTGTTGGCCTCTTATATTCTCTGTGTTCACCTTAAAGATTGATGGTGGTTGACAGCTCCCTGAAAAGATTTATCAAGAAATCACTTTGACAATCTGACAGCAAGCATATTGATAACAAGGCCCTAGCTGTATTTAAACTGTTGTAATGGAATAAATTGGCCCTCATGACAATACTCACCTTTGATCTTTTTTATAGCGATTACATTCAGTGATAGAAAATCAAGTTAAGCATCGGGATACTTGTTATGAAGAACCCAGCTTGCTTTCTTTATGTGTTGTCCTTCCTTTCATATCTCTGTGGATAGTCCAGGCCTGGGAGTCTTTGTATTGCTCTTTCTCATTCCCCGCAAAGGATAGCAGCCTCTATATATTTGTTTACTTTTGTTTCCCTCAGAACCAAAGCAGTAACTGCCTTGTCCAGAAATGATGTAAGATACATTTCACGTGACATTTTCATACTACATTCGTGAAAATGTGATAATTGCGTGACAATAATACAATACACAGTCACCAGTCCGGGTGCGTGCAGTAGTGCTCGTGGTGGGTGATAACAATTAAACAGTGACTGTGGTGTAGTGTTGTTCCAAGTAGTGCTGGCCCAAGGCAACAGCTCCGGATACGTGTTAGGTGTCTAGTGATTTACAAAAACAAAAGTCAATTACTAACAACGACAAAACAAACAAAACACTCACAAATTATTTCTCTTATTTTTAGGGGTTTCTCCCAGTCCTTCCAGTTCCTTGTCTCTTGAACCAAGCGAAGGAGTAGACTGCAATTCTCCGTCCCCTTTTATGCTATCATGCATGACCCCTTTGTAAACGAGTGCAACTGTCTCTACTATCTACAGCTGCTACGTCGTTTCCCTTCCAGGTCAATACGTTCCTGCAGCAGAGTCTCGCTTTCTTCCAGACTGACTGACTTCCCGGCCCGTGGAAAGAACTGTTTGGCCAGCCCGTCCAAAGGACTCTACTTTCGCTGCTTAGCGCCCTCACAGGTCGGGAGGGTGATTTACAACCAAAACTCATTTTATTTCTGTCACAAAGGGGTTTGGCAATTGCCTCCAAGTAGTTTTTCTAATTGGTGCAACAGAAAGATTGACACTAGGGCAGGTTTTATTCTCAGTAGGCGTGGTTAGTGATGTGTATTTGAGGAGATTTTTGGATTGGTTCCGAACTGGGTATCTGTCATTGGAACCGGGTATTTCGATTCCGGTTCCAAAACCATTTAGAAAAACATGTCCGTATGTCAATGTGGTATGTAAATAATTATGCCAAACAAAATTGCTGTAACAGAAAAACACAAGTTCAATGCTAAACCATTTGAAATGAAAACATTCAGAAATTACTGTGGATGGAGTTACTGATGGCAGTAAAAAGCAATCCTCCATAATAAACAGAACGCTCTAGATGGCAACCTGTTTGTGGCACTGATCCCTGAACAGTAGAGTTAATATTACAATGTATTGGCATCTGTGCATTTGATAGACTCTGTAACATATGTAAGCTGTGTTTTATTATTATTATTATTATTATTATTATTATTATTATTATTATTATTATCATTATTATTATTATTATTATTATTATTATTATTATTATTATTATTATTATTATTATTAATATACATTAACATGAATTAACACAGGAAATTAATAAATTAACATGAATTAACACAGGAAATTCACCGCAACTCTCACGGTATAAAACCATTGCAAATTTCTATTTGGGAAGAAAAAAAACCAATCCAGAAGGTCAGAAAAATCTAATTTGGCAGACTATTGTGGACAAAGTTAATGCTGTATCCACCACTACACGAGATATAGAGCATATACAGAAAAGATACTATGATTTGAAATCCTGAGCAAAAGACAATCGTGCAAAGATTCGTACCGCTGCAAAGTCTACTGGTGGGGGACCAGCCTTAAATATTAGTGTAACAGAGGCAGTAGAAAGGCTATCACTATTCCAGCTGAGGCTGTTCCAGGTTTTGGAGGACAGGATATTGGTGTGGCTGCAAATGAGTCAGTATCAGATACAGGCGATGTAATGGACATCCAGAGTGAACCTTTTTGGATCTGCTGCTGGATCTGAAGGAATGAGTGGAAACACGGGCATGTATGATAATATATCTTACGAAATATTACATTACACAATTAACCATTACGCATAAATTTAACATTTCATCACTGTTTTTGTATTTGCAGATGCAGATGGTACTGTAGTTTTATTACTAATTACGCTAACTGCCTAAACTGCCTCTGTAAAAACACAAGCTGCGCCCTCAAGCAATGCCACTTCACCTGTGCAAGAGCCTATTTTCCCCCTTCTAATAAACGTAGAATGCAGGCTGTGGTGAGGGAAACGGATCTTATAGAATTTCAACTAAAGCAAAAATGGTATCATAAAAAGTAAATTAAATGAAACAAATCAACATTTACAAATAATAACACAAGCCATTCAAAAATCACAGGAATATGAATCCGGTATTGCTCATAGTCCTAATACCATAGCACAAGAATTGGTGAAAATGAATGATAATATTAAAAAAATTAATGAAGGTATTATGGGCATACTGTATGTGGTATGATGCATAACTTTGTGAACACTACTACTACAGTAGAGCTGAGCAACTGTCAGCGATGCCTCAAAGCAAGCATTGTAGAGGTAGGCCGCTCTGGAAAAGAAAGAAGAATACAGTTAATTAGTATTGTTTAAAATGAACCACAAATAAATTAAATGTTTGAGTTGAAAATAAACCAAAATGTTATTATGTTTAATCAAAGTATAAATCGACTAAGGACTTCTTCAGTAGACAAGTCAAGGAATGTTATACGTTGTCTGTATATTCTGCCTGCATGATATTTCCTCTTTTTTTGTTGCTCTGTTAGCATTTGCAAATACAGCTGTCTGAAAGCCATGTTCACTCTTATAACTAGAAACAGAGATTTCCTGAAATACTTCCTGCGAAATAATTAAGAGGAGTGTAACCAGTCTTAAGTGATACCCAATCAATATTGTGATTTGCGAGCAAATTAACTTTTCAATTTAGCTCGTTGTGGTGAACTTGCGGGATTATTCATGACACCTCCTCCAAATTTGAGGGAAAAGCACTTGCTACTCGCAAACCCATTTTTTCCAATGCAGCATTTATTTTGAATCTCACTCAGAAGCGCAACTTTTTTCGCAAAAAGGACTTGGGGGGAAAAAAATCTCTACAACTCCCCTTTCGACACAAGCAAGGCGTTTGAATATTTGGCCCAATGTCTATACATGCAAGGGTGCAAGAATCAAAATAACATTGTTTTTGCACGAGAAAAAGCAGACTGGGAAATGTCAGCAACAATTGCAACTGTTTAAAACGTGCTTTCAAAAGTTCTTAACAAATAGATGGAATTGTAAGTGTCGCAATTGCCTGCAGCTTTCGTACATCTCATTATAATATTTGAGAACCCTCATTTGCACTATATCCACCCAATTTTTTGAGAACTAATGCAGGAACGTCCATAATTACATATTCATCTACGCTTGAACCGCAAACAGAAACTGCTGCTCTAAAAAGTATCTAAAAAGTCGCAAATAGCATTGTGCTTGTTTAGTACATTTCACCCTAGACTTCTGACTCGTTTGCAACTGGTTTGCGACAGGCACAACACTTTAGTACATCTACCCCTTAATGTATAGTGTTACCAATGTTTTTTATACCAACATTAGAATAGATTTTTCAACTCTGACACCTTCAAACCCTTCCTTAAAATGGCCAATTAGCTCATATATTAACTCCTGGAGATCAACTACACACCCTGAATACCAGCTGTACCTGTGAGATCTCAAAGGATTGGGAAGTGAATCATACTAGCTAGAATGTGCTGCTGGCTTATTTAAACTTTTTTTTCAAAAGATATAGTTCATTTAAAAACAAAGTTGAATGATTTATTTTGGACCCTATCTTGCATATATTTGAATCCATAAGAAGTGCTATTGTAATTATTTTCTCATTTATAGCCAGAAAAGCACAGTCGTTGTTTACAGTATTGTTTCAATTTCACCAGTCATCTGCATATATTTCTGGCCATGAAAACAATAAAGAATAGATTCTGCACATAACGTGTTTATAAAAATACTTAAAATAATACCTAAAAAGAAAACATATGTAAAAGAAGGCAAGGGCAGGAAGATACAGTAGAAGCAAAGAAGACAAAACAAGAACAGGGATCTAGGACAGCACTGCTGAAAATTCCAGCGCTTTTGTTTGTGTTCTGAATTGGTTAGAAGACAAGGATAACTTATTTATTCTCTGTAGAGATCCACGTTAAAAGGAAACTCACATCACAGGCATTTTGAAGCACAAAAGTGGTGCAATATTAGTAAAGTTTTCAAAAGCTTCTTCTTAGGAACCTATATATAGCTTGAGCTCTCTGGGGTCAATTCCCACATGAATCTACTCCAGGGGCCAGATGTGTTAACAAGATCAAAGAATGGGATGGGATCAGGACTCATTGGAGCCAGAGCATGATAAGGTGTTTGCCGAGCGGCACAGAATCCGGCTCCATCGATTGTAATGACTCTGTACCTCTAGTTAATGTGTTCAGTTCTTTCACACCACTTACTGGGTTGTACTGTGTTGAAAGAATCTCAGTTGTGAGTTATGTAGATGTGCTTCAGATGTATCAGCAATAACATGGTGTTATTGCAGACGAGCACCAGTCTTACTAAAAGAGACGTCCCGCTCCAGGAACCTATTACACTACGAAACCCTCTCTATGCTGGTTGGGATCAACATCCCTTAAATTAACCTACTGCTGTTGTTCCCGAAGTCCTGGCCTCCCAGTGACTATGGGTCTTTATGACAGTCCTTGCTGGGCAGAGCCTTCATAGACATCGTCTTGCAGTTGAGGGGTTCCACAGTAGTTATCCTGCAGAGCGGACGCTCTCCTCCTTGATGTAAACAAAGCACCCCTCTGTGTAGCATGGCGGTACAGTCGCCTCGAGCTGTGGTGTTGACTCTTCTTGAACTGCGCGCAGCCTACCCAGGCACGGCCCCCAGCCAATCCGGACCTCCCGATCAGCTCAGGGCCGGGCAAGCCTACCTGCTCAATTGGTTGCCTAGCAACACGTCTCCTGATACACATCCCAGCTGCACACATCTGCGCAAGAACCAGCGACAGGATCCTCACTGTCACATACCCTTTCCCTCAGAATGGTACCATTGGTACATTTGATTTTCTTAAGCAGGTTCCTCTTCTGTTTGAGGGGGAAGCACAGGCCAAGGGAGCTGACCCATAGGCGCCGGATTGGCGCCTATGGGTCAGCTCCTCCACCATAGAAACCACCATAGAAACCTGTTGCTTACCTCTTTTGTCACTCTCGGAGATGGCCATTCCGTTCCTCCTCCTCAGGCTGTCGGGACGGTAGCTCCTCCTCCTCAGGCTGTCGGGACGGTAGCTCCTCCTCCTCAGGCTGTCGGGACGGTAGCTCCTCCTCCTCAGGCTGTTGGGATGGTAGCTCCTCCTCCTCAGGCTGTCAGACGGTAGCTCCTTCTCCTCAGGCTGTCAGACGGTAGCTCCTCCTCCTCGTCATCTGGTTCTGCCTGTGCATCCTGGCAGCCAACTGCTCTGTGCCTAGACACTACTCACACGCAGAGAAGAGAGTAGATAGGATGTGGAATCTTTTGTAGGGCATTTGTTGTTGAATTCCCAGCTATTGATTTCTAGTATTCTCAAGAAGAGTTCTTAATACAAAAGGACTTTGAAACAAACACAAAATTCAGAGATAAAAATTCTTATCTCTTTTGGGAATGGTGGCCTACTTCTCCATTGGAGGTTAAAAATAATGGTGCTGTTTTATTATCATGTAGAAAGCTTGGTGGGTAGCAAAATAGAAAATACAAAATAAAGTCTGGTTTGTATTCAGTATGATCCCCAAGGGGGGTGTCAGAGAATACAGCATTTGGATTTCCTACGTTCTAATTCATCTTAACATGACCAACTGTATTGAGTTTTGCTTTGAACTTCAGCTGAAAGTGCTTGAAACTTTAGCTTTTAAGGTGACTGAAGAAGACCCAGCCTACTTTCGATAATGATGCAGAGACATATTCTTGCGAAAAGATAACTGTGATACTGTGCAAAAATATAACTGTGATACTGTACTATAAATAAGATTGGAGAGTTAATCATGAGGCTGTTTCCTGTCCCTCCATACAGATACTTGGCACTGGGGAAGGTGAAAGGAACACTAAATTGCATTCTCTGATCTCAGCTGATTAGGTATCATTTTTTATTCACATGCTGTACAGGTCACCCATATAATGAGCCCTACTAAGTCAAGCTCCCTTAACTCCTTACATGATAACCACCTTATTATCTGCCAATGTAGACATATGGGACTTGATTTATGAAGCAGTTTCATGTCAGCTAGTGCATTACAGATGAAGAATTTACTGGTGTACCCATGATTTTATTTTGTATTCCGTTCTGAAGATAGTTGCAGTTCCCTAGGAGATACCATGGTAACACTTCACATTAACCCCTTGCGGTCCTATGTCGGACCAGGTCCGACATTACAATTTTCCCTTTCCGGTCCGACATCATCAGAAAGACATAAAGCACAGCTCTCTAGTCGTTTTTTCTCTGGAAAAAGCCAAAAAAACTATTCAATGGCCGAGTGAGACCGATAGGAGCCGAGAGAAGCCGAAAAAAAACAAAAAAAAACCAAAGGGGCGGATCTGAGCAATACAATTAGCCCCAGCACCACAGTTTTTCCTTGCAGTTCAACCTTAGAGGAATATGTAATTATGGGCGTTCCTGCATAACTTCGCAAAAAGGGGGTGGGGTTAGTGCAAATGAGGGTTCTCAAATATTATAATGAGATGTACGAAAGCTGCAGGCATTTGCAACACTTACAATTCCATCTATTTGTTAAGAACTTTTGAAAGCACGTTTTAAACAGTCACAATTGTTACTGGCATTTCCCAGTACGCTTTTTCTTGTACGCTGCCAGTTGTGCTCAATGCATTTTTGAGGCGAACAGCCACATAGCTATTTTTCCCTAAAAGCAGGCTGTACTTACAAGCCTTGAAAACAAAAAATTCTGTTTTCCCCAATGTGTTGGGAGCTCTAGACTGCACACATGTGCCGCTAACCCATCCAGCGCATTCTGGACATCTGTATAGGAATAGGAAACACACCTATTCTATTAATGTGCAGGTGGTTTGTAATTGTGCACAATTTAGCACTGCACCCATGACTAACTTAAATAAAAACGGACAGTATACATTTGGCTTATAGGCTACTAAAGATAATATGAACTAGTGGTATAATGCAAAATTTGTTGCTGGTCCCTTAAAATTCATATTAACGAGAATTGACTGTCCCCCTGTAAGTATCGTAACTTGTCAATGCGGCACCATGGTTTATTTTGTGTTAATTGTCTAGGCTGCCAAGTTAATAATAATAATTTGTACAAAGCAGCTGCATGATTTATTTTGTGTTACCATAGCAGTAGCCTATAGGCTAAAGTGAAAAGAAAGTGCACTACGTGTTCATTTGATCTCACTGCTGTACTGTATAGGCGTACTGTAGAGATTTATATTTTTGTTCATAATGTAATGTGTAGCCTACCCAAAACACATTGTTGTTATTTCAGCGCAATGATTTCTAAATGTATATGTGTGCTATTTTATTGTATTTTTTTTAAACCCGCAAACTCCTAATTGATTATGAAAAGCTTTTTGATAGAAACACATTTCTTATTTGGGGGTGAAAGTGGGGCACCCACTATAGAATCTGATGGGATTAAACTGCCTTTCATATATATATATATATATATATATATATATATATATATATATATATATATATATATATATCATAATATATGAAATAACAGCAATGTGTTTTGGGTAGGCTACACATTACATTATGAACAAAAATATAAATCTCTACAGTACGCCTATATAGTATATATATATATATATATATATATATATATATATATATATATATATATATATATATATATAGATAGATAGATAGATAGATAGATAGATATTACAAGTTACCATGTGTGTATATATATATATATATATATATATATATATATATATATATATATATATATATATTCCTGTTCTTAGTTTTCAAAAAACTCTTAGTTGGGCAGAAAAATGTGGGAGTCATATAAAAAAAAATCTTTGTGTGAAAATAGAAGTCTTAAATGTAATTAGAGAGCAGTTAATTCACTATAAAATACATGCTAGAAATTATTTTAAACAATGCATGGCACATTTTATTGTCCTAAACATAATTAGAGAGATCTACATAATTCAGGCAGGGTATTTACTATTCTGATTACATTTTCACTGATTGCATTGTAGAAGAGATTAATTCCCAGACCAATGATGCCTGGTTTGTTCTGTATAGTATGCACTTAAGGGTAGTAGAGACTACACAGGTACACAGTGACGATAAGGAGCAATAAACACATCAGTACCCTATGGAATACAGCTCATGGTAATTGTCATTTCTATAATTATCATTGTACATCATGCTTGTGTCGCCTCAAGTATGATAAAGAGGACTATATTGTACTATGAAAACACCCCTATCGGAGAAACATTAATTAGTTATTTTATTGAAATATTTCCTCTTACGCCCTCTAGTCCCGTGGGCGGAACACGGAACTGCACGTAAACATTATATTTTCATAACTCATTTGTAATATTATTACAAAAGCAAAAGAGAAAAAAAGCTGACTCAATATCAAAATCGTTGTTTTCCTACCGTCAAACAGCGAAGGAATTTTTCGAATCCGTCATTTCACCGCTGAGATATCCCATTCGCAATGTGTCTAGTACCTCCATGCTTCCAAAACAAATGTGATCGACTAGCTTGCGTTTTGCTGCTCTGGTCTTACAACCTTGATGATGGTGAAGTAGGGGAGGTCACAAGCTTTCCATTCATACCTTTACTTTGTTTGTAGCCCAATCCATTACAGAGTAATCGATGTGCAAACAAACACGTCCACCTCTTGAATGAGATAAGGGAAAAAAAAAAAAGCCTTACAAAGGCTAATGCATGTGGCAATGGATAGCATGTGAGGTGCCAGAAGTTAACATCCCTTTTAGAACTTAGTGTATCACTGGACATAAAGATTTACACAATGTTTATTTTTGGAGAGGTTTGGGGACCCTTGGGCTTAGCTTTGTAAAAACTCCTGTAGAATTTGATCCCTTTGTTCAAACAGTTCCAAATTTTTACCCAGTATAGTAGACATGTTGGTGAAGCACTGGAAAAAAATCTGGCTCTTTTCATGCGCTACAAGTTGAAAAAATGACTATAGAACATAAAAAAATGAAAAGCGTTTGTTGTTTTTTTATGTATTTTTTCTGGATATCTCCTTCCAGTGTGGTACTGAGTAAGACTTTTATCACACCTGAGGTTTTAGTCTTGATGCCCAAGGGGTTACCTTGAATTCAAGCCCTGAACCATGCCTGTGCTGTCTATACTTTGGAAGATATTGTGATTTATTTAAGGGCACAGCCCCCCAGGCGGAAATTGCCTGTGAGGGGCTGGGGTTTTGACAGGTTAATGATGTCTGCTCTCTGTACATTTACAAAACGACTGCACCTTTTAAAAGAGCTGCCTTCAATTAAGTAATGAGACCTGATGCACCAAAAGAGGGTTTAGTACCAGTAGTTAGGAAACAGTTTGGAGGGCTCGGGACCTGGTTTCATTGGTAGATCTCTCCAAACCTGTCCAAATGACCTATAACAGTGACACTCTTATGAACCAGGTGGTTGCTCCGCCCCTCAGGTTCATTACCCAGATTAACTCTGGGTGATCACCCTGGGTTATGAGTAATTACCCATAGTTATACAAGGTGTGGTAGTTTGAGAGAATGACGTAATGAATTAAGATGCTCTGGATGCAGACTTGGAACAGGAGTACAAACTAAATAAAACCCTGTTAAATTACTGTACTAAATTACTGTATACTCTAAAGTGTCATGTTAAAGTGTGATTTTGATACACATACTGTGTGTAACCTGTGAAAATAATAGTTCCCCCCAGATGAGTGCCTATTGTTTCTATATCACTGGTTACTGACTGAAAATTGAAATTCTCACACTCAGAGGTTTTCATGCAGGTAGGTTTACAAATGACATATATTACAAATCTTGAGGTGTTCTAATAAATATGCACACAACTGTATATTGAAATGAGTTAAAAGATAAGCAGTGGGACTGATTTACCATTTCTTCTGGACAAGAGTAGCTTTTCCAAGATGGGACAGGGCTGGTATGCAGTGAAGGGTATTGCCATTCCAATGCCCATAAATTGTTACAGTGCTTAAGTGAAGACATGCACAGTATTGCTCATCTTAAACAGTTATAAACCTGTCGCAATGATTAACACTTGGTAATCTTTAAACCTAGACCCTGTCCTAAAAGCACATTGCCAATTCCAAGAAGGGGCAATCATTCTCTCACATCAAAAACCTTGTATTACTTTCCTGTGTTCATTTATTTCACTCAGCATTACCTATACTCCTTTGTGATTTGCACCGTCTCCATGTTTTATGCATACCGCTTGCCACACTGTACTATAATAAACATTGAGGTCAGTTCAATTGCAGGATCTAAATCAGGACCAAACCTTCCATTGTACTTACTTTTAAAGATAGAAATACACCAAAGAGAGAGTCTCACAATGTTAGAGATTAGTTAACTCAAAGTCCCCTTCTTCTAATGATTTAAACGATGGCAGTGTTTAGATCCGTCACCACTTAGCTCAATTGAATAAGCCCCACTGTGGTGTTTTACTTAGTATGACTAATAACACAAGTACTGCATGAACCTACAATTGTACAACAATCTGTGAACATTGTTAGTTTAAGTGTGGACAGATCAGTGTTCACAATTAATGGAAAAAGTGCAGAATATTGATTGTGGATATTGTCAGTGAGCTGTGCAGAATAGAAAATAAAAGAGGGGTTTGTTAAGATTGGTATGGGAGGGGCACACTATATTGCTGATCTATATTATGCCCACCATATATTCCTTCAAGATTAAGGGTTCATCAGCATGTTGTAGTACAATACAATACATTTGATGAACCAACACATCTAACCACTAAAAACAGGCTCCTGTCTGCCATAGTAAGTAAAAGTGATCTTTAAAAGCAAGTAGCTTCCAATGTCATTTTAAAAGATGTGTTTCCCTGACTATGTTATGAGGTTTAAAAGATGTGTTTCCCTGACTATGTTACGAGGTTTAAAAGATGTGTTTCCCTGACTATGTTATGAGGTTTAAAAGATGTGTTTCCCTGACTATGTTATGAGGTTTAAAAGATGTGTTTCCCTGACTATGTTATATTTAAAAGATGTGCTTCCCTGACTATGTTATGTTTAAAAGATGTGTTTCTCTGACTGTTATGAGGTTTAAAAGATGTGTTTCTCTGACTATGTTATGAGGTTTAAAAGATGTTTCCCTGACTATGTTACGAGGTTTGAAAGATGTGTTTCTCTGACTATGTTATGAGGTTTAAAAGATGTGTTTCCCTGACTATGTTACGAGGTTTAAAATATGTGTTTCTCTGTCTATGTTATGAGGTTTAAAAGATGCGCTTCCCTGACTATGTTATGAGGTTTAAAAGATGTGTTTCTCTGAGTATGTTATGTTTAAAAGATGTGTTTCTCTGACTATGTTATGAGGTTTAAAATATGTGTTTCCCTGACTATTATGAGGTTTAAAAGATGTGTTTCTCTGACTATGTTGTGATGTTTAAAATGTGTTTTTCTATGTTATGTGGAGTAGGTGGGACTTGCAGATGCAATGAACACCAAAATGGTAACAGAACAAAAAGCTTTATATGTTTTGGAATAAGCGTGGGTTTTGAGTGGTGATAGTCTACGTCCTTCTCTGATATTGTACATAATCATTCATACTTACTAGCAGTAACAAGGTCAACGATAAATAAACACATTTTGTCAACCTTACCATGCGATCATAATGCATCAGTATATTTATAAAGACAGGGTGAGTGTAATTCGAAGCTCCAGGAGGGTTGACTGAGGAACTGCCATCATATTTCCACTTAGCTTCTTACGGTAGTTCAAAAGTCAATGGATTTAAACACTAACCTTTTCAGTCCTGATTTTTTTTTTGTCAAGCTGAAGAATGCGCAATTAAGTTATATAATTAAAAAGGAGACCCTTTTTTTTACATACAACTATGGCCAAAAGGTTTGCATCACCTACAATTTTAGGATTGAGACATAATTTTTTTTAAAAATGAATATAATTAGGTTTGCTATTTTTCGATTTTAATCGGTAAAGCTCATTAAACGTTGAATTCTCAAAAAATATGAGTTTGGCTGAAATAAATTTATATACAATAAATGTTGGTAAAATCACTTGCTATTTTTTTTTCTTACCAAAATTATAATTTAGAAATCATCTCTAGTTTGTGTAGTTGTATTACTTGCTGTCTGTCCCATCTCCGTTCTGCTCTGAATGACTAGTGATCGCTGTCAGTCAACTCAGTGGCTACTGTAGGTTCACCATCAGTCATTCCATCCTGTTGTGACAGATCTCATTGCCTGAAGCAGTGCTAGAATGCTCTCATTCGATTAAATGACTGTCAATCAACAAACCTGCACTGACTGTGCACTTTCATTTGCCAGCTACAGCGTCTGTCATTCAAAGCGTCTACTTTGAAATTAGCGGCTTAAGGTGTAGGTAGGCTTTTGCTAGAGGTATATACAGTGACAGTTACTAGTTTGATTTGAAAATGGGGAGCAAAAGGAAAACACTTAATGAGTATTATGCACAATACCCTGACCGAGGGCTGAAGTCTCTGCAGCAGGACGAAGCAGGCCCGTCGGCCTTGCTTTCAGTGACTCCAGCTGTGCTGAAGCAGGACAGGGGTGGAGCTCAGACTCTGGATAATAAGTGCAAGTTAGTTCTGTTCAGCTATCTGATGTTTTGTTCTGTGCATATTATTTTTACTTGTAAATCTATGCTATAAAAGTCTGTGTAATACACTTTTATATTGTGTTTTCTACAGCTTATTTGAAACCATTTTAAAATTTGAGTAGGATATTTATTTATACAAGGTAGCTCCGTTGTGACCAAATGTTATTTCAACTAAAATATTGGTAACCATAGTTTTGTTCCATGTCGAATATGATAAAGGGGTTTTGCTAAATGAGACATTTCTCAATGGCATAAAAGGTCTGGTGTTTTTTTTTTAAGCATAAAGGTCTATTTCACTCATTCTCTGCTACGTTCAATTGAAAAATACATAGAAACAAATGGTAAATTCTTCCAAAAATAAACGTTGATATTAATCGTCGATTTGGCAAAAGAATAAAAATCGAATAATAGCAAGCCTAAATATAATTTAGATCTTCTATTAACATCATGTAAGCAAAGAAACTGCAAAAGTATATCGCAAAAGTCTACCAGAAGCCATAATAGAAGTACATTATTTCATGTTAGATGTCACATTTTTTAAGTTTATGGAAAACTACAAAACGGTATGTAATTCAATATGTTGACGTAACATTATTCAGCAGGTTTCATTCGACTTTATGAAGCAAAATTAGTTAATTGTATTGGGTGATACAAGACTTTTGACTATAGCTGTATATTTATACACTTCCTCAGACTGGGACCTAGGAGTCCGGTGAGGTTCTAACACGATTTCTGACGGCATGTTAACATGCCGTGACCTTGAGGAGGATTGAAAGGGTTAATAACAATGATATGGTTTCCGGTTTCTGTTCACAAGGCTCACAACACTGAACCTGGCAATTGCACTTTTTAATAACAATGTCCTTTTGATAGAGGAATCTATGGTTTTAACCCTTTGCGGTCCTATGTCGGACCTGGTCTGACATTAGAATTATTCCTATCAGGTCCAACATCATCAAAAAGATGCAAAAAACGTTTTTTTAGTTGTTTTTTCTAAGGAAAAAGCTGAGAAAACCATTCAATGGCCGAGTGGGAGCGACAGGAGCTGAGACAAGCCGAAAAAAAGGTTGTATCTCATGATTAGTCATACTTGCCCCTGGCATCAGATAGGGGCGGTCATAAGGAAACAAGCTGGATGGTACTGCATCAGCGCTCAGAGAATATCATGGACATTTGCAGAGCTTTTTTGAGATGTTATAGTAATAAAATAATGACTTGGATCGCATTATTGACGCGTTTGATGATAAAACGAGTGATCAGGAGATGATTGATCGGTATGTACGACTATTATTATTATTATTATTATTATTATTATTATTATTATTATTTATTTTTAGCATATGTGAAAGCTATAGCGAACGAAAGGGTGGGGCGGGGCTGGAGATGCCTAGTGAGTGCTTTGTTGATATGCAGGGCCTTTTAAACCCATTTGACTGTGGAAAAAAAATACTTTTAAACAGTGCGTCTAAAATTAATTGCGCGTGTGAAAATAAATTGGACCTGACGCGCCTGACGCGCACTTAATAAATTGACTGCAAAGGGTTAATGTGCCATTCAGAGGTACTGAAGTACAGCAACATAGCAAATCTAAATAAATACATACACGTCAATAAAGTATGAGTGGTAAGTTCTCTATTAATAGCTCAAGGTGCATGACATGGCCAGGGCTTCTTTGGTGTAATCTGAAATAGATCACCACACAATATTTGATTTAACATTGGATAACATAGACCTTCGATGTTTCTACAGGACTATCACCAATTAGAATCTATTGTAGATGTTAAATCAATTCCTGTTTTTCTTTCCTATATTTTTTATTTCCATATTCCTCTGGAATGTTAACGAGACGAGAATTGTTTTTTTAAATACCCCTTTTTTGTGGTTTCCAGTCATTCTGAATGGTTCTGCAATCACAGCATTTTTTATTTGTGTTTAGATGCTTTCACCTGAATGCAGACTGATATAATCAAACCTCAATACATGGCGGCAAGTCCCAACTGATAAAAACAAATAATACTGCAATATTTAATTGTCATAATATATTTGATATGTATCAGTCAATTTGACAGCTTCTGGTCGGAATAGGTATGACAGCATTTTATCTCTGTAATTTTTGCAGGTACGAGATTATTTCTTTGTACGGGTAATTAGTACATACTTAGGAAAGGTCATGAAAGCACAGCTCCGTATCTTAAATTCATGCACCGCAATTTAAATTGAAATTCCAAAAACAGTCAAAATGACCGCCTTGGTCATTCTAGTGTTAATGCTTTTCTGGCACTGCTGTGCACTACATGGTGGTGGCTCAGGGGGCTCACCCTCATAATAATTGTGAATCATGAAAAGCTAAAGGAATATTAAAATAAAAAGGAGCCATAAAACCTGAAACAACTGCAAAAGAAAATAATATACTATCTGACAGTCAAAGTCAAAATTATTATACATGGATGTGTATCATATATATATAAAGCTCTAGAAACTTTTCTAAATGTTTTATAAACCATGGTTCAAAATGTATGACAAGCCAAAGTAATTCTATCTGCAAAATCATTAAAGCGTGATCCTACAGCTACCTAAATGTACACTGTTTATTTAGAATGCTTCCATTTTAATGTAACACTATAAATCACATTAGTTTCACACGGAGCAGTCTGTCATACAGAAGTACTGCTGAGTGACTGAGAATGGAGACAAATTAAGTCAATGGTATTTAAATCCAATATACAGACCAGCCCGAGGAATTAATTACGCAGATTTCTGAGCAATTGCTTGTTCAAAATAATAAAAGTTGAAGAACAAGTGGGTTGGTATTGACAATTGTTCATAAGTGGTTTCAATTTATTGGAAATGCAAATTGTATGCAGTATGTACTGTATTGTTGCATACCACTTTCATTTTTAGTTTAATTGCAGTATTACACTCTAAGCACTGTGAGGTGATGGCTTTATTCAGGTAAATTCTTCCCTTATTTAAGATGGTGATGATACAATCATAGCAACATGTAGTAAAGCATAGTAAAATAATGTATAGCAAAGCACAGTGAAGCACAGAGAAGTATGATAAAGCATAATAAGAACCATGTCAAACCATGATAAACTACAGTAATGCATAGTAAACCAATGGGAAAAACATTGGAATGCTGAACAATTATTCTTATGGGCTTAACTGGTCTGACCACATCAGGGTAAAAGAGAAAAAAACATCAAGGAAATATCAATACAATATTGTTAACATCTTTCATTACCTGTATAGTGTGTACAGTCATGCCTATCTCCCTTTCTCTATCACCCAGCTTCACATGTGAACCTACCAGCTTCAATGCTGATAGACTCCTCACTCAAACTCAAATTTCAGATCAGAGCATGATGTCAATATCTGCAATTTCAGTGTGATTGAGGTTCCAGCTTTGTGGATCCTAATAGAAACCCTCCAGTCAATCTCAGAGACAGAGATTAAAAAGATAGATAGATATTGTATTTAGAGAGATATTGAGTATGCAGAACATTTAACATAAAATCAATTGGCCCAAGACATGTTATGTCTGCATAAAAGGAGTTTGATTTATAGGAGGCTTGATAAATATGAATGTGTAAGTTATTCATTATAAACTGGAACACCAAGCTGGCATGCATTCATAACAATCAACTTTGACCACTTCCTAAAACATTGCTGCCAACTAACATGGTGAATTCAGAGGGGATTGCTGTAAAAAGGTCAATGTCAGGTGTACCATACATCTTCTTTGTTCTTTGTGGGCTATATCAAGTAAGTTTTTTTTTTCTTTGAGATCTTAATGTCATGATTCAATGCTATATACAAATAAACTGTATATAGGAAATTACTTATGTATTACTACCTATATTTGGTAATTACATACTTGTCTCAGAGCTTAGTACAACATTGCAATTATCCTTAAACCTTGTATCAAATAACTAGCTGTCAGACTGGTAGCTATTTTATCCTGCCCTTTTAAGTACAGTAGGAAAGATAACAAAAAAAATCACATTTCAGAAATAAGGCTAATGTGTATATATGTCTGCTCTTGTTAACGGACATTTAGAGTAGTTTGGAATCATTACGCTTTAAAAATTGGCCATTTTCACAAGCACCTGGATTCAATCTGCCTGTAATTTAAAGCTAAAAAAATCTGAACAGTGTAAGTTTCTGAAACGTTTTAATGAAACAGGGTGGCGTTCCAGTTTTCAACATTGACAGAAAGTTTGTCAAATCATTTGATGAACAAAATTATCTTAAATGGGTTTGAAAGAAACATATGTTGCATGCCTTGCTGTCAGGTCATGTGCTACACTGATCAGTAGACTTTGTTCACACTGCACTTCAGGTTATTCCACATCAAGGCAAATCTCAGCTTCAACTCCCTATGATGAATTCTGCAGCTACATGATGAGTAAAAGCACTGTGGGATTGAGTGAGGGCAATGCTTTTCCACTCAGACAAACACTTTTACATAATTTAACAGTTTTTTCTGCTCTTCACACCTGTGTTATTTGTATCATTCCTGTACAGAACTGTATATAATCAAGCGTACATTTTTGGTTTTCCTAATTGGAATGATTGAGTAAACACGTATTGTATAAATTTAGCTATAAACAGATACAAAGAGCCTTTTTTTGCTGCTGACACAGCATTTTCAGAATATATATTTAATGTTCAAGGCATAATCTTCAGATAATCATCTATTTTTTTTTTTTAACAGTCAATTATGGGTTTGGTGGAGGTTTATAGAGTGTATTTTTTATAGCCTAGAGATGCTAAGAAGGTGGCAAGTGAAATAACATGCATTTTGATTTTTTGGTGGCAGAGCTGTGATAAGGGAATGGGGAGGGGTGGTGGTGATTCAGGTTTCCTACATTGTTATTGCAAGCTGAACAAAAGCAAGCAGAAGAATTTATCATTGCTTCGATCCCCCTGATTCTGGCGGTTGCTCAGTGTTTCATGTGCACATTCAGAAAGTTACTTTTTTTACAGAAATGCTGTACTGTCATCAGGCAATTGCAGTAAAAAGATGGATTTCCAATTATTACACTTAAAAATAGAGATTGCATTAAGGACTGAATCGATGATTGGATTCAGGCAAAAGTGAATCCTATACAATTACCAAAGATCACAATCACCCATGCAGTCTAGACTGCACTGGCCCTGTTTAGCAACCAGTGGCAAGTGAAACATCACATTTTCCTTACAGTAATAAAACCATGTAATGGTAGAAAACTAGTTATGGAAACTCAGCTGTGACAAAGACCAGGTAAAATATTATTTTGAGAAAAACCTCGCTAGATTTATACCAAAAAAAAAATTGTTTCAGAAATGTTTTTTCTTCCATTCTGTTTTTGTGTTTGATTTATGTAGTGATTGCGGAAAAAAAAAATTGCAGACAGCATTGCAGATTGAAAACACAGGTGATGTCAATTCATGACACTGCCCAAAAATAGGTTAATGTTGAACTGCCCTGAGATTGCGATTCAGCCCTGACCGGGCATGTTAACACTGACAGGGTGATTCCTTCTCCACACTAATGCAATCTGGAATCATTAAACAAACACTGCTAAAACTGATAAAGTGATGATGTTGTCCCCAGTAAACCAAGACCTCTGTACATACACACATTACATGGAACAACCGGTCAAAAAAAATTCATATTTCCAGTCTGCAAGGGAGTTCTTAAAATAATCTATTCAGTATCATTTTTTGGTGACATAGGGAACATAACTACTGGCACATCATTAAATTCCCCAACAGAATGGGATTAAAGATGGCACAATCAGACAGCATTGCTTCTAAACAACTAGTTCAAGAAGGTTTGAGAGAATAGGATATGTTTTTGTTGACAGAGTAGACCAATCAGCCAAGTGGGAGGTTGACAAATTATACTTTGACAGGAAAAGCATGTTGGGTCTTTTTCGTGTACCCTTAAATTCTTCTGTTCTTTGGTCATTTTTTTTAATTAAACCCTTTCCATGTAGCTATTGAGTCTAAACTGCAGTGGTTATGACACTGGATTGTGTGGTGTTTTGGATTTCCCAGTCTTAATAAGTATAGTAAATCTTGCTCATACTGTAGCTTATGAAAACCAAAACCAAATGCATAATATGTTGACCACAGAACCAGAAGAGAATATTTGACTCTTATACGTAGGGTGACCATATGACTCGATGTTCACTGGGATAGTTCAGGCTTTTCAACTTACATCCCAATGCATTGTGGTAAGCGTAGTCCTGCTTCTCTTAAAGTAAAAGAGACAAGTAAATGGTACCAGTAAAACTTACCAGAATGCATTGGGGCATTGGGTTGTGAGTTGAAAAGTCTGAACTGTCCCAAACTGCCCAGATGAACATGGAACTATATGGTCACCCTAGTTGTATGTGTAACTTTTCATTTCATTTTTAACATCCTGACAACTTTTTACACTTATAACTAAAAGCTCTTTTCAAAATGACTGCTCTAGTGCACTGGGGTTTGAGATCTGTCCTCTAAATCACTGCAGGAAGAGCGATTTAAATAAATCTGTTTCATACCACATCATGGATCGTTATTGCTGTGTTACCTGTTTGACAATATGGGCAATAATCCTTCCACTATCAGTGCACTACAGCGTACGTTTTTAAAAGAGCTTTGAAACAGACTTTAAAGTTATAAGTGTAAAAAGTTGTCAGGATGTTAACAATGAAAAGAAAAATGACGGGCATGTTATTTAAACAGTTGTAGCAACACGTGGGGACGGGTAACACTATGGTTTTCGGAAACACGCTACGGTACTTAATCTTTAAGCATCACTTCCCGTCATACTATCTGGACCTTTCAAGTTAACCTGTAATAAATTCATACATACTGTACATCTAGTATAGCAAATTCAATACATACGCTGGATACATCCAATCTGTTCTTGATAAAATAGCCTGCAGGCTGCTTGCAACCGCCACACTTCCTTCTTGTGTTAAACAAGAGACAAGCAATATTTCAGTATTGTGTGATTTCACTGCATTTCAGATTTCTTACAGTGTGGGCTGGTTTTCTAACCCCTGAGAGAACACAGGATGTTGAGAAATTACAGCTCTGTGCTTTTCTAATCCTTGAAGACTGGACTGTCATGTCCTGTATTTAATTGCTTTTTTTCCCCCTCAGCTATATTTAACAAAGCAAGAAGTGGAATGAAGTTCTGAAATTTCATCTGTACATATGCAACAACAATTTAATGGCGAACATCAGTTTAACAGCTTAATAATAATTGCGATTTTGTCATTTTTCAAACATAAGGAATCAAAACAGGCATCCCACTCAAAAGCTGTATGGATTTACCTAATGAAAACGAACATCTCGCAGTTGGAGGGCACTTGTAACTAGATTCTATCACCCTCCTTCAGAGCTCCTTTACAATTCAGAGGGCTTCAAGAATCCTTGAAAACGGTTGTGCCAGCAATACTGAAAAAGACAGGAGATTGCCTTTGAATATGCAGCTTCCAATTACATGGCTTTCAAGCCATATTTATAACAGCAGGAAAAAATAGCAACAACAAAAAACAAGAGAGTTCTTCTCAATTTGCAATATAAATGTTTCAGTTAAAAGACTTTTGTTGACCGCAGTATAATCCCATAGAGATGCTGGAGGAAATGTATGCACGCTAGAGGAATGGTGCACAACTGGTAGACCATTGAGAAGACTTTTAATCATAGAGGGTGGTGTTTGGGGTGACCTATAGACATGCTATGACAGACTTTGGGCCCCAATGAAACAAGGTACCAATACCAGCCATGCTTTCCATTTTCTAATGTTCTTCCGTGGTAGAGATTACTTTGGTAAATGTGGAGGTTCAACAAGAGTATTTGTAAGGGTTAGGTGCAATAGATCAGGCAACAAGGCAGGAAATCAGGCAAACTAAGCACTTTTATTTAACACAAATAAATTATTTTAAAACCAAAAATATCAATATACAGTCACACTTTTGGATGCTTTTGGTAGCAACCCATTGGAGTTCCTTCTTAAGCTCCAGCCTCTAAAAACTGAACAGACAGGCTATATACACACATCTGCTTCATTTAAACTAAATTGAATAATTAATGAATTGGTCCACCAATCAAGGTCCACATTCCCTCCACATTCTCACATGGAAAGTATTTTTTTAAAAAAAGGCCCAAAATGAACCATTTCCTAGGTTCATATAATACACACACATTTAACAAAAAACACTATTAGACATGTTTACTTTGCTCTTATTTGGAATGAAGTCATTGTATTTTGTATCTTGCTCTCAATTGTACTGTAATTCTTGATATGTATTTTTTGTATACAACTGTAAGTCGCCCTGGGTAAATAAATAAATAAATAAATAAATAATAGTAATACCAAAAATAAAGTAGAAAAATATGAAAATAAAGATAATACTGTTATTGATGTAGTCAGTGGCGTAACTTTGGTTTCAAAAGAGTGTGTGTGTGGGGGGGGGGGGGGGGGCAGTTTCTGTAGCTGGGGCATGCATGAAGATTGTTCTATTTGAAATAATAAAATATGTTGCTGTGACGGACAGCGAATAGTCAACAATCTCCCTCCCGATCTGTGAGGGTGCTGTATAACAAGAACAGAGTGCCTCATACTGGTTGGTCTGGCAGTTCATTCCAGGGTCAGTCGGAAACCAGCCATCCAGGAAGGGGGCAGAGTCACAATGCCCAAAGTCATCGCCCTAAAGCTGTACGCAATGTGTCAGTCATGGATTGGAGGAGACGTGACTGAACTAGCTATCGCAGAGGGTGTGACTAAGGGTATAATTGGGGATGTGACGATGTAGTCTGTTCCTTTGATGTGGTTATGAGAATGACTGAGAAAGGAAATGGACTGTGATAAGTGTATCATGAGTGTTAAGTGTTTTGTTTGTTTCTAATTGTCTGTGCTTGCTTGCTAACCTCCGGGAGCTGTAGCTAAACCGCCAGCAATTCAACCCGGACTCCACTTCACCATTGTACTCAAATAAACCTGTAAATCACCACTTTCACTAAGAGCACTCACTCGGGACTTGTGACCGTGTTGTGTTTGTGTGTGTCTTGTTTAATGTATTATTACTTCGGGACTGAACCCTGTGGTTTGCCTGAGCGATACACATCTTTGTGTAGATAGTTATTACTATTTGTCAGCAAATAAAGAGCTGCTTTTTCACCGTGAACTTCCTGAGCACTGCATCACCACTGCACCTGTGCACTACAAACCACTTTGCCACAGTTACACAATTATAACAAAACATTGCATCCCTTGTATGTCTAATTAAAAGGTCCAAAGACATTCCTGTGGCAATCATTTAAAACAATACATTGTTGGCACAATGTTGTCATGAGTGATGAGTGTGGCAAATAGCTATATTATTCAGTCGCTTCTGAGTCATGGAATTATGAAGCCATGATTTTTGTCTTGGAATAGCACTGCAGCTCCGCTCAGATGGAAGCCTAGATCCAGGATCAAATCGCTTTTGTACAACCGGCCCCTGAGGCAGCGAGTGTAGCATAATGCAGATTTAAATGAGAGGGAAGAGAATTGCCCTTGAAATATATTTATAGCAACGTTCAGGTTTCCCCACAATTGAAATACTTAAGATAAATACAGTTTTGCTATTAAAATTATGCTAGTACTGTATTGGTATAAGAAAAGGGTGTTTTTAAAAAGTATTTTCAGCCTCCATCCACTTAAAATATGCAGATGTAGCTTGAACCTCAAACCGCAGTGTATCGACAATAATGTAAATAACACCAAGCTCCAGACAATGAGTTTCAAACTTGAAACTTGTTCCTGTTTACAGGTAAGGACTCAACTTTACTATGATGAATACGATAATTTTTGTTATGGTAATTGTTTACTTAATAGTTAAAAAATGTTTAGTAAAATGTGACCAAGAGTGAGTTTTTGGAACATTCATAAATAGAGATATGTGATGTGTGATAACACACAACACAATTTAGAATCAGTAATATATCATGATTAATGTGGTATAATAATTGTGTAAAAAGTTGTTGGTAATGTATTTAGTTTTTATTGTCTATATTTATTTGCACAAGGCACAAAGGTCATTTTGCCGTTTAAAGTTTACTGTTTCAATTTAAAATGAAAAGTAGACAGAGACCTCGGTGTGATAGCATTAGTAAATAACATGAACTATGGTGAATTACAAACTTAAATAATTTTATTGTGTTTTGGATACAACAACGTAGTGCATCCTCCTCTATATTTGTCCATCCTCTACATTTTCCTCCAACATTACTGTGATCTCAGCTGGGGTATTTAAACTACGTGCCTCGAATGTTCACTTCTCATTGTTCAGTTTCCCTGGTTAAGGTGTGTGCATCTCCAGGATCAGATCAACATTACGGATCAGTGGAGCCTGATCCAGATCCTCGTAGTAAAACACCATCTCATGATCCGACTCCAGTGATCCCGGATCCCATCACATTTTTCTTCCCATTGACTGCTATACTGACTAGGGATTATACCAATAAATTATCGTGAAATAAAAAGTTTTAGCATTTCCCCATCATTGAAAAAGTGAGGGGGATGCCTATGGGTCTAGTTGATGGCTCCCTGGCATGGGATTTATTGTGTAGATTAACCCAGACTGATTCACGCAATACAACAATTAGTTAGTTTAATACTAATGCTTTATTATAGTTTTATCAGCATGCAACACAAAAAAGCCAGTAATGTGCATAATTACCAATTCTAGAGACAGAGTGCACCAGGCTTCTTTTCTTCCTCTGGTCTAACTAAGAGTCTTAAATAAGTCTTTTAATACCTAACCTGTGGTTACACCATTCTTCTACAATGTATTCTTTTTGTAACAGTTCTCCAGTACAGCTTGGTATCCTCTTGTACTTTTTCTTAGTGCTTCTAAAAAACACTCACTATTCACACTTTTGACACACACACACACCTGGGTAATAAGATATATTACTACAAGAGATTACAACAGAAGAGTACAAGACACTGACAACCTCCTTATATTATACCCAAATAAGGAATGTGTCCTTATCAGTAACTTTCCATAAGCTTACCTTTACATTGAATTAAAGAAAATACACAGAAAAAGCACAGCAATGTATTATACAGAAAAACATTACAATACAGCTCTTTAAGAAGTGAAAACAAGTACTGGTACAAAAAAAGTCTCCACCCCATTACAGTATCACAGCATAAAAAATAAACTGTGTTTAACTAAGAGAATTGTGGATGTATAAATGAGATATACAGGGAAGTGTTATTACAGTGATCATTTAAACTTTATAATGTTTTATATATACAGCAGAGATAAAATTATATGCAAGTCAACAGTTTAGTGTTTTTTTTTTCTTTTCTCAAGCTCAGGAAAGCTCTGCCGGTGCATGGGTGTGTGTTGGGTAGGGAATAGTAGTTTGGCAGGGAGGGGGTTAAATTTCTCCCTGTCAAGTATTCATGGGTGGTAAGGAAAAAGGATTAGGATTGATGTTGGTGAGAGAGGTGGAGGGCTGTGTTCTGTGTTTCATGTTCCATACTGTCTGTTTTGTCTACATTTTCGTGAGTTTTTGACAAACCTTTTGTTTTGGCCCTTGTGCCTTTTATTTTGACCAGTGTGGTGTTTGTACCATTTTGTTTTGGTGTATTTGTATAATTAAAAGAGCACATTAGCGCATTTAACCGTGCAGCTTTCTGTGTCTGTCTCTGTCCCTGCATTACCATCTGGGCTAGGAGGCTACTGTGCCACACATGTATATAACGTTTTATAAAAGTCATTCAGGACACCATATCAAGTATTAGAGATGCTGCAATACATTTGGTTCAGGACATGTTTTGCATGCTTCTGTTTCTGATAACTTTTAACATGGTAAAGATAATTTAATATGCTGCCACAACACAGACAGCCAGTGACAAAGCTGTTATTCTGTGGGTCAAGTCCAAGATGGGTGCCAATGAAATGAACAACACATAACTGATCAAAAATGACAGCTAGGGGCTTTTATGGTGATTACTTGTGAAGAGGAGTACATACTTTTTGAAAAACTAAAACAAAAATGTCCTAACTTTTGTAGTGCATAAAAACTCTTTAGAAGCACTGATAATCACGCTGTCATCATTACCCATCATCTAAGCCTATGTATGCGTTCTGTTCACAGACTTTGATTTAAGCGTCTCTACAGAATACATTTCTGAAATGGAACAAATATATATTTTTTTTTATTTTCCACATATATTATAAAAAACATTATACATTCAGCTGCGGAATTTTTTTTTTTATTTTTTTTTTTTTTTTTACGTTGCTAAAAGAACAGTGCACCCAAAACGAACACATTTTGAAAACTTATCTAGTGTGAGAATAACAGACTAATTAATAACTGGTAGGGTGCTTTAGAGATGCATTTGAATATAGAAAGAAAGCTCAATCATTTAATAATGAGACAACTGCTCAAAGCAGAGGAAGCCCTGGGATCATTGCATGTCTGCTAACTAGACCTTTTCACAATAGATTTTCCATTTAGAAAGCTATTTTGCTAGCTGAGCATCAGGTGAATCAGTAATATTTTATTAAAATTAACATTACAGACTCCCTGGCAGCCACTGCTGCTTTTAAATTACCTTTAATCGTTCCGGAAACTAGAAGGAGAGGAGTGAATTCTGAATTTCTACCTAGGTAGTAGCACAGTAGCTGCACACAGAATAAAAATGGAAGTGACCAACTCTCCAGTATTCAAGTGAAGCCTTCAGGCTTTCAAATACCCGACAGGTAATCCTCTTTATTTGATATTCTGCAGCATTATTAGCAAAATAATGAGTTATAGCAATCTCTGTGTCTCCATTGTATAATTATCACAAGTAGAAATCATGCTTTGTTCTTGCAGCTTCGCACAGCAAGACCTCCATCAGTACCGTTTCCCCAACGAGTTGCCACCTTGAAAAATATTCAGCAAAAAAAAAAAAAAAAATCAGTTGCTACCACTATCTGTACTGTGCAGTTAAATCGGTATGGGCTTCCATGCAAATGCATGCTGTCTTGAAAGCTGAGAATGGCAGAGTAAGGTTAAGACTGCACAGATTTGGAGGCGAGCCTGTGCAGTGGAAGTCAGGGCTAGCACTGAAATGTGCTTTCATCACCAATGCAATGAGTTTGAGTGTTTTCAAAGGTTTTCGGTAGGAAGTAGTCCACATTCCAAAGCAGTCACACAATTCAGTCCAATTTGCAGTTTCTGCTTTTTAGAGAGGCCTTTAACTATAGCACAGGGGTGTGGGTGTGTGTGTGTGTGTGTGTGTGTGTGTTTGTGTGTGTGTGTGTGTGTGTGTGTGTGTGGTTTCATTTTTTGGACCAAAGTCCAAAAATCCTGTATGTGGATCAAATTCAATATAATTCTGTAACATAACCCTATATATAAGCCAGAAAGTGCATTGGAAAGTAAAAAAGAAACTGTAAACTACTGAGTAGGTTTTAAACGTAATCGCATATTCCCTGTGCTCACATTACAAGTATTTTAACAAACAAACTTCCCCACTTTAGTTGTTTATTGTTTTAGCTGTTTAAACCATAAAGAGATACAGTACTAGGCTGTGTTTCATATAAAGCACCATACTGTACATCCTTTTATAACAGGCCTTTTTATAATCTTTTAAAGCTACAGTGCCCTCAATTGTGACTCTGAAGTAATATCGTAACTATGCTTAATAACATTGTAATTATGTGTGAGCACACATGTATTTACTATGAAACTAATATGTAAATACACAGTAATTAGAGACACAAAGTAAAGTGTTACCAAATCTGTTATAGGTCAGATTACGAAACAAAAAATGGGAACAGTCTTACATACTTTAAAACCTTCAAGCGCTAAACTTTCTATTGCAGGCAGTCAACCATTACCAGTTTGTAAAAAGGGTTAAAACACTTTGCATTAAGTTTCTACACTGTAATTGCAGGTGTGAGTTCATAGTAATTATATTGTAAATATACAACATATGTGTAAATGCAATATAGTGCAATTACAAAAGACCCACCAGTCCACATTTTTCATTCTGTAATTAAGCTGGTTGTTACGTTGTAGCTACAGGTAGTGGACAAAAAAATGGAAACACCTGGGTAAATGAGGGACACCAAGTATAATGAAAGCAAGGGCTTCCACACAGGTGTGGCTCATGCGTTAATTAAGCAAATAACATCCTAGCATGCTTAGGGTCATGTATAAAAAAGCTGGATAGGCCTAGTTGCCTATAATTATGGCTAGCATGACTGCAAGAGGAGACCTCAGCGACTTTGAAAGAGGGGTAATTGTTGGGGCGCGTTTGGCAGGAGCTTCAGTGACCAAGACAGCTCAACTTGCTGATGTTTCATGAGCAACGGTGTCTAAGGTGATGTCAGCATGGAACTCCGAGGGAAAGACATCACCAGCAAAGGGCGACAGTGGGTGGAAGCGCATACTCTAGGATCGTGATATCCATGCATTAATTCGAAGTGCAAGGTAAAACAGGCGAGCAACTGCAGATCAATTGACTGCAAATTTCAACCTGGGGTGCGAGCAGCCAGTTTAATCAAAAACGGTCCTCCAAGAACTCCACAGAGCGGGATACCATAGTGGCCCAACACCCTATTAAGTGACTTTACATTGGTTTTTCCAATTTGTATGTGACAATATGTATGTAATAAGGGCCGACAGGGCGTCTGTATCCGAGTGCCTCCAACCCCTGAAGGGCCTTATTGCATTTATAATCCAGGTCGAACAGTGGATTTGAAGAAATGAAAGTAGAAATAATGTTTAGGGCAAAAAATTATTAGTTTTAAAAGTATTAGTTAATAAAGTAGTCCCATTTATAACTTTGAACTACACACTAAGTTAAGCTGAATAAATACATTTTATTGGAACATGCAAAAGAAAGTACATCTGTATTTCTGATATTGTGGACATTGCCATTGAAAAGATACACCAGGGGACAGAGTTGAGACAGTACTAATTTTTTTTTTTTCCCTGTCACTGACAGTGCAGACACACTGTTTGTATAGAATAGTTTGACCAAGTTATTTTACTCTAGGCAAGAGGCATCTGCTGGATAGTTGTTTTAAATATTTTCTATATATAATAATGTATCATGCAAAGACCCTTGATAATTTTTTGTGATTTATAAAAGACAGAAACTTACCTTCCCTAAGTGACTCTCTTAAAGTAACATTGTGTAATAGAGACTTGATTTACAGCTGCAAAATACAGGGGTGAGGAGGGTGGTAAACTTAATTGCTAGCTGTTATATGCCCTGGGTTTATTTGTCTGAGATAGACAATATATTTGAAATGCACTTGAAATGTATTTGCTTACGATTGTAAGTCACCCTGGATAAGGGCGTCTGCTAAGAAATAAATAATAATAATAATAATAATAATAATAATAATAATAATAATAATAATAATAATAATAATAGAAGAGCTTGTATCAAAGGTTATTGACAACCTTTCCCCACACACTGGATGGTATATAGAATTCATTATTATTTGTTTATTTAGCAGACACCTTTATCCAAGGTGACTTACAGAGACTAGGGTGTGCAAACTATGCATTAGCTGCAGAGTCTTATAACAACGTCTTACCCGAAAGACGGAGCACAAGGAGATTAAGGGAGCTACTCAGGGTCACACAGTGAGTCAGTGAGTGAGCTGGGATTGAACCGGGGACCTCCTGAGTACAAACACTTTTCTTTAACCACTGGACCACACAGCCTCACACAACCAATCAGAGATGAGGCTGACATATTTTAAACGCTATCCAGTTTTTAGGTGGCTATGCCTCATGTCTCATGAACACACACCATTATTGCTGACCACTCCAAAACTTTAACTGCAGAACGAAAGTGCCTCCTATATAACTTCAAATAATAATAGTAATACTTTTTTTTTTTTACGTGCCCACACACACACACATCCCACATTTCAAATTATATCTCTGGCAGCTTCTACCTGCTTTATCTCATTTCTCATTGTAGGACTGCACTGCCAAAAAGCAGCCCTCTGAGAGACAGGATGGAAACAGATGCTCCCTCGCCCACAGTCACAACCTGGCAGTGCCCACTCTGAGCGCAGCAGGGTACACTGGCTTCACCAGTGTAGGGACAGTGCATCTCCAGATCCCCACCATGCCTGTAGGTTAGGGTACCATCCCAACACTATGGAACACCCCCCAGTCCAAGACTGAAATCAGGAAGCTTGTTGCATTATCATCCGGAGGCAATGCCTTGTGTCGACAGCTGACAAACTTAAAGATAACCTTAAAGATAGAGGTAAGACAACGACAAATTAAGGAGACACATGTTTCGGCGATACATTGCCTGTACCTGCATCACCACAGTTTCATTATGTTGGCCCAGTGGATTGTGTTTTGAAAATAAGTATTCCATGGCTACATCTAATTATATTACAGTGGCTCGTTGCACACTGTGTTTTGTCTGTCATACTAAAAGTGCAAGAGAAACCAACCGTGAAACACTGAAGGACTAGATACACATACATGACATGGAACGGTACGAAGGTTCAGAATGCGGTAAGGTACGGAATGGAAACATTTAAAAATATGAATCTCAATCTAGCCAGACATACAGACATGATACAGCAGGGATGCAGTACTGCATCTAGCAAGACAATCAAAACTGAAGTTGAATTAATATATCTTTCATTGTGCATGTGCTGGCATTCTGTCAGCGGCAGGTTAGCAATGGAAAAGTCTTGTCTCAATGGTTTTACTGGAATGTAAATAAGAAATAACACAGCCTTCTAATAGGATGCTCTAGCCAGTCAACTGAGAGAGGAGAGAGCATGGAAGCAATTTAATTTTAGTATGACAGTAATATAGCAATAGAAAGCAATATAGGCGTAAGTATATGTGCATCCTGAAAACAATTCGACCGATATTTCCTTAAGAAAAAAAATGGTCTATTGTAGAATGAAGAGTCACACAAATAGAAAGCAATGCATATTGTAAACAGTTATCTATATCCCGGTTATAGCTTATGAAATTGTTCCATAAATCTTACCTGTCATGCACTTCAATTCACTTTGGTAGGTCTCACATGTGCAGTTTTGAAATATAGCAAACTTGGTATTTCCATAAAACAAATACTGGGTGAAAGAAATATATCTTACTTTCAGGTATTCAGGAGAGTGACCATTCATCTGGCCCTTTCCTGCTATTAATAAACCACCTTATTCCCTAATCCCTGGTGCTCTTGGATTGCCTGGGACATTGCTCAGGTTAAATGCACTAGGAAGTGCCTGGGTAGCAAACTACCTGAAAGTAGGGCATTCAGCTTCCTTTAACTTACAATGGTTAAAGAATAGAATGGTACAACATAATAATTTAAAAAAAAAACACATGTAAGCATGGTAACACTTTACATGACGTGTCTCTAACTAGTGTGTATTTAATTAATGTGTATTTACATAGTAGTTACATACTAAACACATGTGTACTTCCACATCATTACAATGTTATTATGCATAGTTGCAATGTACTTAATGTGTAATTTTTGTTGCTAATCTTCCTAGCCCTAACCCTTTTCTAATATAATTGTGTACTTGCATATATCATGCAAAAAACATTTACACATTGAGTATATTCTAAAGTGTTACTGTAAGATCTATATAAAGAATGGACGTGTACAGAAGGTAAGATCCATGGAATTATTTCATCAGGTACAACTACTTTAAACTCATGCATTAATGCTGGGTGCTGCTGAAAGTATAGGACAAAACATCAGGGGGAGATTTTAAAATGAAGTGAATGTTAATGTACACCCTGTGAACCATATTAAGCTTGTTAATAATTTCCTTTTCCAACACGAATGTGCACTGTAATGTAATGTGCATATAAAGGTAGCATATTGTTCTGCAGTGAAATGGAACCACGATTCTATGGAAATAAAACTGCAGTCTTCCCTGAATGGTTTTCAGCCAAATGAAAAAGGAAAACAGACAAAATTGTCAAAATTGGTCAAAACCCAAATGCATCAAAGGTAGGTAATTTTCATTTATCTGGTTGAGTGTTCAACCGCTCCGAACCAAAACATGAAATAAGATGGTGGAAAGAATAGCAAGTATAAGTATGTTTTTGAATAATAAAAAAGCATAGTTACTGCACTCAGCTTCACATATACTGCATGTTACATGTAGTGTAATTCTGGCAAACAGCACATTTTACCAGTAATGTTGTATTACAGTGTATGCCATCAATCAGATAGGGCCTTTAATGTATTATCAATGATCATTAAGCATAAAAGACCCAAAACAGAGTGCTGAAATCCACTTGAGCATAGTAGAAGGCTGAGGTGCAGTTCACATGTTATAAAATAGAGTGCTTCAACCATTAAACATAATTATTGCCTTTTGACATTGAAGGGTAGCCATCAAAATAATAACTCTTCACAGCCTAATAATCAACCTGTAGCAATTCCCATGCTACCTCATGTGGGTGTTAGTCTCACCCACCTGTCCCTTTTATTAGGGTCAGTAGCCTGGCCAGGTTAAAACTTAATTTCCCACAGTTCCTTGCAACCACCCTCTGTTCATCCTCCCTCCCCATTGGCTCATTCAAATATCTACTCCTCCAATCAGAGATCCTTAGAAGTCAGCACCTGTACTAAAGCAGGCTGATTAGGCCTGGAGGGCGACTCCCATTCTCTGAGGAATCCATCATAACCTGCAGCATTATAAATTTAAATCTAGGTGAATCCTTTAGCATCTCGTGATAATTCCAGTGCAGTCATTCTTTTTTGTATCTGGCACTTTGTCTAAACTCTTCTTTTTGTTTTCACTGTTACTTGTTTAAGTTTAGCTGTTTTTCAAGGTCTGTCTAGTGTTTGTTGTTTTGTGTGTTCAATCTCAATTATTTCTTGATCCTCTTGATTTTTTCCAAACAACTGTTCAACATTCAACCCAGCACTACTGGACAGTCTCATCATTTTCAACCTTCTACAATCACCATCATTACTGGACTCTCTGCTGGACTTCCTTATCTGTTGGTGAGATCATTCCTTTTCTGTTTGGATTTTTTCTACTTTAATTTGATACTTTGTTTCCTGTATTTTTTGGTTTTGTTCTGTTGTTACTTTCTATGGTTTTCAATTACATTGCTCTGCTGGACTTGTTAGGCCTAACTGTCATGCACCATCCATTGCCATCCAGAATGCTGTTATTATTGTTACCATCTGTGATCATTTCATTCACCTTTATCTTGCTCTGTCTGTCTGTGCATTGATTTTGTGTTTGTGTGCGTGGGTTTATTTGAGGCTCACAGGACACTACACCCATTTCTCCTTTGTGTTACTTTTTGGCCTTCTGTTTTCCATTTACCATCTTACCTGTACCATATTTATACTTGTCTCTTTTGTCCACCTTTTATTTTTGTTTATATTTCATTTGTTGACATTATTGTAAACAACAATAAACCGGTTGTTTGTGAAATTGACACCCCTGGCGTCCCTGCTTTTGCTGTCTGTCACTCGTGCTGACTTATTTAGTTATAGGAATAGGGCCGGTATTATCTCATTAAGGAGGATAGTGCAACTGCCTCTCAGTTGTGCAGAGTGACTGTTACAAACAGTCACTCTGCACAACTGTCCAGATTGAACTTTTGATGTTAAATTGCAGACTGTAAAGGGAGTTTCTGACAGCTTGTAATCTTAGGTAACTGTAAATAACTGTTTCATCTCAGGAACAAATTTTGTTTCTACAGATGTATCTGCCGTCACACAAAGTAAGGTGCAGAATACACGGTTCATGCAGTATTTCACAAACTACAGTAAGTCACATAAATACTTTAAAACAAGTGACACACAAGGATTGTGGGAAGCCTTTGACCTCTGGTCAAGGTCCATCCTCTGTTTTTGATTAATAGGGATAAGCTGGACACTTCATAATACAGGTACATTAAATACATGTGCTTAAACCAGGGGTACAAATTTGGTGCTATGACGCTAAATTCTAATGCCACTGTATCCCATATAGCACCAGCAACATTAAATTCTGGCGCTAGTAGACATGTTTAATTTGTGTCTTTGGTCTGTCTCCAGATGCAGTGGAATATGAAAGAGGCTTTTTCTGTGATGAAATCCATGAAGAATTTCAGATCATAGTCCAAAAGACTTTAGATCGTGCATGACTAACAGAAATCGAAATGCTGCTATGAGTCTTGCCATGGATGAGAGGCATGTGGCAGAATTTCCTTTTTACAAAATATAAAGCAGGTAAGCATGATTACAAATATGGCTGTGATTAAGTATGGAGTATATTTTGTTAAATATTTACTAACTAAAAGCAAAACGTGTAGAGTGAGGGGGGTGGGGGGTCTTGATTAGGGCAGGGTTTGATAATTTAGCTGCAGTAGGCTATCTGGTGCTAAACTTTCAAAACATTTTAACACAGATTTTCAAAACGATTTGCACCCGACTTGCACTGTAGTTGGCGTTTGCCAATACAGTACTTAATATATGTACTTAGCACACAATTCATTAACCACGTGCATTTGCCAAAGTTATTTTCATATTATTTTGTTGTATGAGTAAGTGTATGTATTAACGTATAATCCGATTTGGATTACATTTTGTGGTAACACTTTACATTATGTGTCTCTTATTACTTACTGTGTATTTACATAGTAGTTACTTGGTAAATACAGTGTAGTAATTACAATGTTATTATGCATAGTTATGATGTACTTAATGTGTAACCCATTTTGTATAATTACCAACTTTTTTCAATTCAAAGTTTCAAGGAAGCCTGATTCTTGTTAATAGGTCATACATTCACTTGAGCCACAGTACAGATTATATGACAATGTTCCCCATATAAAGCAACAGCTGTAGATACCAGAACACATGCTTCTAATTCCAAATATGGTAATTACTGTATGGTTAGGCTTTGGGTTTTTAAAGGTTAGGGTCCAGAGGTTTGAGTTGAGTTTAGGGATGTAAAATTGATTTCCCTGCCAACAGACTGACAGACAAGTTTGTTTGTTTTTTTTTCTCTTCTTGCCAATAAAAATGAAAAATGGGTGAGGTCTGAATATGCTGCTAACTTGAGCAGCTGCAAGTTCAAAATGTAAAGATTCTGCAAGACTTAGGTTGGGTCCCGCTTGCATCATTAGACATGGAAATGTATGTTCCACGGCATAACTACCAGGGATTTATTATTATGTCAGGACTATCTTAGCCTAATAAATTTAACACACCATAAGCTACATTAGCTTTCATTTCAGCCTCTTTACTATACCAAACAATGATACTATCTGTGGTTCAGCTATCATTACAATTCATTGGCCCAGTGACACTAACCTTAAGCATGTGTCCGGAGTGTACAGACGAATGACCCCACTGAATAATAGAAAATAATGATCTTTCCTGAACCATATAGCACTGCCTTAATGATTCTGCTCTGGCTGTGCTTCAGTAGCTCCTTATGCCTAATTAGGAGTGATTGTCATACCTTTCTACTGCAGCGTGCTGCACATGAATAACTGTGGAGGGGAATTATCTTCCCCAAGCAGGTACATTAGGTCGAAATACCAAAACGGCTACCCCTCTTCCTTCTGGTACCTTTTTGTTTACAAATTAACCTGTGTGTATATGTGTGTGTGTGTGTGTGTATGTGTGTATACTGTATATATATATATATATATATATACACACACACACACACACACACAATTAAAAATGTTACAACGCTTTTTATGAAATGCTTAAATTATATTTAGAAAATATTGACAAAAGTTAAAATAGTTATGGCATGTTTTAACACACACTGTTCTAATTGAATAACAATCGTTATGGTCTCTGATGTATATAGCACTCCTTCAAGCTCCGACACATCCCTAAGCATTTTACACAGCAAGCAAATGGAAGAATAACATATGGGTTGCAAGTCAACACTCATGGCAGCCATTATGTGCTCAGCATCAACCCCAGCAGCTGTCAATGGATGGAGTTTTTTTTGTTTTTTTTTCAGTGTCAGTTGTGATGGGATGGACCCCAACCATAATTCCTGATTAATTTTCTCATGAATATAAAACATCACATTCCATTCAACTGCTACACAGTAAACAGGTATATGTTTCTGCCCCGAGTCCATATTCACTGCATTTATACTCTTTGCAGAGGGGTGATTTTGTGTCATGGTTCATCCTTGCAAACCACAAAGTACATGTTATCTACATGTTATCAGATGCAGTTATGTAATCATGTTCTAAGCAATGTGCTTGCTGAACCTGAATCCTCGCACACCAGAATCCAGCATTTATAAGAAACTGAGTTGAAAAACATTTCAGCTACACCTTCATTCATGTTCTCAGTTCAGCTGCATTGTGGTTCTTTTTGATGACCTCGCTGGTTCGTTTTGATGATACCTCCTCTCTAATTATGATTTGCATCACAACTGGCACTGGAAAATAAAATACAAAACTTGCATCCCGTCACAGCTGTTTTACAGTAGGAATTCAAAAAAGCATTAAATTGCCAAGCAATGCAAAACTTGGTATTGAACACACCAAAGGGTGAAATTAATATATACCGAGCATCAAAAGAAACTTATCACTATTATGACACATTTATTTTCGAAAAATAATAAGGTATATAAATGATGGACATTGACAAAATGTTTTTTTTTTTTAATCACTCAATCATTCATCCTTGACCATGACACTCTTGAGTGACTATGACTGAAGCATATGCACTTAATCACCTAATTAGTAAGACAATTGATTGGACACTGGATATGGAATGATTTCGGCTGTTGAATTGCAAGCTTGAATAAAAGCAATAATGAAAATCACAGAAAAAAAAACAAAACAATATGCCACGTCCATCAAGAAAGCAGCGCCTTCGTGCAATCGGCATGCTGGACTAGGGCAGCGTGCTGTGGCTCGCCATCTTGGGTGCTCACAGCCAGCAATTTCAAACCTGACGAGACAGTATAACCAAACACACTGTCAATGATGGGCCACGAACTGGGAGACCAAGAGTCACAACACCTGCCCAAGATCGACAGATCATTTTGCAGCATCTTCGTGATGTCAATTGTCAATCAGCACAAGAAAAAGTCACTGCACCTGCTCTAAAAGGGGCGTCAGTGGATATGATGTGAAGGGGTGTCAGTGGATATGTGGTGCAGAGGGGTGTCAGTGGATATGCTGTGAAGGGGTGTCAGTGGATATGCTGTGAAGGGGTGTCGGTGGATATGCTGTGAAGGGGTGTCAGTGGATATGCTGTGAAGGGGTGTCAGTGGATATGCTGTGAAGGGGTGTCAGTGGATATGCGGTGCAGAGGGGTGTCAGTGGATATGCTGTGAAGGGGTGTCAGTGGATATGCGGTGCAGAGGGGTGTCAGTGGATATGATGTGAAGGGGTGTCAGTGGATATGCTGAGAAGGGGTGTCGGTGGATATGATGTGAAGGGGTGTCAGTGGATATGCGGTGCAGAGGAGTGTCAGTGGATATGCTGTGTGGAGGGCGTCAGTGGATATGATGTGAAGGGGTGTCAGTGGATATGCTGTGAAGGGGTGTCAGTGGATATGCTGTGTGGAGGGCGTCAGTGGATATGATGTGAAGGGGTGTCAGTGGATATGCTGTGAAGGGGTGTCAGTGGATATGCTGTGAAGGGGTGTCAGTGGATATGCTGAGAAGGGGTGTCGGTGGATATGCTGTGAAGGGGTGTCAGTGGATATGCTGTGAAGGGGTGTCAGTGGATATGCTGTGAAGGGGTGTCAGTGGATATGCTGTGAAGGGGTGTCAGTGGATATGCTGTGAAGGGGTGTCAGTGGATATGCTGTGAAGGGGTGTCGGTGGATATGATGTGAAGGGGTGTCAGTGGATATGCTGTGAAGGGGTGTCAGTGGATATGCTGTGAAGGGGTGTCAGTGGATATGCTGTGAAGGGGTGTCGGTGGATATGCTGTGAAGGGGTGTCAGTGGATATGCTGTGAAGGGGTGTCAGTGGATATGCTGTGAATGGGTGTCAGTGGATATGCTGTGAAGGGGTGTCAGTGGATATGCTGTGAAGGGGTGTCAGTGGATATGCTGTGAAGGGGTGTCATGCGGCCTGAAGAGAAAGGCAAGGTGAATGATAAGGTCATCCCACTTGTGTGAATCCAGAATTCCATTATTACCAGGGCAATAGAGGACATACTGTGAAGTGTTCATGATTGTGTGAATTGCCTATGTATATTAATGTATTTTCTTTTGACAGATAATAATACATGTAATGCAGCAGTAGCAGCTGGCTACCAATATGTGTACAATGTGCTTGCTACTGTTTTAGTGATGTAAGCATTTCTAAAATGCCTCCCAAGGTTTTTCAATACTTTTTTTATTATTTATTTATTTATTTATTGTTATTACTTTGTTTTTGTTCGTACAGAAATATATATCGAGATATCCTGGCTGACTTGAAAAGAACATTCATGCCACCATGTGGTGATACTGCAGAAAGAAACTGTGCATAGGATCATTTCAGGATCATTTAACAAAGACTTTTGTGATACTTTTATTTAAAAATGTAGGAAGCAATTTACTAGCAATTAAAAAAATCCATTGATTTCTACTATCATGGAATTCATCAGCTGTATTTATATTAAAATAAAAAACATGTTTTGACAATTACTTATTTCAAGTCTTTTTGAATTAATATAGTATATTAACATAGTATACATGTGTTATATGCTATAGGGGAAAACAAATAGTACCCTGTTTTCCATTAGTTATATTGAATGTATTTTCCAGTTTTTTAACCCCCCTTTTTAAATAAATGTATTTATTTATTTATTTTTAGGATTTCTAAGATTAACATTTAGTTTTTGCAGTTTGGTCCTTAGTTAATCTGACCCATGTGGCATTTGCAAAACTGGCTATTCAGAATATTAAATTTAAAACCATAGTTTTACAAATTAGCCAATGATTTAACAGCTCAGTACTGATGTTATTTCCAAACATTGATAATCATTATATTGTACTCTGCTTGCATTCAGAGCAAAGAGGTATTATTTTAAGCATTTTACACAAATGCAAATGCAGCTTGACAGTGAATGTGTAAGTAACCTTGGAGACATAACAACTACCAGCAACACATTTGAATATAGAAAATACTTTCTCTTAATACTTTTAACCCCTTAGGGTACACAAGGAATTGAGCGGTTGTTCAAACGGTTTCTTCTTAAAATACATTTGAGAGTGACTCAAGTAATGAGGAATCATTGCAAAAATAAGAAAGTTAGCATCATTTTTTTTGTGGGACACAGATGTCCCTTGTAACTAAAAGGGTTACGCTTCAGTCTAGTGTCTTAGAGCGCATACTGCTGACGCTGTTTATTGAATTTGATTTAATAATTTGACCATTAGTGTGATATATATAATAGTGAAAAAATAAAAAAAGTATTTCTATTATTAGGGGAATTGGTTGTTTATTGTATTGCTTGTATTGTAACGCTTGAAATGTTTTTGCTTACGATTGTAAGTCGCCCTGGATAAGGGCGTCTGCTAAGAAATAAATAATAATAATAATAATAATAATAATAATAATAATAATAATAATAATAATAATAATAATAATAATAATAATAATAACCATAATAGAGTATTCAGATTTTTTAACAGACAGCTGGCTTTCTCAAAAACAGTTCTGATCAAACATGTCAGTTCATCGCTGTCAATAGAAAGCCTAATGCTAGATTTCAGTGGTACTTCTGCTGCCTTTAGTGTTTCTATTACTGCAGAGCACTGATACAGTAAAGCAATCCATCTGTTTCATTGTGCCTGCATTTTTATCTTGGCTATTCTACATCTGCTTTAATGCCTTTGTATAACTAATGTTTCTTGCAGTGCAACAAAACTGCACTGAGCTGAGCTGAACATGTTGGATTCAATTTGTGGCACACATTCATAGGTATGCACAGAATCTACAGCAGAGGTAAGAATTATAGAAGCAACCGAAACAAACAACATCAAGCTTTGGATTCCCTATGTAAGTCACAATTCAAACAGTTTTCTAGGGCTCGCATTGCCCTGTATTTAATGCAGTAGATTCAGTTGATATTTGGTCTATCCTGTTTGCAGTCAAGGTGTCATCAGTTTTCACCACCCGAGTCCAGCGCATCCCAGTTACACCACCATGAATCATTGTAGCTGTGGTGCCTTGTTTGTCACACAACTCTGGCCTATCTTCAAACTGATTGCCGTCAAACAGTTTGAACTGCTCTATGAATAGCACTATGATCCATCTAGCTGTCCTTTTTGCTTTATTCCATTTGTCTCACAATGATTTATTCTGTTTAGGTTTGATTTCAGTTGCTTCTCGTCCATTTATATCCTTGGGGTAACCTGAATGATGAAGTTCATGGTCAGCCAAATCAAATATTGCTGTGCAAATCATTCTGAAAATCAGTGCTAAACTGTTGTGAACGTTTAGTACCAGAGGGCCTACTGGTGCTAAATTATCAAACCCTGCCCTAATCAGCCCCCCACCCTCGCTGTTTGAAACAGTTAAACTTCCCACACAACCTTCTCTGCTTTGTATGTGGATGAGTGTGGGTGGGTCAGGTGTGTAGTCCAGCAATGATAAACCATCATCATCTATGTTTTCTACATTTGCCTTACTACATTCTGTTATTCCAAGCATTCTAGTCTATGGTGTTAGATAGATAGATAGATAGATAGATAGATAGATAGATAGATAGATAGATAGATAGATAGACAGACAGATAGATAGACAGACAGATAGATAGATAGATATAGTGATTTGTTAAATGTCGTTATAACATATAGATAAAACAGCTGCTCTTGTCATATTCTGCACTTATTGCAGGCACATTTTAGGAGCCAGCAGAAGAGATCCAATTTTCTCCTGGTAGTCAATCCCTTGGGTAGCTGACAATAATCAGCACCCAGGGGACGAAATGAGATGGCTGGATACTGGAGAGGCCTCAGGAGCTCGATGCAGCATCAAAACTGTTTGTTTTGCTAGATTTTAGAAACAAGCCTGACTATAACTGAATTGGCTTGCTCTTCTAAAAGCTAGATCACATTACAGTACATACAATAGTAATATTATTGTGCGAGGCCAAAGCATGATTTGGCAGAACAATTAATCATCCAGTATAAATGAACCTTACTGCTTCAAAACTGACCAACCATGGGATTTACATTACAAGAGGCTGACTTGTTTTTTGTGAAACTGAAATTTTACTTATGAGTTTCTCTGATTTCACCCTTGCTGTGAAACAGAGAGAACTGTATAGATGGGTATGTTATGGAAATAGAAGCACAGTACTTTGAGTGTTGATCTAAATGTTATCAATTATTTATTTTCCAAATTAGCAATTGTTTTGGGGCCGGGGGGGGAGGGGTGAAACAGACTGAATGTTCCCTTAAGAGAACAGGCAGTTGCCTCTATAAGACTGTTTATCACAATCATAGACAGCATACCAGACAATTGGGACACATTACCTCTCACTGTGCTTTTAACACACTATGGTATATAAGAAAAAGCCTACATTTTATTGTTCTGCTGTGTCAATGTCAGGTACTGAAAGTTATGTGTCCCCTCCCTAATGCACAATTCTATGTTAATATTTCACAACATACAGCAGCACTAAAATACATGACTATATAAGGTATAGGATTGCAATATATTATTCCACATTTTGTTCATGCATTGTTCTGCTTATTACTCCACAATTGAAATTTCGATCCCTTGCTTTCTGGCCCGTCTTAGATACCTAAGTGTTGGTAAGGATTATATAACACTGTCAAAAATGACATAGTTACTACATTTTAATTGGTGTGTGGAATCCTTATGTTCCTGCATACAAGAAAGTGTCCATATGAAAAATAAAAAGCTATGTTGGGCAGTACAGTAAGAGGACAGGATTATTACAGATTGAGAAACAAATATTAATACATTACAGTACTGCATTATTGTTTTAGCGGTGCAGTTACTTGAAAATATAGGGTTTGGACAAAAATAATGGTAACAACTAAGGTATATAGCTCTGTAACAGGGGGAGACTTGTACTGACTTCTGATGTGTTCAAAGTGCTGCAGGAAGAGGGCAGCAGCCCGTCAATATTCGCCTGTCAGTCATGGCAGTGACACGGAGAGGTGGGAGAGTGGGTGTGTGGGCTTTCCCTCTCTCTGAGTGGCTGAAAGGCGGGTCTTGGGGGGGATTGCTGGCCCTATAAAATAACATTCTGCTGTTCCCTCAGGTCTGCCCTTTTGAAAAAAAAGACGTGCGGACGATCTGGTACAGATCCAGGACACAGCCGGGGAGGAAAACCCAAAAGAAAAGAGTCAAAAGAAAGAAAACAGGGTTAGCGGGGAAAACCGTGGGCAGGCCCCATAAGTATTTGTTTTAGCAGACTGATGGAGCAGCGATGGTAGGACGGAGACCCGGATCGTGCGGGTAGCGATCGGGGTGAAGCTGCCGAGTGCAGCACCTTTTGTTTGTTGTTTTTGATTACTGTGTTTTATTTTCCTTTTTCTTTTCTCCTTTTGCTTAGTCTTTTGTTTGAGCACCTGCGAGTGTGCCTGTACAAAGGAACGGTACCGCCTCTGGTATCTCTGTGGCTCTGCATATCATTGCTGATTGGCAGACCACAGACAACAGCACACTCTGCAGGCCTAAAAGTGGAACTGCCCCACCAATAATAAAACTGGGCACCTGTGCTGTGTTTTCAAGTTCACCTGTGTCTCACTTCTACAAGCTCATTTTCCCTTGTACTGGACTGATTAATTTGCTATGCCACTCACTTTTAATCATGAGGGGCAAGATTATGGTTGGCAGGTGCTTCCCTATCCAAGATATTCATGTTTTGGTGGAACAGTCTCAAAAGTTTATGACTGGGTGATTCTAGATTATAAACTTTACACACATTTCCCTAAACTTCACTGAAGGTTATGGCAGCCTTATCACCCTGTTGACAAAGGTATGGCAGGAGTTTCTGTTTGTTTTCTTCAACCGTATATAAATAAGTATTTGCTCATTAAACTCGCAATGCCTCTCAAATTAAAAAAAAAAATTACGGCAAAAGTTGCCTGTAAACCCGTCCGTCAGCACCAGCACATCTGATTTACAACCCATTCACAAACCTGCTCAGCACATCTGATCTACAACCCATTCACAAACCTGCTCAGCACATCTGATCTACAACCCATTCACAAACTTGCTCAGCGTCAGCTGGCCCGTTCTGCCAATTTAATTCTGTCTAATCTCGCCCAGTGACAAAACGACTCCTTATAATAATGTATTGTGACGGTGGGTCCCGAGGCGGGCTGGTGAGATGGGTGGGGCCGGCGTGCTGACTGCTTGTTAACAACCCGGAAGAGCGCACCCCGTGGGTCGGGGGTGTGGTCAGCATGCTGGAGTGAACGGGAGAACGCTTTTCCATCCAGCATGGTTACCCGCGGTCAGACTGGGGCCCCGCCCTCTTTCATCAAGAGTGTTCCGATCCCCAGACTGAGGCACCTGGGCTGGGGGACTTCCATACAGCTGTCATTCTGGAAGCTTCTAGCAGGGTGAGGTGTCCATTCTGGATTGGTTTGAACGTGCACCGCCTCCCTCCCAATCTCCTATAAAAGGAGCTGAGAGCTGGATCCCAGGGTCGGACTGAGAAAAGGAGAACAGAGTGAAGAGAGAAGGAGCTAAAGAGAGAAAGAGCTAAAGAGAAGAGAAAGCCGACTTGTAGAAGCATGAGCTGTGTGCTGACAGCAGCTTTGTTAAAGTGATTATTAAGGCTAAAACAAATAAAAAGTTTAGCCTTGAAACCTTGTCTTGCATCCTTCTTGACACCGCCACAATATTATTGTTCCCATTCTTTTTTCTGTGCACCTCCCAGCACAAAGCCATGAGAAAGACATACTGTATCATTGGTTAATGAAGGGCAGACACGCACGTGTTCACTGTCACTGTCACTGTGTGATTTTTTCCGTCTGATAGCACTGTGCCAACTCAAAAACTTTTAAAAAGAAAGAAGGAAGAGCTGTCTAAAGCAGCAGCAAAGTGTTCAAGGATTGACCTAATATTCAGGTAAGCAATGGGTGCACAACAATTCGGCCCCGACAATCAGGCATACATTGGACAAGTGTTTCCTTAAAAAATTATGAATAATTAAGACACAGAGAAATGTGTTACTAAAATTTCAGCAGGGGGTTAAATAAAAGTCAATTTTCTAACCTGATACCTTTTAGATTCATATTTGCCAAGCAGCAGCTGCATTTTTTTGTAATTACAGCTGCATATATTGTCAAATCTAAGGTCCATCACACTGGGATAACATTTCCCTGACGTAAAACCATTGTGAAAGTCTACTAGACGAACATTTCACCTTTCACAGTCTACTTGAATTTCTCACAGTCTTACTACAGAATTTTTTATTAAGTGTTTAAGTTATGCATGTTGTTTAAAGCTTCATACATGCAGTAAAGTTGCTGTAACTTTGTCTAATTTATTATTATAAATAAAAAAATTCTTAAAATAAAAAAATAAAAAAATCACAATAGAATGTTAGATTACGAGGTGTGAATAGTCGTGTTATTACAATTTAACACCATGGCAATGGTCATTTCCATGTAATCATACATGCATTCTACAAGTTACTACTATGTAAGAGCAGGAAAAAAACGAGTTAACCAGTTACTACAGTACACGGTTACAGTGCCGTGAAAAAGTATTTGCCCCCTGTCTGATTTTCTGCATTTTTGCATATTTTTGACACTAAATGTTATCAGATCTTCAACCAAAACCTAATATTCGATAAAAGGGACCCTGAGTGAACAAATAACACAAAAATGTGATACATATTTCATTTATTTATTAAAGAAAGTTATGCAACACCCAATGCCCCCCTGTGAAAAAGTAATCGCCACCTTAGACTCAATAACTGGTTACGCCACCTTCAGCAGCAATAACTGCAACCAAACGCTTCCTGTAGTTATTGATTAGTCTCTCACAGCGCAGTGGAGGAATTTTGGCCCACTCCTCCATGCAGAACTGCTTCAACTCAGTGACATTTGTGGGTTTTCGAGCATGAACTGCTCGTTCAGGTCCTGCCACAACATCTCAATGGGGTTTAGGTCTGGACTTTGACTAGGCCATTCCAAAACTTTAAATTTCTTGTTCTTCAACCATTCTGATGTAGACTTGCTTGTGTGTTTCGGATCATTGCCTTGCTGCGTGACACAGCTGCACTTCAGCTTCAGCTCACGAACAGATGGCCTGACATTCTCCTGTAGAATTCTCTGATACAGAGTAGAATTCATGGTTCCTTCAATGATGGCAAGGCATCCAGGTCCTGATGCAGCAAAGCATCCCCAAACCATGACACTACCACCACCATGCTTGACTGTTGGTATGAGGTTCTTACTGTGGAATGCAGTGTTTGGTTTTCACCAGACATAACGGGGCCCATGTCGGCCAAAAAGTTCCACGTTTGACTCATCTGTCCATAGAACATTGTTCCAGAACTCTTGAGGATCATATAGGTGCTTTTTGGCAGACTTGAAATGAGCATTCATGTTCTTCTTAGTGAGCAATGGTTTCTGCCTTGCTACTCTGCCATGAATCCCATTTTTGCCCAGTGTCTTTCTGATGGTGGAGTCATGAACACTGACCTTAGCCGAGGCGAGAGAGGCCTGCAGATCCCTGGATGTTGTTCTAAGGTTCTTTGTGACTTCCTGGATGATTTTACGCCTTGCTCTTGGAGACATTTTGGCAGGACAGCCACGCCTGGGAAGATTCACTACTGTCCCAAACTTTCTCCATTTGGACAATATGGCTCTGACTGTGGTTCGGTGGAGCCCCAGAGCCTTAGAAATGGCTTTGTAACCCTTTCCAGACTGATAGGCATCAATAACTTTTTTCCAGAGGTCTTCAGGAATTTCTTCCAAAATGCTCACAATATTTACAGTAGGCTCGCCACTCCAGTCATGGCCGTTGCCTTGGCTCAGCACTTCCGTATCAGCCGCCCTCAATGGTCCATAGCACACGCCTGTAGTTAGAAATCAAATTCAGCGACCACATATAGCTTCTACTTTCGATACTTTTCCAACATTAAGATTCTCAAAGCTATTTTCCACCTCATTTTAATTTATTTTCTGAAGACAACGTTTTCAAGTATAGTTCTAATTTAAGACTGCTTGCAAACACTAAATGAACTGGCTGAGTTGTTGTTTTTATCAAGTTTATTTTTCGGAAACAGTTTTCACATTGCTTTTTCTACCGGACTTTCCCATCCCGTACACTTCCAGTTTTCACTGCTACTGAACTAAAGATGTTTTCATAATGTATCATCTCACATTTGCAATAACTTACACTCAGCAACCTCGGATCCATAATTTTTATTAAAAATAAACAGGACCTGCAATCCTTACTGAGCCATTTCAATTACGTAATTCGCATCATCCCCCAGGCTAGAACCTTCATTTCACGTCTCGCTCCTTTTCTACAGCATCAAGTCAGGAAGCGCAGAAAAGTATATTTGCACAATCCAGAAAGGACATCAAAGGTGTGCATTTATTCATTCAAAACTGTAACTGTCACTATTCTACAAAGACTACATCTCAGCCCCTCAGGACTCGCCCCTTTTCAGACGCCTCATTTCTAGGATTCAGGGGTTTCATGAATCATCAGATTGTGCAAGCTGCAGCCCCAGTCCCATTGCAGGCGTTCTATCCACAACTAAATAAAATAAGTCACACCTTATCATTATAGAACAGTGAAATATAAAGCCTGCGGTTCCATTTATACCATTCACAATTTCTAATAGTTTTTCTGTAAACTACCAAGTTTATTTTCTGCCTGTATCTGATTTGTCTGGCTAATGCTAATCCAGAATGTTCATCTCATCCTAACTGAGCCAGTTAGCATTGTCTATTTTTCATCTTTAATAAAAATCATTCAGACATCAATTTGTTAATAGTTGTCAGCACTGCTATCGAATTAGTTATGGATGGCACGGGTAAACAAAACACTGCAGTGATGAATTATTTGTGGGCCGTATTGTGACATGATGGCTAAGCCCTTCAAAACACTGATTAAACTCATTACAGGAAAATAATCGCCATCTGTTATCTTCAATGACAAAAAGTGACAATCTAGTTACAGTGCCTCAAAAGTGTCAGCTGAATGATATGTGAGCCCTCGGACAATAAATCAATGAGCACCAGCAATAAAACAATATATTTTCATTTTTCATGGCATTCAATTACACAGTGTGTACATCAACTTAAATACTGAACCAACTGGTCAGGTTTATATTGTAAAAAATGTTTTTAAAAATACAGCAAAATGTACCATATTATATTTGCAAATAAAGGTGCTGAGAAAAAGTCCTTATTTGTAAACCATTATTTCAGGAATGTTTTTGTTCAGGACTTTTTTTTTTAATAGCATTTTTATTGATAAATCTAGTTTCCAGTTCATGAATCCTTTTCACAACTGTTTGAGGAGGGTTAGCGGTTCATTTTCACTTTTCAAAGCACTGTTTAATCAAAGAGAATGTTTATGAAAAGATTTTTAAAGTCAAAAGCAAATCAAATGCGGTAACACAAGTTAATACAATGGGTTCTGAGGGGAAATACAGCTGTGTTCATTCCACTTGAAAGGGATTAAAGAAAAATCTCTCTGAATTTGAAACACATTTTCCACATAAATGTGACTGCAGCTTAAATTAATCTAAATGATAAGTATTATTATTTTAATACTGATGGGGATTGTTTCTGTATGTTTTAATAATTCATTGACGTGACTGGGTTATATTAAATTATTTCACTGCATTTAACTCAGCTGGAACCCACAATGAATCTAAATGAAAAATCTATCACTATTTAATTATGTGAGAAAGTAAATGGTGTGAAACTTCATTGCTTAATGTTTTTTTTTTTATGTTATAGTAGACTTTTTAGACTGTGACGCAAAGACTGAGCATCTTATTGCAAGCATAAGTGCAGTAGAGAGTACAGTGCAGTAAATACAGAAACAGTTAAACGTACCGGTAGATACCTTATGTTTTTATTTAATAACATACAGCTGAGTAAGTGACTTCAACTACACTTTAAATACTTAGTAATGTCATTTGTGATTCCACAGAAATTACATTATAAATCCTCAACCTCATGTTTAAATGTAATTTAATTACAAAAGACGCAAGCAACAGCAAACATGTTTCATTTAGTAATTCACATTCCAATGTATTGTAACTACACAGCCATTTGTGTAATAATAGTGTCACTACTGTGTAATTACCGAGTGCGTATAGACAAAAGTCAAGAAGTCATAATTTTGTTGTTAAATTGAACCCTTTTGGTGCAAAATTCTCAGTACTGCTTTTAAACTGCGGGTTTAATCATCCTTGATGCAAAAGAAAATTAATTTGTAATTTAGCAGACGTTTTTATCTAAATCAACTTACAGAGACTAGGGTGTGAACTATGCTTCAGGTACAATAGGAGCTTGTTTGTTTTACGTCTCATCTGAAGGACGGAGCACAAGGTGGTTAAGTGACTTGCTCAGGTTCACACACAGTGGTCAGTGGCAGAGCTGGGATTGAACTGGGAATCTCCTTGTCTTTAACCACTGGACAAGCAAGTCAAAAAGGCTATCATCTGTATATTGCTTGCATGGGTTTTGTACAATGCCTGCATGTAAAATGTAAAGCCATGCAATGTCAGCACTGACCAATCTTATATGATGGGTTTGGTACAACGATTGTTGTTATCCACAGATGTTGTTGTTATCCACAGATGTTGTTGTTCAGGCTATTACTGTATGCTCAGCAACAAAAAAATAAATAATATTTTGTGCAAAATCACAGGTAAATTGCAAAATTGCAGCATGTGGTTATATTGTATTATATACAATGGCTGCGACAACCCGCTAAGCAGGTTGTCAAAGTTTTGATTTGGTCCCAGCCAATATATATATATATATATATATATATATATATATATATATATATATATATATATATATATATATATATAAAACATACATAATCTACTGAAATCATGTAAAATAAATCCTGGTTGAGGGGCTACATTACTGATGTAGAAGATTAATAATTTAGGTCTGTGCAAACAGATGGATGAAGTAAATTAATTTTCTGAATTTGCAGTGACCATCTAGGAATTACACATAGACCACAAAATGGTCTCTACACCACAGATTTTGCATCATTATACTATACAATATCTATCCTGGTTTTAACTGAAGACTTTCTTTTAAAAAAAATAGACCTAAGACCGATAATCTTCATGACCAGCATTAATAATTGATCTTTTATTTTGTTTGTTTTATTAAACCATAGGGACTGCTTCTGAAAAGCTCAAAGTGAGTAATTTGTTTTTTTTCAGAATGACCACTAAAACCAAGCTGCACACTTCTATCTCACTACAGGAGCAGCAGACCCATTGGGAGATAGTATATTAAGCAGATATGAACTATTATGAAGATGTGGATGATATAAGTTAATAAGTTAAGTTAATTCTATCCATCATTAAAAGTGTTGGTGAGCTTCATGAATGACAACATGTGGAGGGGTGGTGAGTAATTCGCTGACACACGGGAGACACGTGTGATCTTGACAACACCTCACAGGTGCCCAGTTTTATTATTAGTGGGGCAGTTCCATGTTTTGGCCCGCAGAGGGCACTGTTGTCTGTGGTCTGCCACAGAGATACCAGAGGCGGTACCATTATACAGTACAGGAGCACTCGCAGGTGCAAGAGGAGCAAAAGGAGAAAAGAACAAGGAAAATAAAACACTGTAATCAAAAAACTACAAATAAAAGGTGCTGCACTCGGCAGCTTCACCCTGACCATCGCTACCCGCATGGTCCGGGTCTCCGTCCTACCCTCGCCGCCCCCTCAGACTGCTAAAACAAATACCGATGGGGTCTGCCCATGGTTTTCCCCGCTAACCCTGTTTTCTTTTTGTTCTTTTTTATTTATTTTGGGGTTTTCCTCCCCGGCCGTGTTCTGGATCGGGACCAGTGCGTCCGTACGTCTGTTCTCTCTCAAAGGGCCTGAGGGAACAGCAGAAAGTTAATTTCATAGGGCCACCAATTCCCCCCAAGACCCACCTCTCAGCCATTCAGAGAGAAGGAAAGCCTGCACACCCACTCTCCCACCTCTCCATGTCAGTACAGGTCTCCCCCTGTTACACAACACCTAACATTTTAAGGATACTTTATCTAGCGTTGCTTATGTGTAATAATACAATGACATACTACTGTATGTTAAGCAGTTACATTACCTCACAGTTTATCCCAATGCAGTACAGTCCTGAACACACATCAGTCCCAGGACTCTCAATTGTGTTGAATCATGTTGACTGGCATCCAGCGTCCACTGTGAGAAGATCTAGCAAGGCGCTGGAGCTTTTTGTAGATTGAAATGGTACAGAAAGTCAGAGCCAGTTTAAAGTGTCCTGCAGGGCTATATAATATCCCTTCTCTGCAGGGAATCAGATAAGATCATCTTCGCATGACAATTCCCAGGCTGCCAGCTGCACGGATTGATTGATAAAGATTAACCTCTCATACAACCCAAAGATAAGATGTCACTCTGCTAGTAAACATTCCAGGGCTCGCTGCAGTGGAGGCTGACAGAGGGATTGTGTGTCCAATTTCAGATTAAGGTAAAAGAAGAATGGACTGGTGGAACTTTGGAATGATTCTGAATTGCTTTTTTTTCAATGCTTGCTATCATCAGGGCAGCAATTACCATAGTTATAAGATATTACCACATCATTTTATATTATTATTTTGCAACATATCCCTAGCCTTAGTCATCTTAATTTAATAATTATTAAGTTATTAGGACAAATCACTTAATAGTTTCTAAGAATCCTATCTCTCAAAGAGATACCACACAAACAATGTGTTCAATTACAAAAAACATGTAAAGGTAATTATCTCTTTCATGCATGAAATATTTTCAAAAAATAAGTAGCTTTGGACATATAATTACTATATTGTTCATTGAAAAATTGTCCCATGATATGTACAATACAATGCGTTCACTGTGCTTTTCCTATACTTAACTACTAAAGATTGCTATGGTTTTACAGCAGTAAACTTATAGAGGGGAAGAACAGTACAAAGTATTTTAAAATCTAATCTACCCCAATTGAAAGAAGCAATACATTTGCCAACACAGTATCATCTGTAATTACAGAGAAGTGGAAACATTTGAGACCCGCATCAACAGCCTACCAGATGCCCAATATCTATACTTTCTATTTTGGTGAGCTGGGTTACACAGCAACCTACTCTTCGTTGTCAATGCCAGGATTGACTGGAAGGCCTCTGATTGGTTTACAACACAGGAAAGCTGTAAGCATGGCTGCTCTTAATCCCTCATTGGGGACACAGCTTTGATTTCAAGAAGGACACAGATTAGAGGTTACTTTGTCTGTGAGTGAATTAGAGTATCCAGGTTCTGTTTGAGCAGGCCTCCCCTTAATGGCAAAAACAGCTGGCCATCATAATTTATTAATACAAATCAAGGTGGCAGACATACTGAAAGTTATGAATATGAAGTATAAATTAGTAATAAAAGTAATTAATAATATTATAACCTTACGATAAAAAACATCAATAACTAAATAATAATTGTATTTATAATGTTATTTGTTTAAACTTAAATTGAATGAGAGCACTGGAGCAGCATTTTAAAATGTTTATCCTTGATTTAGCTTGAAATGATCAGTATGATATTTCAAGCAAATAAAAAAAATGGCAGAATTTCGCTGGGGTATATCCTTTAACAAGGCTATTTTTGTTAAATTCAGTGATTACCTATTCAGTGCCCATATAAATGTACTACCTAACATATTGAATAAGGCACTAAATCAATCAATTTCAATGTATACGAATCAATAAAAAAAATTAGATTCAGAGTCAATTTCTTCCGGCAGATGCTTCTTGATCTTGTACATTAGGCGGGCAAGAAATCATTAAAAGCACTGGATTATTGGGACGAATCGTTAGAAAACAAACAGTTATTATTTGCTCATTTGAAGTGTGTAGAAAGCATGAGGAATCTGCAGGTGCTCATAGTGGACATAAGAATAGAAGAACAGAAAGGGTTGTTTTTTTTTTCAAACAAGAGGATGCCATTTGGCCCATCTAAGCTTGTCCGGTTCCTAGTAGCTGATGTATCTCAGTAGCACCTTTTTTCATGCCTCCCCCATGAAAAAACAGTTTACTGTATATCTCTGAAGCCTCTGTGGCCCATATCATCACCGAATGAATGAATGAATGAACTTTTACAATAGGAAATGGTGAAAAATATTTTTTCAACTGTTTAGGGAGTAAAGGTGATTACTGTATATTATTGAATGGCAAGGATCGCCCTCCTATTCATTTCAGTGGTTTATTTGAAATTGCCTGTGTACCTCACACACATTATTAGTAATGAGGACCACAGCGAGTAAAAGTCATTTAGTTCAGTAACACATTATGAAATCTGTGCCTCTTTATGATATTGAAAATCATTGGAAGGAATTATGGATTCAAAATGTGTGTCTGTGCTTCCTGCGATTCATGGTCTCAAAGCAAAGTTCTCTAAAATAAATGAAAGTATTGTTTAAGAACTGGAAGAGTCCAGACTTCCATTGATGCTGTGGAAGTTTGAAAACGTGTAAGAAATGACCACCATGTGTTATTCACAGCGGCTCAAACAATGTGCAAAAAGAGCAAGGCTCTCCCTGCGACAGAATCACAATCCAGCTGGTACAGTATAGTTGTTACTTGTTACTGTAAGGTTAGATGTCCTTCCCACAGGTTAAATCTGGAGGCCCAGAGCTTCACACAAAGCATCCTGGAATGAGGGTTGAGCTTGTGTGAGTCTGTGTAGAAATAGTGTCACCAAACAAAAAATAATTGATCTGAAACTAAATATTCTGCAGCATTTAATTCTTGAAATCATGTTGGAACAAGTATGTTGGAACAAGGTTACCAAGAGCAGCTTTGCTGGTAGACTGCTATTTCCACTGTCAACACAAGATGGCACTCTACATTTGTAAAAAAAAAAAAAAAAAAAAAAAAAAAAAAACATTTTAAGGGACTCGTGTCAGTTCAGGAGAAAAAAATAACATGCAAAAAAAATAATAATAACAATCAAGAACCATTCTGTTCTAAAATAATTATGGAATCAGCTTTTTACAAAGCAAAAAACGAGTTAGGACAATTAAAAAAGTTTACCATTTGATGAATAATTGTACAGTAGTACATGTTTTACCACTGGCATAACAGTTTTTTTTTAGTTTTTTTTTTTTTTTTATGTAGCAGTCTTAACCATGTTTACTGCACTTAACTGTGTTTTTACAGTAATAATACTTTACTCAAGAGTTATTGAAAATATCAGGTCTCATTGGCTCCAATAAATCTTGCTCTAACATTAGATTTGATCAAAGTTGGACAAACCATGAGCAGTGTAATCAAATCCATATTTGAACTATATCCAAAACAGGGTTACAAAAAATAACACTTTATTTTAAGAAACTAATGCCAGACCCAGCATTTCAATACATTTATAGATATACATCCATGTACATTATGTATGTATGTATTGTGGCAGACTAGGAGGAAGAGGAGAGAAAAAAATGTAGTCCAAGAGAGGCTAAAGGACTACATCCCCCAGAATTCCATGGGAGAGAGCCAGGATGAAGTTCACTTGGCTCTAATTATGAATGAATGCCACCTGCCTGCAATTAGGTATTTAAACAAGGATAAATGTTTGTTCAGGGTAGTCTCCAGTCTGTGTGAGGAGAGAGGCTGTCACTGTGAAGAAGACCTGTGTGGTTTGTCAAAAGGTACCATGTGAACCTTTTTGTTTATGTGTGTTTACAAGTGTTTTGTTTAATCTGTAAACGGCTTAGCCGTCCGATTTTAGTGAAGTTCAAGAAAACAGTTTAGTTAGTACTCGTGTGGGAGCTAAGCTTTTTGGTTTTCAGTTATTTTATTTCTGTAATTAATACAAATTATTTAGCAGAATACAATCACATATTTAAGGACTGTCTAGCCTATACATGCCTAGAAATAGATATTTCTGCGTGTGAAATAAAAATAAAAACAGCAGAAAGAGAAGGGGGTGGTTACTGGTGTTTGGAAGGGGAGAGTCAAGCAAGTTCTGTCTCATCTTTGGAATGCAGAAAAACAAACAATTCATGGAGTTGGCCTTGGAGGAGATATCACATGTTACTAGGACTGAAACTGTTAAGTATGACCAGCTGCATAGTGTTTGGCAAAAAACATACAAAAAAACATCTGCCCCCAGAGCAAGGGGTTCAGCTGCCTTTACACACTTTTACAAATGTTATATTTTGTCCTTTTGCCTGAGGGGGAGTCCTGAGAGATTTTATTTTAGCACTCCACAACATAAAACAGGGCAAAACAGGACAAGTGAGGTTTTTTTATGTATTTAATTTTCTCTTTACAGTCTATATCACTAAATAATAAATTAGAACAGGTTATAAAAATGTATTCTAAAAGACCCTTTGTTTTCAGTTTTCATTTTACATTTAAAAAATCCAGAGAATTTATCAGTGCTGCTTATTATTATTATTATTATTATTATTATTATTATTATTATTATTATTATTATTATTTATTGAAACCAGGTGAAACTCTATGCAATTACTTAATTCTCAAGTTTGATCTAGGGAATGACAGGGGTACCATTGGGGGACATTATTACTTTCTTCTATTCGCTGAGAATGCAAGTACCTGTCATATAGATAGTAGCTACTCTGTTCGCCCAGACTTCACCAATTATGGTAACACTTCATATTAAGGTGTCATTTATAAATACTTTATGAACATTTATAAATATGTTATTAACGTGTTATAAACGAGTAATGCACAAGCTGTAATGTATCAATAAAGCATTATAGAACAACGTATACATCTTAATAGCAGTATCTACAAATGCTTTTTAAATACATCCTATATAATGTTATAGTAAAACAAGATGACATTTATAAAGTGTTTATTGACACATTATAGGTGCTTGTGGCAAAGTGGTAAGTGGTATGTGCAGGTGCAGGGGTAATGCAGTGCAGTAATGAAACACAGAGAGTTATAATCCGGTTTGAAATAGTTTTTATTTGTATCCAGGTCTGGTGACCAAATAATAATCCCCGGCAATACACAGCAATGTGTACTGCATTGAGTAAATAACAACAGGGTTACAGTCCCAAATAATAAACGCGAATATCCGTCCCACAATATACTAACACGGTCACCAGTCCTGGGTACATGCAGTAGTGGTCATGGTAAATGATAACAATTATACAGTGACTGTGGTGTAGTGTTGTTCAGGGTAGTGCTGGCCCAAGGCGACGGCTCCGGATACGTGTTAGCTGTCTAGTGATTTACAAAACAAAAGACAATTACTAACAGCAACAAACTCACAAATCTTTTTATATTTTTGGGTTTCTTCCAGTCCCTCCAATTTCACTCTTGCTAAAAAACCAAGCGAAGGAGTAGATTGCGATTCTCTGTCCCCTTTTATGCTGTCACGCATGACCCCTTGGTAAACGAGTGCAGCTGTTTCTAGTATCTGCAGCTGCTACGTCGTTTCCTTTATGGGTCAATACGTTCCTGCAACGGAGTCTCGCCTTCTTCCAGACTGACCGACTTCCCGGCCCGGGGAAAGAACTGTCAGGCCAGCCTGTCCAAAGACCTCTACTTTCACTGCTTAGCGCCCTCACAGGTCGGGAGGGAGATTTACAACCAAAACTCATTGTATTTCTGTCACAGTGCTTAATAGATGTTGTATAATGTATCAATAAGGCATTATAGAACATGATTGTAACCTAATTTACAAATGTTTTATCCATACTTAATAGATGCACCAAAGCTCTGAAGAGTGGTGGGTCCCATATTGTCATGCACAAGATGTAAAATGCCAGCAGCACACAGCTTGTGCTGTTAGTAAATATGCAACTTAAAGGATGTTAAACTTAACCTTTAGAAAGTATGTTTAGGGTGTAATATGAAGGGAATGTCATGGTCATGGGTTCTCTTTACTTTAAGTATAATGTCACATTGTATGCTTGGAGAAAGCTAATACAAATGCATTGCAGAAGATTAAACAATGCAATTACATTGTTTCACTGAACTCTAGAATGGAATATAATTGTCTTATGAAAGGAGTGAAAAGGGAAAATTCTGTCTTATAAAATGATATGTATTATAGTATGTATGTAATATGTATTATAGAGAGAATGGTGCCATAGACATGCAAGTAAGCCTCAATGATGTATTCAAATGAAATGTTCACTTCCGTTATGTTCTAGCATGGAACTGTTTTGAGTATCAGTAAGATGATTATGATTTGCACCCCCCTAATGAATCTATTAGATAGTTAGAAAACAATCTGCAACACCCTAACTAGTGTCAAACTATTTACATGTATAACATGCCAATACATATGTTATAACTATCTACAGAACAGTTGTAAAGCATTTTACAACCCCCAAAGTGTCAAACGATGTGCTTGTATAATATATCAATAAACAATAACCATAACAGACATGTATAAAATATATCCATAAGGAAACAAAGATACTTTCAAACAGCTTTTTTATCTTAAAAAAAACATGTACACAAGTAACATGCTTTATCACATTATCACCGGATATTAGCATTATCACTAGATATGTAAGTGAAAATAATTTCTATTACATTCATTGAAAATAAATAAATCCTTTAAAGACTTTAAAACTCGCAAATAGAGAGACTAAACTGCTGACACAGGGGTCGATATCAAGACCACATATCTCATTATCTAAGTGCAATACCGTATTATTATTATTATTATTATTGTTATTATTATTATTATTATTATTATTATTATTATTATTATTATTATTATTGTTGTTGTTGTTGTTGTTGTTGTTGTTGTTGTTGTTATTACTACTATTATCAGCTCAGTGGGGTGATTAGACTTTGTTTTACTGATGTGGTCACTATTATTATTTTAAAATCATAAGGGGATCATATTGCTGGCAGGTAATCTCAAAACACCACAAATTAAAAAGACTGTTTTCTTAATTCCAATAGATTAGCAAAGGAAAAAAAAGATTGCTCTAGCGAAGGAAAAAGAAAATAAATACTAGGTCAGTGTGGGTTCATGACATATTAAAGAACAGGAACAACGACACTCCAAGCATTCACTTTTTGGTTTGCATCCCAAAGGGTTGTGTTGTACTCTGGGTGCTCAAACACATACAATATTAACTTCTCTTCCTCCATATTAATTGTTCATTCATTCTCTGCGAGCCCGCTGTCTTCTTCTGATTGGCTGTTAGTAATATACGTCACGAAGTGGCACGGCAAATTTATTTTTATCTCTTGGACCCCGCCCCTGGACATCGCCTTCAGTATGAATGACTTGATTGAAAACAATAGCTTTTCTTTTTTTTTTTATTCAGCGCGGTGCTTGCGCGTCGCATTCAGTGTGAACGCCCCTTAAGTATAGGCCTACCTTCATTTGCCTCCGAGGCGTTAAAGATTGCAGGTTTGATTACTTTCAGAAGAGATAACAATGTATTATGTTATAGATTTATACTGTCAGTGTTCTAATGTTTTATAGATTTGCATAGCATGCCATTTATTATTGGTTGTTTTCAGTACCTTTTAAATGTGGTGTGTATTGCCTTCATTAAAATTTAAAACAACAAGAAGAAAAAAATAAACATTGCTAATGTAATGTGAAGACATTGTTTTGAATACAAGCATTTTTTAAATTGTTTTTCAGTTCATTCCTGACACAAGCATTTCTTTATTTAAGAAAAACAAGTAAGTGCACCAGACTATATCCAATGCTCAATTTGACCACCCTACCGCATAAGATGCATAATTGTATGTGATTACTGTATGGGGCAGATACAGTAAAACGTATTTTATGAAATGCTGCTATAAACTATTCTAGTGTACGTCTCTCAATAATAATAAAATAATGTGTTGATTTTTTTTTTTTGTTGACAGGTGGTGTCCCAACTCCACTATTGTCAAGCGCTAAACATAAAAGAGAAACCGAAGTTTTAAAGATAAAAATAAAATGGCATTAGCTGACCTGGTGTATGAAAGGGATTTCCTTCAAAAACAACTGGATGCCTGTGAGTAATAACTATTAAGTGGCTCTCTATTCCAGGGTACTATTTAGCATGTTCTAGTACTCTAGTACTCTGGGTTCTAAAATGATATTGTATTGTGTCTGTAATTGTGAAAGTTCAGTGCAGTACACCAGTAATCTTCATTGCTCTCGTAAACAGGTCTCATTCTGTACAGCAGATGGTAAGTAATGTGTGAATATGTGAACCTTCTATAAAAAGGCTGTAGAGTTGTCTATAATACATACGCTTTCTGGTCATATAATACATGCATATAAAGACATTTACAGCATGATTCTCAAAATGGGCAAAATAAGAACTAGGTCGCAATGATTTCTAAAAGCTGATTTGGGTCACTATGTATATGGCTTTCAAAGGGTTTAGATTAAATGAGTCGTGCATTCACTTGTGGATGCTTTAAAAATATAAATCAAGTGATGTGGTTACATTAATCAGGTTTTAAAAATAATTTTGCGACCTAGTTCTTTTGCCCCTTTTGAAAACCATTCTGATAATGTCTATTAGACAAGGGATAATTGATGTGATGTACAGAAAGTTGTTTTAAAAGTATATTTTTAAAAGCACCATAAGTGTGAAGTGTGGTTTTTTTGCAGTATTTCTGTATTTTTTTTTTTCAGTCTTCAAAGCTGCTTTTTTATCTGATCTTTACTGTAACAAGTCCAAAAGATATCTGCTAACATTTGTTTGTCTCTTAGTTTCCAAGAAAGCAGGATGTGTCTCTGTGACAGAGATCGAATGATTCTTGGTGTTAGATCTCCCTCCCGACCTGCGTGGGCGCTGTGTAAAGGGAACAGAGTACCCAGGACTAAAGGGCATGACAGTTTATTCCCAGGGTTAGGTGGAAATCGGCCATCTAGAAAGGGGGGCGGAGCTACGGTACACAAACTCAGTGACCCGGACGGGAAACGGCGTGGCATCCGCTGATTGGAGGAGCCAATGCGCTTGTTAACCAAGGGGTCATGAGTGAGGATATAAAAGGGGACGTAGTAAAGTGATCTGTTACTTTTGTAAATGGTTAGCGACAACCTAAAAGGAGAACCTGTGAAAAACGTGAATGTTGTGTTTGTTTGTATTGTCTTATGTAAAATCTGTTTGTTTGTTATTTAGACTACTAACACGATCCTGAGCTGTAGCTGAAGGCCAGCATCAAAAGTGGACACCAGCACTTACCTTGTTTCACTATATTTGCACCACACCATTGCACCTGGATATTGTTGTCTGTCTGTTTCTTCTGCACTGCTGTTTTACCTTCACCTGCACACACTTACCCACTTTGCCACAGTCTCTTTTTGGAATATCTCCTGACCATGCAACTGATGTCCCACTAGCTTATAGATGCTGTATAAAACAAACTACATGCGTCCCAAAATTTGATTAAAAAAAAACTTAAATTGTGTTTTCATTTATCATGTAAGGAAAACAGCTTATTTACAGTATTTATAATGTATGTTGTTTATTTCAGCTAATCAGAAAGAGGGACCAGTTTTGATGAAATCTAAAGATTTGGATGAAACATCTTCCTCCTCGTCTTCACCTTCCTCACCATCTTCCTCCTCTGATTCTCCCAGGCCAAAAAAGAAAAGGAAGATGTCCAAAAAAGCTAAGATAAAGGCACACCAGAATTTAAAAGTTTGCCAGCGAGGTAACAACATAGATAGTCTTAAGGAAATCAATTTCATACAAAATATTTTTGGAGTGTGCTAGACCCCAATACTTAGTTTAAAAAATAATATATCATATTGTCATCTTTTTATGTGTTTCAATAACAAAATAAGCTTTTTTAATTAGAAATATCACTGATTTATCTAGTGTTTTAATAACAAGGAAAAACATTTCATGTGTGCATTGATTTCATTATTTACAGACATGTTCACATCAAATGTGCAGTTCAGTCTGTTTGAGAGCTGTTACGTTGTTAAAGTTGTCTGTATGCACAATAAAAGTGGTTTCTGGGAGACAGTTGAAGGAGTTTAAAATAACTTTTTCTAAAATTTATACTCTGTGTACCTTTAGCCTCATTATTCTTACTGTAGATGAGCCTGTAACCATCAGACGATGCTGGGATTATGCTTGAAAGGTTACTAATATGACAGCTAGGAGTCTATTACAACAGTTTGGAGAAGATGTGATAATTCAAGGAGGCTGTTGTGTTCGCAGTGTAAAGTGGGATGGTAAGAAAAGGATAGACAGACCTTTTGAATGAGAACCCTTTAAATGAGTTTACTGCTAAGGGTCATATTTTCAAAGCATTTACTCCTGTCTTTAGTTAACTGTTTTGAAAGAGGTCAAACAACTAATCATTTTTCAAAACGAAGTTATATAAGTTCTTCTGAAGTTTTGTATCTCCTTTTGTAACATCAACATGTTTTTGTTTTTAAAAATAGGGGATAATTAAAGAATGGAAGAAACACTTTAAAAAAATATGGTCCTGAGACAGATGTAATGCTTTCTAAATGTCACTGAACAATAGGATCTCAGTTAAGGTTAAATTGTAACAGGAAGAGCAAGTGAACTAGAAGTAGTGTAAGGTGAACCCCAGTTTTCCTATTGGTTATTACATTATGTTCCTTGCTATCTAAATTTAGAAAGCAGAGAAATCAGATATACAAACTGCCTTGCCAAAACATGTAGTAATATAAATTAATGGGAGACACCACCTTGTGCTGATTTTAAATTAGGATTAAAAGCATTTATATATATATATATATATATATATATATATATATATATATATATATATATATATATATATATATATATATATATATATATTTGGAATATGTATTTTAAAGGGAACATTTTATCATCCTATTTTACACTTTTTTGTATATTTTATACTACTTATTCTTAACACTGCTTTTTAAAAGTAATAATTAAAATGACTTTTGAACTACTTTTACTGTCTGTAATTTAAAGTGGCATTTTATCGTATCTTTTAATATTTCCCAAATGATTTACAGATTATGTTACCGATTTATCACGAAATGCGCAATGTAAGAAATAAAGATTGATTAAATCAACAGCATCAGCATCACCTGTTATTTAAACTGAACTCAAAATCAAGAAGAAAAAAAACACACATCTCGTGTTATCAGCAAACTTTTTTTACAAGGTCAACAGTGGGGCTTATTTACAGGACTCTAGTCAATCCTAGCTGTATAACTAATCTCTGTGTGAGTTTAGCTAGCCAATCTGCTTTGCCGCTATAGCCTGACGAGACCCTAATTATAGTCTCTCGAAGTAGAACAACATATCACCTGGTTTTTAGTGCCAGTTCTTTCAGAAAAGTTGAATTTAGGTGTAACAAATCTGGGATTTCTTTGAGAAGAACATCATGCCTTTGGTCTGGGTTAACCTGCTGCTGCTGCTTTGGGGGGCACATACCGAATGCCATCAATGCTCAGTGAACGGGATCACAAGGATGTTTTCCTGCCTTGAAACTACAGTGATCGAGATGTCCTGGGACATTCCAAACAACACCACACACGTGTAAGTGCTGTATCTGACTGAATTGTAAAGCTGCTCACTGATGAGAAATTACCTTGGCATGCTAATTGAAAGAGTATACACAGACCAATATTAAGAACTGCTTGTCCCCACTTAAGGAAAATGGAATTTGACTAAATGTATCGCTACTGTTTCAGTTAAAATTCTGGTGAAGCTGATTCTAATTTGAGTCAATAGAAACAAGCCCCTGATATTATTATTATTATTATTATTATTATTATTATTATTATTATTATTATTATTATTATTATTATTATTATTAATTTCTCAGCAGATGCCCTTATCCAGGTGCCAATATCACTTTAATTATACTTGCTCTAAAATCTATTAGCCAAAAAACTGATTTATACCACACCCTCCCCCACAAACATACACAATTTTAATAAAGTTAAAAAGAGGCAGGTTTTCAAAGCTTTATACTCCACAGATACTCCAAAGCGTAAAATACTCAATGTTACAAAATAGCCTTTCAAGTTAAGTACCATGAAGGCAAGATCAGGTGCTGTCTAGCAGAGCAGCTTTAATAGTTCCAGCTTCTAGAAGCATTGTAATTATCTAATGGGCACTACCTGCTGCAAAATATGTGATTTAAGACACGCTGACTTGTTTTCACGGGTCACGCAATGTTAAAACACAACCAAACAATCCCTCAGGTTTAGCCCATTCATTAACTCATGAGGATACAGTACAGGGATCAAGAGAAGATAACTTGGATGCACGGACTCTATGTACTTTGGTGATAAAAAATGTATTTAGATTTTGGTAGATTTCCAAAGCACTCTTTTTGACAGAATGTTCCAATAAATTATTGTTTTTGGCCTTTCACATTGTCTAACTAGTTCTTAAAACACATCTGCAATGCCCACAAATGTGTTCATGTGATTAAATCTCGATAAAATACCCTTTAGAGAATGAATGATTAAGAAACTTGTGCAACTGTTAGTTGCGATGCCAGAACATCCTAAACATCAATATCTCTTTGGAGAATCTGTGCCAAAATATCTCTACATGAGGGTTTAATTTTACATTTTTAAATGTACAGGAATAAACTCAATCTAGATTTAACAAAAATAACTTCCCTCTTATTTTCAGTTCTGCAAAGCTTAGACAGGGCATGCCAAATCTGAAATCAGGGTAACACTTTACATTAAGTGTCTTCAAGTACTGTGTATTTTATTTTGCATGATATATGTAAGCACACAATTGTATCAGAAAAGGGTTAGGGTTAAGGTTAGTTAGAGTTAGGGGGGTTAGGTGTAGAGTTAGGGTTAAGGGGGGTTAGGTTTAGTTAGGATTAAGGGGTTAGGTTTAGGGTTAGGGTTAGGTGTAGAGTTAGGGTTAGGGGGTTTAGATTTTGGGTTAGTTAATTGTATCACGTTGCTTTCCACTCTTGAAACAGACATGGCATAGGGTTAAGAATACTCTGTAGAATTTCAGTTTGAAAAATGTTCAGCTGGAAGTATGCCTTCATCGGTAAAGCAAGCTGCAAGCTGACTGTTGCAAGTGTCTTTTGGCAATAAGGTAGAAGGGTCCTTGGCCTCCTTAACATTTGTCTTTATTCACTTAACGAAGGCTATTGAAAACAGGTCAAGGAAAAGAGTTTGAGGGACATTAGGAGACTAATTAAAGCGTGCATACATAAGATTTATAACCAGAGTTCAAAAGTTTGAACTTACACAGAAGGATTATACAAGAATTATACAGATGTTTGTCCTTCCATTTCAGTTGCACCAGTATAGAGGTTAGCGTTTTGAATTCACAGGTGTGTGTGTTTTTTTTTTTATATATATATATATACTGATGCACAAAAGAAACACAAAAAATCAAAATGCCAAGACGCATGAAAGCTATGCTTGAAAATCAGGGTTATTCCACCAAATATTGATTTCTGAACTCTTCCTAAGTTAAAACATTAGTATTGTGTTTAAAAATGCATATTAACTTATTTTCTTTGCATTATTCGAGGTCTGACAACACTGCATCTTTTTTGTTATTTTGACCAGTTGTCATTTTCTGCAAATACATGCTCTAAATGACAATATTTTTATTTGGAATTTGGGAGAAAAGTTGTCAGTAGTTTATAGAATAAAACGAAAATGTTCATTTTACCCAAACACATACCTATAGAGAGTAAAACCAGAGAAACTGATAATTTTGCAGTGGTCTCAATTTTTCCAGAGCTGTATATATAACTATTGGTACCATACTTAAGAACACTCTGTTCTTAAAAACATGGATTTTCAACCAGGAATCTTAACATTAAACATTCTTTCCAGTTTGTGCATTAGTATTTCATGCACGAAGAGCTGATGAAATACAATTAAAGAGCAGACTAGATGACATTAGGCTACTAACCAATTTGTAATGTAATGCTGGAGCGCTGTACAACAGCCTTTTCTCCTTAGACTGTGTCAAAATAATTAGACTCTTTCAAATAAGCACTTTGTGTGGTCGGCACCAAACTGCTACTGTTACACAACTAGCAAAAAACAACATGCAAGATCTGATGTGTTAATGGCTGTTATGCTGAAGCTTTGTAACATCAATACTTATTTTTCCATTTAGTTAAACCTATCTCACCTACATCAATGTCAGTTATTTTTTTCTTTGAAATTTAAAGGTATCGACACAGTATCAATTCTTCCTGTTTATTCCAAGACAATGGAGCTAGAAAACTGAATGGCTTTTTGTTTGCATTGTCACTCAAGCAATGTCAGGGTTACATTACAGTTCTTTACAGCTAGTAATGCAAGAGGAAGCACTGAGACCCAATAGAACAAAAGAAACCAAATGTAAAGTTAAACAAAAAAGGGGGTCTGTGTGCAGAAATGTAAGCGCTTACATGAGATATAGCTCTCTGATTTGTTATGTACAGTTTAGTTTCAGTTTATTTTATGTTTTAGGGATTTTTCTAACTGTATTTTGAACAATTTGTGCTTTTGTAGATAATTAATTATAAATACAAAAAATACTTCAAAACACAAAGTTCCTTTGTTGTTTTATAAATTGTTCCTCAGAGTTACGCCATGGGACTTTCCATGACCTTTGTCTCCTTAATTTATAACTTTGTGCTTTTATATAACCTTTTATGTGGTTTTAGAATTATTGCAGTTAGAAAAGTGATCCATTGAAACACTTTGAATTGGGACATTTCCAAATTAAAGCATTACAGAACATCTTGTCTTGGCTTTTGTAATAGCTAAAAAGGTAAAAGATCCTGGGGTCAAAACTGAGACAATGACAAAGCACAGTTAGAGGTAATTCTGTTTACCACCTAATGCCATCATACTATATCATGTGGGTAAGATCCCCACTGCATACGACACTGGGAACTTCAGCCTGGGATAAATGTTACATTGTTTAGAAGGAAGGTACAGGAAGGTACATTGTTTAGAAGGATGGTACAGAATCAGAGCTCAACCAGCAGAAGCTATGGGGCTAAAGCAACACAGTATCTGATGCATGTCAGTCTCTCTCAGCTTACCTTTATCTGTTTCCCCCACAAGTACTGTGCATAGCAGCTCTTTCCTCACACATAGTAAAAGGCTTCTAGTAGAATCGTTTGTGAAACAGAATGGGTCATTAGCTTTTCAACAAAGGGTCTATCAAGACAAAGATTACATGGACTGGTGTTTTAAAGTAATGGTACATTTAGGTCCAGTTTGCCTGTTTTTTGTTATTATTATTATTTTATGTAGAGAATATTACCATGTGTAATTGTTCTGTTAGGTAATCGTTGAATTTTAGAGTTCTTAATGACTATAGATAATTACCGATGACCGACAGACAAGGTTCAATAAGGTAAGTGTAGGTTTCCTTGCATTCCCGACCTCCTGGGATGTTTATTTAGTGCATGCTTCCAGACACATCATTAAAACAACTTTCAAACAGATAGAAATTATACCGCCTTCCTATTTCAGTCATTATGAGAAACGTTTGTCTAACAGTAAAGGAAGACCTTGGTCTAACAGTATTATTTCTCTGCCTTTTTTCTTAATTCCAGGACAAATTCCAGAACATTCCCAGACAAGGACTGAACCTGTTTTTCCTAGGGTAAACATTCCCACAATAAATGTGTCAGTTCATTACCTACATCTCTGTACGTTTAGCTGTTTATAGTCTCTCTGTTTATTTAGGTAAGAACATTTGGACGGGAGAGTCATATGATACTTGCAGCTGGGTGTTGACAATCACCTAACAATAGTGACATGGGTTTCAGAAAAAAACATCATGTTTCTGTATCCTACAGATAAACACACATTAATTGTAATGAGAGTGCAAAGCAGGCAGGTTATTCATTGGGAAACAATGAGGCTATTGACCAAACATTAGCAAACAGTCAACTCCACAAACCAGCCAACCTAACATGAACTAGGATGCCACTAGTTACAATCAAGTAGGGAAAATAGTCTGCATTTTAGATTACAGAGGATATTGTATTACTGGGAAATTACAAATTTTGACAGGTAAGCCTTTTAATTTCAGGTATCATTTTAGATTATGAAGCATACACAACTCTTGCTCTTAGATGGAAACTACTGTATAATTACATGGAAATGGACTTGTGAACACCATGTTGTTACGTCATATAACAACATGGTAACACCATTGTATGGATCATTGTCATGTAATTACACACTTGTATAACCAGCAGTTACCATGTAAGAACAGACAGTATTGATAGTTACCCAGTTATTACCATGTCATTACATGCTTATGTATGCCCCATAATAAATTGCAGTTTTCCTGATTTCAATAAATACTGTACAGTAGTGCTACAAAAAAAAGTTATAAAATTAGAAACTTTGTCTTTGTGAGTTTTATTATGTGAACTACATTGACACATTATATAACTAATGGAATAATTGAATTAATAATAAAAGTGTGCAAGTCTAAGATATAAAACTATTTACTTTGCATGAAAATAAGTTACTTCCCCAAGAACATTGACAGAGAGTTCTAAGATGAGTTGCTTCCTCCAGTGATTTGTATATTGCGGATGTCCTCCACAAGTTGTGTTACTGGCAGCTCCTGATGAGATTCCTAATTTAGGTCTGCGTGAGTTCTTGACGTATCTGTGGTGTAAGGTTCAGGGGATAATGTGGTAACCATGCACTCAATAAAATCATCAATGGCCTCAATAGCATCGTCGTTCTGATCATGGTTGACTTCCAGCCTCATGTTACGATCCAGATGAAAGACATCAGCAAAGCTCCTGCCCCTCACATTGCCATTGTCAGTTATGTGCAAGGTTTTGAAATGTAAATTACGCCTGTCCAAACCATTACAGGTGGTCCTCCAAATCTATCATGTTCTTCCAAAGCATAGCCAGAGCTCTCCACATTCTCCAGTGTCTAGTTAGGAGCATACGGTCCAGGTCTCCTAACTTAAGTTCACAAGATTGGATTGTAACCAACTTGATGCAACTTGATCAGGCACAGGAAGTCTGATCTGTCAAAAATGTTATTAGATAAATCATAAATCGTCTTGTCTGGTTCAAGGAATTACTAGACCACGTCTTTTTAGCCTTGTTCCTCAAAACAAAAATATCCCCAGAGACAAAACTGCAGCAATAAAATAAGACTTACAAAGCATTATCATGAACTAATCAGTGATTATAATGACAAACCGGAAATCTTCAGAGTAAGAGCTTCACAGATCCCAGGCACACACTGTACACTTCAGACAACTCTACTAAAAGTTATAAAAATAGTAAGCTTTAAAACACACACACACACATGAATTACACTTAAAAAGAACAAAAAGATATGGACTGTGTTCACTGGCACGTTCTCCTTATTCAAAGCACAAAATACGAAAATGAATGAGAACACAAAAAGGAAACAATGGGTCTTTCTAACCAAGTTTTTCTCAGCACGCTGACTGATTCAGCTGTTGGATAACCTGTTCTGACTTGTAGAAGTTCTTTTGCTTGCAGTCTAGATGGACCGATTAATAATACAGCATCTAGGGGTTGGTCTGAAAGATAGGAATGCTTTCCATGGGCCTGTCAAAAGTCCAAAGAGAACAAGTGGTACAGAGATGGGTTTTCGGGAAACGTATTATTCCTTACAGAAACAGATTTGTATTCAGATAGGCGTGTTCAGAGTACACTCTTGGGCCTGTTAAACATGCTTGGAAAGCAAGACGCTAGATCTTGTCTTCCTCCAGGACCAGTGTCTCTTGGGAAGAAGCTCATCACGGACAATATCCAGCTCCATTCTGAAACCTCACAAACTAAACCTTACACAACCTTTCAGTTAATAATGCAACCTCCCCAACCCTCTCACCCTATATGCACTCACTCACACACATGCACTCACAAAGCACCCTGCCTTGGTGGAAAATCCCCTGAGGTCTTCTTAAATGTAAGTGGGCTTACCCGCTGGCTCATAGGGGGATGTGATCTTATCTCTGTAACTTGCACAAAATGAAACATTCCTCAAAAAGTCACTTGTTTTTTTATTTCACATTTAAGTCCATATATTTAGCTATTCCAGATAGCTATTATTGTATTTAGGATTGGGTAGTTATTTTCTTTTTTTTCTATTCAGCCAGTTTTCCTGTCTGGGCTGTGGTAGTAAATTCACTCACTTTGAATCTTGGATACAGTGCATGTCAGTGCAATATCTAACACTTTATATTATCGTAAACAAGTCCATATAAGGGTAACACACTTGTATCTGAATTAAAATGTATTATAAACTCACAATAATAAAACTGGATGTAATCACAATCACGCCCTAGATGCTGATCCCCTGGAATCAGGGTGTTAGTGCTTAACTAAATTAGGAACATAACCCGCTTGGGAATATCGCAACAGAAAAAAACAAAAAATGAAGTACTTGAGTTTGGGTGCATTTTATGGCATGTTCTTTTCTTTCAGGTTAATTAAGCAGACAAAGTTGAAAGTGTTTCCAAGCGATGCCTTTTCAGGACTCAATGGACTATCCAGCATGTACGTATGTTTCTATTTTTATTTGTATTAGTTAGCTAAGAACGATTTCCAGGATTGCTGAAACAAATATGTTGAAAAGCGTTGTTATCAAGGTTGCTGGCAACAAACCAGTAAATGGGCCTGTGCAGAGATAAGTCACATTGCTTTATCTAGTCCAGGACACACCTGCTGCTGCTTGCTTTTTGCCAGGCCTAGTTTATTGGAATGCAGGTTCATGACTCTGTTGCAAATACAATAAACCGCTCAGTCTGTATATAAACCCTCGGCACATCAAGGATCCTGGGTAACACTTTACATGAAGTGTCCCTAATTACTGTGTATTTACAGAGTACTGTATTTACTAGGTTCTGTCAAGCAATTAAAAAGATGAATTGTGATTAATCTTGAGATTAAAACAATTAATCTCAGTTAATCTTGGTTTTGATCATATATTTAATTGATACAATTACTGCATCCATCTAATTTAAGTTTGTTTTATTACTGATGTAATTCTTCTTCTTTATTATTATTATTCTTTATTTCTTAGCAGACACCCTTATCCAGGGCAACTTACAATTGATACAAGATATCACATTATTTTTTACATACAATTACCCATTTATACAGTTGGGTTTTTTACTCAAGCAATCTAGGTAAAGTACCTTGCTCAAAGGGTACAGCAGCAGTGTCCCCCACCTGGGATTGAACCCACAACCCTCCGATCAAGAGTCCAGAGCCCCTAACCACTACTCCACACTGCTGCTCTTCTTCTTCTTCTTCTTCTTCTTCTTCTTCTTCTTCTTCTTCTTCTTCTTCTTCTTCTTCATAATAATAATAATAATAATAATAATAATAATAATACATAGTTCAGTTAGCAGTCATTAAATTGTAATGGACGAAATTGTATGCAAAATAGTAGTTTCAAATATATAATGAATAATAATCAGGGACTTCAGAGGCTTTTCATACCAGGATACCTTCTAAAATTACAACATTGTCTCTTTAGTTATCTACAGCACATAGTGACCCAAATGCATAAATCAGTATGAACACTTATTATTGTACCAATGTTTATGTTAATAAGCGAGAGTGCCTGTCTGACTACGCATAAACAGAAGCAGCCTACCAAAGCACAAGATTATCAAAGCTACTTCAAATGGTTATTAGCGCAATGTTTATTTAAAAAAAGGAAACACCAACAAATTTAAAAAGTAGTTGACATGTTGTTTATTTCTGCTTTTGTTCATTTTATTGGTTGTGTTTTTTTTGTTTTTTTTTGTGAAAATAGTTTTAATAATCTAGGCAAGGGGTTTTCAACCGGCTGTGCGTGTACAAATAATAAAATGAATAGAAATGCACAGGTAATAAAATTAAAAGAAAATGAACCGCAGATAAAAAAAACACAGAATCTATCATGTCCGTACTGTCCAACTGTACGCATGCGTGATGTCGATTGAGTGGATCTTCCACTCTGATACGAGTGGGTGAAGCAGGGGTCTGGTGATTCTGCCAATGGAGAGCGGTCTGTGCTTCTCATTCACTTTGGTGTTTTCATCTTGTCATATAATTGAATACTAATCAGTGAAGCACAATATTTCTGTATTTATTAGAAGTATAAATGCTCCGGTAAACATAAATAATAATCACAATATACTGTACTTATACTTTGACGGAGTTTGTTTTATTTATTAGGAGCGGCTGCGTTTTTAGTAACAGCAATAGCGGCTGGTTGAAATGGATCCATTTCTAATCTTACTTGCAAAAGAAAAACGAAGAAGAAAGCACAAGAGTACACAAAGTCCAAAGCGGAAGTATACCAAATCCCTCTGGATAATTTTCATGTTAGCTTTAATAAAAACAAGTTTATCAATGTTACTTATTATAGTTTTGTCTTGAAGTTAATGTTTTTGATATTGTAAACATTTTAATTGGCACTGTGGCAAAGTGGTTAGCAGTATGCAGGTGCAGGTGATCAATAAACAGACAAACAATTATAATCCAGGTGCAATGTTGTTTAATGTATTTTTTTAAAGCCAGTGGCCTGATGGCAAACAGCAGTAAACAATAAACAATGTCAATGAGAAGCAATAAAGCGCCGTGTATTGCTTATTTATAATCCACGGGTTGGCCCCGAAATAATAACAGTCCCATTTTATTTCACCCACACGTAACACATACACAAACCCAAACACCCATCCACAGTGTTCTAGTGCTCGTAGTGAAAATACAGTTCAGTGGTGATACAAAGTGCTGTGATGTCTAGGTTCGTGCTGGCCTTTAGTGACAGCTCCTGGATCGTGTTTAGCAATCTAAATAATAACAAACAAGTATAATTTAGCAACGACAATAAACAAAACAAACACTCATGGTATCCCAACACAGTTTCTCCTTTCAGTTAGGTTAATTAACCATTTACAAAGGAACAGATCAGATCACTACGTCCCCTTAAATACCGTCAACCATGACCCCTTGGTTAACAAGCGCATTTGCTCCTCCAATCCGCGGATGCCACACGTTTCCCATCCGGGTCATTGATTTAGTGTACTGTAGCTCCGTCCCCTTTCTAGCTGGCCGACTTCCACCTAACCCTGGGAATGAATTGTCGAGCCAACCAGTCCAGGGTACTCTGTATCCCTTTACACAGTTGCCTCGCAGGTCGGGAGGGAGATCTAACATCAAGAATCATTCGATCTTTGTCACAAGCACACAACATTATGCTGAGATGGGAAGTAAATGGTAATATGATAAACATTTACAGTGCAGACTATTTTGTATTATTTATGACTTTGCTGAATAGAAAGTGAATACGACTGTTTCCAAAGAGATTCTTGACTACTATCGTTTAATTCTGTGCATCCAGAGACATGTAATTAAAAATTTTAAGAATTACTGTTTGGTATGCTGTCCTAAACCAGGAGTTTGTCAGTCTCAAACTGTTGTGACATAAATTATATATTAAATAAATGTGGTAAAAAGAAATGTGTTAATCATAATATTGTGCCTTTTATTGCAATTGCGATACCATTTAGTCAAATGAAAATTGCACTTGAGCTGAAAACTCCAGACAGGAGTACTATTTAAAAAAAAGGTTGAAACCCCCTGATCTAGGCTATTGATGTGTGTCTGTTTGCTCTAGATGAAAAAAAAAACATTCCATATTTTCTCCAGTTCACAAATGTGGCACACATGGGAAAGGAACTGGCATAGCCTAGTCATTGTGCTTTTGCTTTTTAAATAATAATGTATTATTTTGTCTTTTGTATAGATGTTTAGTCTTTGATATGGAACATGATGTATAGTACAAAATGTAAAAAAAACATTTGATATGTATCAATGGTCTAAAAGGGAAACAATGCAATGTCTGACTTATAGCAAAACAATGTACGTGCTGCTGTACTCCATGCCTTTTTAAAAGTGCCATTATTGGGATTATTGAAATGGGCATCCAATTGGGTTCTGCATGATTGTTATATAATTCCACATCCTGAACACATTGTGAGAAACACAGAGCTAGATCCATAACTTCAATCTCAACCTCAATCAGGATTCTAAGGGAAAACTATAGGAATTGAGTCGACAAGTTTCATTTAGAGCCTTCTTCAGGGAACTGCATTGTACTGAAGAACGCACTTTCCAAAGCGTGTGTCTACTTCACTTAGATTCTAATAGTTTTACCATATTTCCCCTTGTCGTTCAAGTTTATCAACAACTGTAGAATAGCGGAAACATACCCAGTTATTTCCAGATACTGTAGTTAGATTTATGTTTGTCCATTAAAGCATGAGGCTTGAGTTACATCAGCCAGCACATGATACTTTCCATGACCCCCTCTGTGCTTCAACATCTCAAAAAACATACCTTTTCAAAGTTACTTCTTAACCTGGCAGATGAAATTTTTTTTTTTTTTTAAAAATGGACATTGTTGCAAAGTTCAGATAAAATTAGCACAAGTTTCAATTTTCTCTCAGTTATTCACTTACTTCAATAATTAACAATAATTACTTTCCTGTGGCTGTTATCTCTGCACTGGCCATTTTGGCTCTGCATGTGTGATATGCTTGTGAATCCGTTCCCATTGCCTCCCACCACAATGGGGATCATACCACAACCTTGACTTGGGATACATGTGTGCATCTTTATCACGCCTGGCAAGAGGCTCACGCTGGTCACTGATAAAGTAACAGTCAACAATTATTATTTCAGCAAAAAGCCTCTCTGCAAATCCAAAAATACATTCAGCAGTCCCTTGTCGAAAATATTGTGCGTGGGTTTCTTTGAACAGTTTGTTACTGGGAAACAGAAAACTCTGGGTTTGAACCTAATCTAATTTGAATCTGCTCTTGTGAGGGTGGATTTATCATGTTTCCACATCCAGTGTTGTCTCAGCAACCTTGATTTGTTATATCTATAGGCTGTATACATGCTGCTCTTACAGTACATTAAACATTGTAGGTACTGTATAACATACACCACTGGAAAATCCACTGAGTACTTTAACCTTTCCTCTGCTTAATGTTAATCGTTTATAGGAGTTGGCATTAGAGATGACCCCATGATTCATGATGTCATTCACTGTGTAATTAAAACAAATATTTACTGTATTTTCACAGCAGAGAGGAACCTGTTATTTACTTATGTGAACACTTTGTATCTGTGACCTGCCATCCTGGAGATGTTCTGGCATGACTGATTTAAGCTTCAACATAACAACCTGGCTTATAATTTTGTTTTGTAAACAAGACAAGGGCCTAAAGCAATTATATATATAAACATTCCTTTTTGGGTCATATTTACAGATTGCCCCTGCAATTATAATGCATATATTTTGTAATCCTTTCACAACAAAATAACACTGCAACTAAAAACCCTGTTTGTTCTGCCAATTAGTTTTATCATAAGCCATTTAGGACCATTTCCTAAATTACCTAGATAAGCACAGATAAGGCCAGTCATTATTGGAGTAGGTTGCATACACAATACTGCATCCCTGCCTATGTGTTACTATATAAACAAGGGTAGGACTTTGTAACGGTGTGTGTTGTGTGATAGAGTGGATTCTAAGCTATCCAACATTCTAGATAAACACCCTCATGGCAACAAGATGGTGTTCTAAGATTTGACATTTAGCTACCCCTGGCCTAAACAGCCTTTCCTTGTGAACTGCAGCACTAACATCTATTTATTGATAGACGAAGTGAATGGAAATGTTAGGGTGCTTAAATCTAATGGCTGGTTTCACAGACCCCATCACTAATCCTGCACTACAGCCCTGTAGCTAATTGGCTCCTATTCACAAACAATTAAGAATGGTTTCATTAAAGACCGTTCTTTTAAACATTTATTTGAAAAGTGAGAGAAAAAAAACACTTCTCTCTAAACCAGCTGGAAAATGTTTTGTGAACTGCAAACAGTCAAAAAGGATGTCTTTTTTTAAATGGTAAAAGGCTTTCTGTGAAAGAACACAAAGAAAGAAAAATCAAGAGCACTTTAAACATTTAGCACAGACTGTAGTTGTTTTGCATGATCGTGCTATGTGCTGTTGATGCAGAGAAAGCTAATTTTAGTTGTTTTTCTGTCTTGGGTGACATATCCATACTTTCAAGATTTATACAGACAACAATGCAAAATAAAAATGAAACAAATTAAATTTAAATGAACAACTCTCCTATGTTAAGGTCAAGTCTGAGAAAATGAAGTCTTTCTCCTTGAACAATGTATGCTCAGAAAACCGAAAACACATTTCTCTGCTTGGTGATGAACATGGGGAAAAAAACATAACAGAACCCCATCAACTTTTCACTTATTTAATTACAGGTGCTTTATGTTGTTTTTATTATTTACCAGTAAAATATATTACACTATATCCCCTAAAAAAACAAACAACTTTTTAGTTGTCATTACCTGATACAGACTGGAAAATAGTTCAGAAATGGTGTAATTAAAACTTAAACAATGAATATTAATGTCATTCTGAAGTAGCTGGTATCTCTTGGTTGAAACATTTAGTCAGAGGTGAAATTGTGCCGGTACTCCGTACCGGGACTTATTTTGATGCCGGTACTGGGTACCGGGACTTATTTAATCTGCTTTTCATCCAACGCAGATGCATTCCATCCACTCACACAGCCCACTAGCGCAATGTTTCTCAAATGCGCTTTCACTAAAGCACAGTTCATGCTGCTTGCATTCTTGTTTCGTCATACTGCTTATGTTTCTGTTAGCTGCTATTGGCCACCATTAACGTCAGTATAATCACTGCATGTTGATTGGCCGAGCTTTCAGTCTGATCAGATTTTATTTTGGCATGCTTCATAAATCTCTGCCCATTTTACTTTGTGTCAGTGCTCATTGGTTGATCAACGAAAGAAGATGTGAAAACAGTGGTATGGAGTAATTATTATTACTATTTTATTATTATTATTATTATTATTATTATTTTTAGTGCGGCAGAGAAGCTATCTGAATTTTTGAACAATCACTGCTGCACATGAATTTGAAGGCAAAAATCCATGTCAGTGTTCGCCATAAATTCCATAGTTGATAAATATTAGAAATAATTATCATAACGCAATTTTCCTTGCACCGATTAACCACCTTGCCAGAATTTCTGCAAAAGTTTCTAAAATGGCAAGTGATGTGTGAGACAGTAGGGATTAACATTCAAAAACAGGATCAAGAAAGTGCTGCTTCAGATTTTAATAAGCGAGTCAGAATCGGGATACAGATGGAGGTGTCATGCAAGATACATGTTAAGCATAGTGATCTACATTTTGTTTTGTTGTTATCTAGTATTTTCTGTTATGAAAACTGTAAATGAAAACCAAAATGGTGAAGTGTTTTTTCTTTGTACAATGCCCCCCTTTTCTAAAGAGTTTATTTAAGTAAAATCTGGAAAAAAGTCAGAACTAAACCACAGTAATGATATTACTTTATGAAAATGTGTTTTTTGCCACTTTGGTTATTTTGCAAAAACCACAATACCAGGGATTAAAAAAAATGTCTACTGTTTCTGCCTGAAAAATATTTTTCTGGCATAGATCATGGTAATTGATCTATACAGAAACACAACAGAGAAGCACATATAATCATTTATTGTAGGATAAGTAATAAGTAAAAAGAAAAGAAAAGAAAAGAAACAGGGATATACCTTCTAATCCAAAGCTACATGATATCATGGCCAGATATTGTTGTAGGTGAGTACCAAGGGTCTGGAAAGCATGGGGATGATTTTAAAGAATATTATGGAGATTAAAATAGCCAAGTCAAGTACATCATTTTTTTAATGCCTCTTACATAAAAAATTAGAGGAGTATTTTAGCCTCTATTGTGTATTGTTTGAGATACCTTTTTGTATCATTTTTTTAGCACAGTTGTTTTTTTATACCATTTTTTTATAACATTACCTTTTTCAGAATATCTTGAAACAAAACTCCCTCTCTACAGCAGTTACCGCATAGTGTAATATTTCTTAATGCTTGTCATTTAAGGTTTAACTTAAGTGTTATATTGCAGTACATGACTGATATAAGCAAAGCAGAGGGTACAAAGCTTTCAGTATTTTCAGCTCCCTTGTTTATGGTGAATTGGTTATATTTTATTTTAAAAGGCTTATTTTGTATTCATAAATGTATCGTGTACAGATATGTATACATTTTAAAAGTATTTATTCATTGGCGCTCAAATTGTCTAAATTTTTTAAATGTTTACACCCGGATACGCACATAAGTACCTGCACTTGTTTGTTGAGAATTTCAGCCCTGCATTTAGTGAATGGTGCACTTGGCGGAACAATGCCTGGAGAATGAGAGAGAGGTTTAGAAGGTATGATTTGGCCACTGTTCCTAGGCTTAGACATTCCTCCAGGCCTGGACGATGCAATGCCACCCCTCCCAGAGGTGGCACAGGGGAAGCAACAGAGCAAACCATGCAGACAACGTTTAAAAGAAAGTACAGTTTTTTGTGTTTTCAAAGTTATGGCTTTCCTATGAAAAGCAGCTTGACAAATCCTCAGCCCACACAACATGAATTTAGCTTTATAATAACGTTTTCCGTTGTGGCTGTTATTATTGGTATGAATGCAGAACAGCTGGTTTGTGGAGCATCAGTTCTTTATATCGCCCCAGAAATACGTTTGTGCAATGATGACTGCCAAGACTGATACAACAGTACACTTTTATTTATCTTACTTTTCAATGTGTTCTGTCCACAGTATGATTTCGGAAAATGGAGCATTGGAAGAGATCGGGGCTAATGTTTTTGCAAATCTTTTACGGCTATATGAAATGTAAGTGAAAACGCTGGCTTATTTTATTTTTTTCAGCTGAAGGCATTGCCACGTGGACAATTCACTATGTAGAAATGTATGATTGAGTCCCTTTCAATTAATTGAACAGAGGCGATATATTAATATGTTGCATGCAAATTGGTAATCCTTTCTAGAATGTTGCATGCGTAGGAATTCTCATTGGAGTCAAGGGGAATATATATATGTGGAGACAGGTAAGTAGTGTAGAGGTTCCCTCTGCTGGAGTGAGTCAGTCCACAGGTAAATGAAGAACCGTTCCCTCTGGTTGAATGGTCCTGTAACACAGGTAAGTGCAGGACAGGCTCCCTCTGGTGGAGTGATCCTGCAAGACAGGTAAGCGCAGAACAGGCTCCATCTGCTGGAGTAATTCTGCAACACAGGTAAGTACAGGATAGGCTCCCTCTGGTGGTGTGATCCTGCAACATAGGTAAGTACAGGACGGGCTCCCTCTGGTGGAGCGATCCTGCAAGACAGGTAAGCGCAGAACAGGCTCCCTCTGTTGGAGTGATTCTGCAACACAGGTAAGTACAGGATGGGCTCCCTCTGGTGGAGCAATCCTGCAAGACAGGTAAGCGCAGAACAGGCTCCCTCTGTTGGAGTGATTCTGCAACACAGGTAAGTACAGGACGGGCTCCCTCTGGTGGAGCGATCCTGCAAGACAGGTAAGCGCAGAACAGGCTCCCTCTGTTGGAGTGATTCTGCAACACAGGTAAGTACAGGACGGGCTCCCTCTGGTGGAGCAATCCTGCAAGACAGGTAAGCGCAGAACAGGCTCCCTCTGCTGGAGTGATTCTGCAACACAGGTAAATGTAGGACGCAGAAGCAGAAGCAGGGTATATATATTAGCAAATCCCTCATGCATAACTAGCAACCTAGTTTATGGTATATTTTGCCAAAAATGTATTGAAAAAAATGTAATAGAAATTAAATTAGACAATGTACAATATAGAAGACTAAAAATAAATAAATGGATAAATAAACTCAGTACCATGATGCCTGAAGATTTAAATTGAAAGGAATAGTAGATCATTTCATCATCAACTACAGTATGTGGTGAATGACATCACAATCACATTAATAGATTTAAATAGAAATAAATGAGTGTAGTTGCCATGACATCCAAAGCCTATAAGTACCTCCTCTGTTTGTTTTCAAACACACTTTCCCTTGACAAAGGTATGTAAACATACCGCAACGTTGGGAAGTTGGCTGTTTTTAACCAAAGCTGTTTAATACCTCATATACACACAAGCACTCTCAGAAATAATTTCACAAAAGTAATAGTGATCGTTTCTTTCAATTCCCATTTGCAAAATCCTGCTGATGTCTGAAGAATGGTTTGAAACCAGCACCTGTTCTTCCAACTGCCCTACCTTTTGAACACAGAAGAATGAAAATATTTTAGCCTTTTTCAGAGCCCTTGCCATAATGGTGACAGGGTAGAACTTCCTGTACCTGGCAATACTCTTCTCCGACTTTCACAGATGAAAAGCATCCTGCTTTACTTGCCTTGCAGTATTATCAGTTTTGTGCTGCAGAATGTCATTGTTCTGATATCGTTTTGTATATATTTTATATATCTGTGTGTATATTAGGAAACTAAAATTAGAATTATCAGCAACACTTTACATTTTGTCTTTAATTACTGTGTATTTACATAGAAGTTACTTAGTAACTACTTGTGTACTTACACATAATTACAATGTTGTTATGCAGAGTTACAATGTACTTAATGTATAAATATTTCTGTGCAAAAAATGTACACATTAAGTGCATTGCAACTATACATAATAACATTGTAATTATGTGAAAGTACACATGGATTTACTAAGTAACTACAATGTAACTCCACAATAATTAGAACCACATTGTAAAGTGTTACCGAATGATCTGTGAAATTGTGGAAGGATAGCATTGTGCTCAAGGCAAGCTAGCAGCAGGAATAGCAGATGAGATGCTCTGATTTTACACTAAAACAAAAGTGGCCTCATACAAACAAAATGCAAAACAATGAATAGTCATCTTAGCGAAGGCTATCGCAGTGTAAAGGAGCAAGGTAACAGGCCCCTGCTGTTTTGGGGTCGCTTGCAGAACTGGAGTGCTTTCTCCCTGCTCCTCCTTTATCAATCAATCAATCAATTTTATTTGTATATAGCGCCTTTTCCTGTACAACATGTCAAAGGCTGTACATAGCATAAAATACATCAGTAATTGTTAATAAAATTACATCAGATACATAAAAAAATACATTAGAAACAACATTTAAAAACAAAGCAATTTTTTAAAAGAGAGTCAATACAAAGCTATTACAATATATAAATACATTAGAAACATCCATGAAGTTATACTAAAAAAGACAGTGAAGAGATGCTTCAACCTCCCAATGTAGCGCAATGAGCTGATGGAACAGCTAACAGCCCAGCTCCTGAGGAGTGTAGCTGATGCCCAGGGACAAATATGAAGGACCAGTTCCCTGGACAGCCTTACATGTGGTCAGGCGAAACTGGCAATACATTAACCAATTTAGCTTGACCACATTCTCACCTGTTTTTCTATCCTTTCCAATTAGGCCAGGCCTCCCAGTCAAACACATTCTCATGTTTGTACAGTATTTTACATCCCGATTCACAATACATACTCTTATTACCAATATTTACATATATATCTATTTGCTTGTGCATGGAGCCTATCAATGAAGGAGCCTGTGAGTGGCTTACTGACCTTATCAACATTATTAATATTGTTGTTGTTGTTGTTCTTCATTTTCTTTTAACAGAAGGATAGAGAAGTCAAAAAACCTTGTCACCATTGACAGAGATGCTTTTCAGAATCTCCCGAATTTAAAATATTTGTAAGTAAAAATAAAACGGTTGAATTAGTAAAGAGACACCTGTTGAATAGTCCTCGTTGAGCTCTATTTTCAAGTACAGCAGTGGGTGATTGAGTCGCGCTGTCCTGTAGTTGATGAGTTGTGTAGTAACAACATGCTTTTCCATTTCACAAGGCCTTGGTCAATCCTCAGTCACTACCAGCTGTATTTTCTTATATTATTTTCAGTTCTTATTTTAGTAAGCGCCAGCACCACCTAGCGAACCCCTACTGTGGATCAAGTTTTCTTTTGAATCACTGGAAGCACAGAGTAGGTGTTCACTAGATGCTACAGACTGCTAAAGGATCATTTTGGCTGATCTATGGCTGGCTACTAGAACTGAATAGCAGCTTCTAAACTCTAGTCAAAGCATGTTGAGAAAAAAGACCACAGGCTAGCAGAACCTTCAGTCCTAAATTAACCTGTTTACTACTAACTTCAAGCAGGCCTATCAATGAATCAGCAGTTTTGGAACAGTTTTGGAACAATGCAGACAGACCACAAACATGATTGATTTAAAAAAAAAATGCAACTCAACATGTTTAGTATGTTTTGTAAATGTATACCTCTAGCAGAATACAGTAATGCTTGAGCAGTGTCATCTCTTGAAACACATTCATGGATTGACAACCAAAAACGTTCCTAACGCTGAAGACAAAAATGCACCAAAACTACCTATTTGGTATTTTTAATTTGCAATACTTTGTTAAATTGAATAGCGTGATTTCCCTGTTTCTTTATGTTTCTTTATTTGAATGTTTCTTTATACTGTAAACTACTGTTGAAAGCTGAGAAAGTACATAGCCTCAGCAACATCACAATGTGGAAGTAACTGCAGTGAAACAGATAATCCCACTTGATTTTGTGTCAGGAATGATTTATTTGAGTACTAGATTTAATTCTGTATTAAGGCCAAGTAACCAGAAGGGGTCTGGTTTCAATCACCAGTTGTGTCATTTATTGCTTTCTCACAGGAACTATTCCTAAGTGCCTAGTAATGGCTTGTACATCTCAGAAACTTTCATTTATCATAGCTGTCTGCGCGCTAGTATAAAAGAGAGAAACTGACCAGTACAACTTCTCACAGAAATACAGTATGTTTTAAATTACTTAATGTTTGATTTGTTTTTCTCCTTTCTCAGAACCATATCAAATACCGGCCTCAATTCTTTACCAGATCTTTCAAAGATTAATTCCAGACAGCCTGGCTTTCTATTGTAAGTTCCATTTCTGCCTGATTATTTTTTCTTTATTATTATTATTCTAAATTATAGAAAACATAGTGTTGTGCTTTTAGAGCACCGCTGCTATAATATATATATATATATATATATATATATATATATATATATATATATATAGTGAGATAGAGGGTTGTGAGAGACAGCAGGGAGGGGGTTAAAACCTCCCTGCGAGGGAAATGCACAGTTTTGATTTGTGTTGCTTTATTGTTTCATTTAGTTTGCTAATTGTTTTATTGTTTAGTTTAATTGTTTTATTATTAATTATCATCCGCACCTGGGCGTTATTGGAAATTAGGCCCAGGTGCGGGGTTTAAAAGGAGAGCAGGCAGTCTGCTTGGGGCTGCTAAGGAGAAGGAGGCAGAAGGGAGTGCTCTGCTTCCTGGCAGTCCCGAGGTAAAAGGTATAGTGCAAACCTGTGTGGTTAAGTTTTGGGACAGGGAAACGGCTTAGCCGTCCTGTGGTAGTTAGGTTCCTGCGTGTGTAGTTAGTGCTCAGAAAGAGCTAGGTGTTTATTTTGTATTTTGTTTTATTGTGTGTTATTAAAAAAATAGCGCGTCAGCGCTGAAAACTCAATTTCTGTGTGCTGGGTCAGATTCTTAAAGGGGCAACGAACCCGAGTGGGTGAGTTCCTTTTACTATATATATATATATATATATATATATATATATATATATATATATATATATATATATTTTAATATATAACTGAGAGGCTGTTTGATGCTGAACAACACATTTAGACATGCTGGTATTGTACAATATCTGAACATCCAGTAGTTCATCATTTGTAGTGCATAGTTATCAAGCTGGGTACCACTGCACTTGTGGAATGCCTTGCTTATTAAAATCATGTACCTATTTTTGAAGGAGGGATGATCATCCACTTAAGAACATAAGAACATAAGAAAGTTTACAAATGAGAGGATGCCATTTGGCACATCTTGTTCGTTTGGTTGTTAGTAGCTTATTGATCCCAGAATCTCATCAAGCAGCTTCTTGAAGGATCCCAGGGTGTCAGCTTCAACAACATTACTGGGGAGTTGGTTCCAGACTCCCACAATTCTCTGTTTTAAAAAGTGCCTTGTATTTTCTGTTGTGAATGCCCCTTTATCTAATCTCCATTTGTGACCCCTGGTCCTTGTTTCTTTTTTTCAGGCCAAAAAAGTCCCTTGGGTCGACATTGTCTATACCTTTTAGGGTTTTGAATGTTTGAATCAGATCACCACGTAGTCTTCTTTGTTCAAGACTGAATAGATTCAGTTATTTTAGCCTGTCTGCATATGACATGCCTTTTAAACCAGGAATAATTATGTTTGCTCTTCTTTGCACTCTTTCTAGAGCAGCAATATTCTTTTTGTAGCGGGGTGCCCAGAACTGAACACAATATTCTAGATGAGGTCTTAATAATGCATTGTAAAGTTTTAACATTACTTCCCTGGATTTAAATTCAACACCTTTCACTATATATTCGAGCATTTTGTTAGCCTTTTTTATAGCTTCCCCACATTGTCTAGATGAAGACATTTCTGAGTCAACATAAACTCCTAGATCTTTTTCATAGATTCCTTCTTCAATTTCAGTACTCCGGGATCCCAAGATATAATTACTGAACAAGGGGTTTGATTGGAGTCAAATTGAAAATGAATGCCCTACCCCAGACATTCCAAGAAAATTCATATAGTTTGGGGTACCAAGCCTACCTGTTCAAAAACAATGTTAACCTGGTTTATTAGTCTTAGTCTGTGTTATTTGATGATGTGTTTTGTCGGTGGCACCTTTTTAATATAAATCTAAAATGTATATTAGGTATAACTCGGGTATAACGTAGCATGTATAACTCAGGTATAACGTAGCATGTTATTTCACCAGAAATGGAGGATTACATCTATACTGTATTTACCATAATCATGTTTTCTTTTTAGGGACCTTCAAGATAATCTAAACATACAAGTGATCCCTACAAATGCATTTCTAGGACTGAGCAATAGCTATATAACTGAACTGTAAGTATCTGACTACACTGCAATAAGTGTGCCATTTAGCTCAATAAAAACCCTTTGACAATTATTACAAAAAAGGTAGCTGGTTATACAACTTAACATACTTGAAGCTATAATTAATTACGGAAATACTGATTTGAGTGGCCAAATGTTCTAACCTCTTCCAGTCTCCCATTGGAACTTGTTTGTATATTTGAACAACAGTCACTCTTATAAGTTTAGACTAATGAGATAATGTGCAAGTTAATTCCATGGTTTAACATCTCATTGGATTTATAATTCTGGATCCACACACAGCATTTTAAAGGACTTCATGAAGGTGTACAGTGAAGCATGGCATTTAAAACAGTGATTAAACTTGCGCTGTCATTTCAGACGCCTGCCAAAGAATGGGATTAATGAGGTACAACGATTTGCATTTAACAACACAAAACTGGAGAAACTGTAAGATCCTTAATTAATACTTTTGGTTTTATACTTTTTAATAACATTTTACATAAAGTTTATGTAACTGCACTGTAATTACAGTGTAATAACACATCGTACAACAAGATGTTTTTAATTACAAATCTTGGCAGCTTCTTTTGTAGTCTGTATTCTGTATTTAAACTGCGTACACATAAATGTCTCTTATTGGATACAATTATGTACTTGCATATATCATGCAAAAATATTTACGTTAAGTACATTGTGACTATGCATAATAACATTGTAATTTTGTGTGAGTACAGATGTGTTTACTATGTACCTACTACTTAAATACACAGTAATTAGAGACACAATGTAACGTGTTACCCTTTTTGTATACATGCTTGTTATTTTACAGAATTCTCATGGGTAATCCTCTTGAAAACGTGCACAGTGAAGCTTTTCTGGCAGCAGAAGGTCTGGTAGTTCTGTAAGTAGACATGGTAATATTGTATAATATTGTATAATGTAATGAGGAGAACTGAACTCACCTGTGTGTCGCTGAGCAATGTTTATTGAACAGATAGATACAGGGAAACACATTAATCTGAGTTTAAAAAAAATTAACATTGCAAGTACTTACATTGAAGACTTTATATCTAAAGTAACATGTTTTCATTGTATTGATTCCTATTGGAACTACATGAAGAAAATCAATCCATATGCTGAGAATCCCATATTCTTTACTACATTGACCCAAACACAAGTTACAAGTAAAAGTTTTATATCATTAACGATATGCATTATTGAAAGACATATACTGATACCTTCTAGAAAATATATCAACGAAACTATTATCAATTTAGTATTTCCATCCTAATATAAATGACTTTTATCTATTAATTTAACTGCTAATTTTACTTGACTTCACAGGGATATTTCCAATACAAAAATCAGCACTATTCCAGAGAATATGCTCATGAATATTAAAAGACTCAGTGCTACCTCTACTTACAATTTAAAAAAGCTGCCAAACTTGGATAGTTTTACTGAACTGATTGAAGCCAACCTGACCTACGCCAGCCACTGCTGTGCCTTTGCAAACTGGAAGAAAAATCAGTGAGTAGCTGAATTGCTTCAGAATGTAATGGTATTTACATAGTAGTTACTTATTACATACATGGGTACTTACACATAATTGCAATGTTATTATGCATAGTTACAATGTTCTTAAGGTGTAAATATTTTTGCACGATATATGTAAGTATACAATTGCATTATAAAATGGTTAGGGTTATGGTTATGGTTAGGGTTAGGGTTAGCATTAGGATTATATCGTGCAAAATGATGTACACTTTAAGTACATTGTAACTATGCATAATAACATTGCAATTATGCATAAGTAAACATATATTTATGAAGTAACTACAATGTAAATACTCAGTAATTAGAGACACACTATAAAGTGTTACCAATAAAACTAAAGACATATCTTAGTCCTAGAGATTAAGATTTATTCATATTTTTATGACTGAGTGTTAAAATAGCATACCTAATAAAACTGTCAAGCTAGAAATAAACAACTCAGACTTTTAATTTAGGGGATTGCTAGTAATCGTAAATTGTGATATCAGCATACTATAGAACACTGCATCTTAATAGAGAGCTGGCCCTGATACACATCTTTTCAAATGGTCTTCAACCTTAAAGGGACTAACAGAAAGAGCTCATAAAGGTGAACTGATCATAAAAGGGGAAGCTTTCAGAGTAGATTTTCTGGACAGTGTCCTAGCCCTTCATATAGGATTGAATGCCTCGCTCAGAAACCCACATTTTTTTTATTTGTTAGATCAGCGAAAGACCCGATGTGCAACATGTCCCAAATCAACTATGACGAACCCAACTGGTATAATGAAAATTGCAAGGAGGTGACTGAAGTCGCTTGCTCTCCCAAGCCGGATGCCTTCAATCCATGTGAAGATATTATGGGATACATATATTTGAGAGTCCTAATCTGGTTTATAAGCATCATGGCCATTACTGGAAACTTTGTTGTCATTGTTGTGCTGCTGACAAGCAGATACAAGCTCACTGTGCCCCGCTACCTAATGTGCAACCTGGCCTTTGCAGACCTGTGCATGGGGATCTACTTGCTATTGATAGCTTCAGTGGACATCCAAACCCAATCCCAGTATTATAACTACGGGATAAGCTGGCAGACTGGGCCCGGGTGCAGCATTGCAGGTTTCTTCACAGTTTTTGCCAGCGAGTTCTCGGTGTACACTTTGACAGTTATCACACTGGAAAGATGGCATACAATCACCTATGCGATGCAGCTGGAGAGAAAGGTTCGTCTACGACATGCCTTGGCCATCATGATTGGCGGTTTGTCCTTCTGTTTCATTATAGCCCTCCTTCCCATCCTTGGGGTCAGCAGCTATATGAAGGTCAGCATCTGCTTGCCGATGGACATCGAGAGTCTGGTCTCTCAGTCTTACATTGTGTTCACACTGCTGCTGAATGTGATAGCGTTCATCGCCGTCTGTGTCTGCTATGTAAGAATCTACCTGACGGTAAGAAACCCGAACTTCATCTCCAGAAACAGCGACACAAGGATTGCCAAGCGCATGGCCATCCTGATCTTCACTGACTTCCTCTGCATGGCACCCATCTCCTTCTTCGCAGTCTCAGCCTCCTTGAAGGTGCCCCTTATCACTGTGACTAATTCCAAAGTCCTGCTGGTGCTCTTTTACCCCATCAACTCCTGCTGCAATCCCTTTCTCTATGCCTTCTTCACCAAAACCTTTAAAAGAGACTTCTTCATTCTCATGAGCAAATTCGGGTGTTGTAAAATGCAGGCCCAGAAATACAGAACCGAGACATCTTCTGCTCACAACTCCCATAATAGAAATGGAACTCCCAAAACTAGCGAAGGCACTCTTTACTCCCTGGTGTCCCTACATCACTCCCATTGACTGTATATACTATATGTACAGTATACAGCTATGGCCAAAAGTTTAGCATCACCTAGAATTTTAGGATTGAGCAATAATTTAAATAAATATATATATACAGATGAACCTGCTTTGTATCATGATTTTCGTGAATGCATAATTCGTGATATAAAGCGGGTCATGATATAAACCGGGTTTCACGTTTGCCTGTGACAGCACACATTACGAGTGCGAGAAAAAAAGAAAGAAAACTAACGGTGAATTAAAGAGCAGTGTTTTAATACTGTACATTTAGTCGTTCTTTACATTTAAACAAATACATGTAGTTTACCACAGGACAAATACGTTTTCTATGATTAACTAGAACGAAACATTTCGTGCCATTATCTAAAAAAGGCATGAATTGTCGTCTGATCAGAGCTATCAATTAGGCGGTGCCTGATTTTTTTCAATGTTATTAAATAAAGGCCAATTACTAAATTCATTCTGTCCAAGAAATTGCCTCAAAATCTTAAGTGACTTTTGTGCTTCAGATGTGTATACAGCTGCTCCAGGTAATTCACCTTCCTCATCGGATGCAGAATCAGCAGCCTGAAGTTGGTTCTGTTTCTTTTGCTGGATATCCCCCACGATGTGCTCATCTCACAATGACTCAATGCATTCAGCATCATTATCCACATTGATGAAAACATTGAACTCATTCTCTGGAAACCCCTCTAGGACCACCGGTTCCACCGGTCCTATTTTGAAAAGCCAGATGAACGGAAGCAGTTAACAATGGTTTCACTTTTACAGTCCCAACCTTCCTTGATCAACAGCATAGTTGTAAACAGGTCTATTTGCTTTGAAAAATCAGCTCAATGTTGTCAAGTTTGATTGGAGGATGAGCAGGACAATTATAGACAATGAGCGCAATACGGCGATGCTGTGCTTTAAAAACATAAGAGAATTAACATAAGAAAGTTTACAAACGAGAGGAGGCCATTCAGCCCATCTTGCTTGTTTGGTTGTTAGTAGCTTATTGATCCCAGAATCTCATCAAGCAGCTTCTTGAAGGATCCCAGGGTGTCAGCTTCAACAACATTACTGGGGAGTTGGTTCCAGACCCTCACAATTCTCTGTGTAAAAAAGTGCATCCTATTTTCTGTTCTGAATGCCCCTTTATCTAATCTCCATTTGTGACCCCTGATCCTTGTTTCTTTTTTCAGGTCAAAGAAGTCTCCTGGGTTGACATTGTCTATACCTTTTAGGATTTTGAATGTTTGAATCAGATCGCCGCGTAGACTTCTTTGTTCAAGACTGAATAGATTCAATTCTTTTAGCCTGTCTGCATACGACATGCCTTTTAAACCCGGGATAATTCTGGTTGCTCTTCTTTGCACTCTTTCTAGAGCAGCAATATCCTTTTTGTAACGAGGTGACCAGAACTGAACACAATATTCTAGGTGAGGTCTTACTAATGCATTGTAGAGTTTTAACATTACTTCCCTTGATTTAAATTCAACACTTCTCACAATATGTCCGAGCAACTTGTTGGCCTTTTTTATAGCTTCCCCACATTGTCTAGATGAAGACATTTCTGAGTCAACATAAACTCCTAGGTCTTTTTCATAGTTCACTTCTTCAATTTCAGTATCTCCCATATGATATTTATAATGCACATTTTTATTGCCTGCATGCAATACTTTACACTTTTCTCTATTAAATTTCATTTGCCATGTGTCTGCCCAATTCTGAATGCTGTCTAGATAATTTTGAATGACCTTTGCTGCTTCAACAGTGTTTGCTACTCCTGCTATTTTTGTGTCGTCTGCAAATTTAACGAGTTTGCTTACTATACCAGAATCTAAATCATTAATGTAGATTAGGAATAGCAGAGGACCTAATACTGATCACTGTGGTACACCACTGGTTACCTCGCTCCATTTTGAGGTTTCTCCTCTAATCAGTACTTTCTGTTTTCTACATGTTAAACACTCCCTAATCCATGTGCATGCATTTCCTTGAATCCCCACTGCGTTCAGTTTGTGAATTAATCTTTGAGAGACGTGTCCCACTGTTTTAGCCAATGCTCGAAAAGATATGATATCACCCACGCATTCGAGTTGTAAGTGTAAGGGATGGGCAGATTACGAACTCCACGGAGACAACAAGGTTGTTTAGATATTCCAATCAACAAAAGAGGCCTCTTTTCACCAGCCATACTGCAACAAACCATGAGCATGACCCGGTCTTTTGCGTCTTTGCCTCCAAAGTGCATGGTTTTATTGAGTCCCGTCTCTTCAACATTCTACACATCATCTGGCTTGTAGCATTGAATAATTGCAGGCAGCTCATTTTCAATCCAGTTGTTCACAGAAGAAACATCTGCATCCTCATTCTCTCAGTGAGCTCTCTTGAACACAATCTCATTGCGTTTCTTCCAGCGATCAAGTCACCCGCTGGTTGCCTTAAAGTCATCACCATTCAGGTCAGCAGCAAACTTTAAATCTTTGGCTTTTAAGATTTCTCCGCTAACAGGCAAGTTTAAGGCTGTGGCAGATTGAAACCATCGAAACAGAGCTTCATCAACATCAGCAGCATGACTGGTGCATTGACGTTTTCGTTTGACATTTGAAGTGGACTGTTGTAAAACACTGTTTTGATTTTTGTAAATTTTGCTGACTGTAGATGGATTAATTGAGAACTTTTTTGCAACCTCAGCAAATGAAAGTTTTGGTGGTCCTTCGCAGAGGCATATTATCTCTGCCTTTTGTTTGCTAGTTAATTCAGTTCACTTGCAAGCCAACATTCTCAATGCTTCCCAGATAGCACAATGACGTTGTATCCCATTAAGACCGCCCACACATTTGACAGACTGCACAAAATGTCAGTTTATCAGCCGAGATGATTATTGGTTGTTAGTTGCTTTGGAAATTAATTATATCCTGGGGTTACTTAGTAGAGCCCTGCCATGTAGCATTTGACAGGCGGCACAAAAAGTGACAATAAGCGGGTGCATGGTGATAGGTTTTTAAAAAATCGAGATAATAAACGGGGTATGATATTAAGCTAGGTGATATAAAATGGGTTTATCTGTATCTGAACATAATTTAGAACTTTTATTTAACATCATGTAATCAATCACAAAAGCCATAATAGTAGTGCAGTATTTTAGGTTAGATTTCAAAATGCCAAATTTAATTTTTGTGTGATAATTTGGTGTTTCATTCAACTTTATGAAGCAAATTAGTTATGATGCAAAACTTTTGTCCAGAGCTGTACATGGAGGTGTGATCTGGCAGGGCTGGAGATGAACCAGATAGCTCAAGAATATCAACCAATTAGAAGAAGACAAAGCGATATTGCTATTTCCTGATTGTTCTCTTTTTTTTAAAACAAGACACGGCACGTTTAAATCATTTCCTATTAGTGATTAGCGGCTTTGCAGTCTTGCTTTTGTATTTGTTTATTTGTTACTTAACACCAATTCAAATAAACAAGCAAAATCTTAATTAATTGCAATCTTAATCAGCAATGTTTGTTCCCACTATTTTGGTTTGGGTAACATGTTATATTGTGTCTATAATTACTGTTTAGTTACATAGTAGTTACTTAGTAAATACTTGTGTACTTACACATAATTGCAATATTATTATGCATAGTTACAATGTACTTAATGTGTAAATTTCTTATTGTGTCAATCTCCATATATGTAAGTACAAAAGGGTTAGGGTTAGGGTAAGGAGGGTTGGGGTTAGGGATGGGGTTAGGTTTAGAGTTAGGGATAGGGCTAGGGTTAGGGGTAGGCTTAGGCTTAGGGTTATGGTCATATGCAAAAAAATTACAGCATCCAATAGTGTATAGTAAAACTTGTCCAACCCGGCAGGTCATGGGACCAGAAAAGTGTGCCAGATAGTACAGAGGTCTAATACTGTACCCATTATTTTCAATAGAGATTTGGTCGCAACCCCAAAATGATGCCAATACAGAATGCCAATATGTAGAGTGGCGAGATTACACAGGTTTTATTGTGTATCAAGCTACTGTCTCTTAAAATAATAAAAGGTACAGAAATATTTATTAAAAATGGTTTTGTTTACACTCGTATAGTCTTTAGCCGTGTTTGGTGTACTTTGGTATGATATTATGCCCATTATTTATTTGATTTATATGTTGTTATTGTTTTTTAAACGGGAGTCATCAAGTGCGTTGTATAAGTGCAACTTTGAAGCTGTCTCAAAAAAGAACCTGAGTTACCTGATGTGGGCCCGACATGGCCTGAAAAGAGTTTTACAAAGTCAGGATGTGATGACTAAAATTGAAATGTATATACTAAATGATTTTAAACAACAAGATAACTATCATTTTTCAGACCTATAAAGGGGTTATGTAACACAGCCAAGATCGTGACATAATATGCAAATGTATTTAACAGTAATGAACATATACTAATTGATATGAAGTATGAGAATAAAGCTTATTTTGTTTGCAATATGTTGTGTTATCCAACGTTTTGGTATCTTCAACATACCTTTGTCGAGGGTATTTGAAAACAAACAGAGAAAGTACTTTTAGGCTTTTGATGCCATGGTAACCACACTTTATTTCTATTTAAATCATTGTCATTTCCTGCATAGTTATAAACCTCCAGGCATCATGGTATTGAGTCTATTTATCCATTTATTTTCCTTTATTATTTTATATTGTACATTATCTAATTTAGTTTCTTCTAAAGCTACACATTTAGGTCATTCATGTTATGTTTATTTTTTGTTGGTTCATTTAAATTTTTTTATTTCTCATCTTTGCTTGTTATTTTTTATATAATCTCTTTAATTTTATACAGAATGTTATAGAATCCCTTAATACTGTGTAACCCTTTTGTATCTTCATTTGCTGTGTAGAAACTATTTACATAGCCAGAACACATGCTCATTTAAAAAATATGTCTGTTATCATATAGACCGGGTATAATAAGTAAGTTCTCAGTTTGCCTGTCTTACTTTTAGGCAGTGTTTACTGTTTGACTTCCTGCTGTAGGTCATTTTCCCTCTAGAAAAAAAGTCAGAAGCATGTCATTTGCTGCAAATCATGTGAGTCAATTGGGGATGAAGCTGATTGGTTAATGAAAGAGGGAACTGAATAGAGGCATGCAAAAAGCTTTTGTTAACTTACAATTGTACCATATATTATTTTTAATGCGGTTCTGTCAAGAACATTTGAAAGTCCTGGAACATTCTCTAGATAAATGACAGCTGGTGATTTTATGTGACACTTGGGAGCAACCCTACTGTACAGTAAAACTTTATATGACTAGATCAAACTATAAGACTAGATCTGGATGATGTTTACATGTCAAATAAATAAACAATAATGCTGTACAAAGAAGTGTTGTGTTTAATTTCCTCTCAGCTTGATCGACTCGTGTCCTGCTAGAATACAGTGGGGGGGGGGGGCGTTCAAATGTGTCGAGCATTTCTTGGTCGCCCAGCAATCTTCAACGTATAGCTATGTTGTGCAGGATGCAACATGCGATAATGATCCTAGCCACAGTTTGGGGGTCGTATTGAAGCACACACCCTGATTTGTCGAGGCACAAAAACCTCATTTTTAGTAAACCAAATTTTCACTGTTTTCCTACACATTATTATTATTTATTTCTTAGCAGATGCCCTTATCCAGGGCGACTTACAATTGTAAGCAAATACATTTCAAGTGTTACAATACAAGTAATACAATAAGAGCAAGAAATACAATAACTTTTGTTCAAGCAAAGTACAAGTGTGACAAACCACAATTCAATAATACTGCTGCTGTACACATCTCCCTCGTAAAGCTTTATCCATGAGGAAGTGCAACTGGTTCTTGATGCAGTGATTTAAAAATAATAATAATTTAGCTTGCTTTGGATGTGGATCAATCACATTTTAAAGCACAATGCATGGGTGAAGACAACGTGGGATTATATTATGGAGAGATGACCCAAGCAGCTGACAGCACACCAGCATGCAAAATGAGACTACATACTAATGATAGGGTAAGCAGAATCAACCATACTTTATTACTGTCTCAGGACTCTCTGTGCTGACAGACTAAATAGGCATGCAAAATATCTCTATAAGTATGTCCCCGTTAGACAGCGCTTCATGTAAAATAACTATAATCAATCACAAGACAAGCAGAGACCCTTCCTGACACTCCCAGGGTAATGAAGATTTTTTTCCCACCAGCAAACATTTGTTTCCCCCTACATGCATGTTGGTTATTTATCCTATTTTAATATAAATGATGCATGTATAATGATAGCGAATGTCAGCAATGTTTGCAGGCTGTAGCTGAGACTGGACCTGTCAGAGGGGACTGGATGGTACAGGTTAGGGTTAGGGTTGGGGTTAGGGAAAGTGGTCTTAAAATTAAGGTTTTAGTTGAAAATGCACTGATATAGACTTAAATGCAAAGACGGGTGACTGTTACAAAAAAAATATGTGGGTACAAATAATTGGAACGGGGGTAACGAATATTCTTTCCCGGGGGAACAAATATTCAGGAGGAACATATATTCTCTGACACCGGCACTCCCAGTTAGCTATTGAGTGAATCTATTACAGACATGTTTTAATTTAGGTACTTTTGCTGTACAATAGGTCATTCATAACTCTAAAACATTCAATGTTGGTATATGTAGTAATATTAAAGAAACATAAAATTTAACGACATTGTCTTTCTCAATGCCTTTTATTGAATAATATAGTAATATATAAGTTTCATATAAACATGTACGGTCTTCCAAATTCTAATTGAGAGTGTGTAATTTACATAATCAAGGCATTTAAATATATAATTACATAATTCACTTAAACTGTGTTTTTATGCAGCACCCTTATCTTCTATTTCATTTACTCAGCACATTCAGTGCATGCAAGGTCGGAGTGACCCGAGAGATCACTTTTTAAGTATCTTTGTTAGAGAGAAATGGGGAAATTATAAGAGGAGTCAAGAGGAATAGAAATTAAAGTCAGCTTTTCTGAGAATGACATTTTTAAAATTTTTATTTTGAAAAGGGTTTGGTAAAAACATCACATCTTGCCTCGTGTATACACTATGCTACCCTCAAACAAATGCTGATTTTGGGACATAACTGGGAGACAACTTTACCATCATCACAACCTTTATTACCAACCAGTTTGCTCTGTATGGAGACTACCCCTGAAAACTAAAAGCAAAGAGATTGAGATATACTAAATTAGAAAAAGTATACAAAAAGTAGAAAAAAACATGATGTAAGATAATTTTTTATGAATGAAATTCATAAAAAATGTGTAATGGAAATCAAATCATAAAAACATCAAGCATATTTTACACTTCCAGTACCAGAACAAATCATTATTCGAATAGCTAGTATGTTATTTGTCTTTAGATAAACAGTATGTCCAATGATCGACATAGAAAGGATTTATATCTTACCTCAACCCATTAGGTACTACACGCAGGCAATAAAAATGTGCATTATAAATATCATATGGGAGATACTGAAATTGAAGAAGGAATCTATGAAAAAGACCTAGGAGTTTATGTTGACTCAGAAATGTCTTCATCTAGACAATGTGGGGAAGCTATAAAAAAAGGCCAACAAGATGCTCGGATATATTGTGAGAAGTGTTGAATTTAAATAAAGGGAAGTAATGTTAAAACTCTACAATGCATTAGTAAGACCCCATCTAGAATATTGTGTTCAGTTCTGGTCACCTCGCTACAAAAAGGATATTGCTGCTCTAGAAAGAGTGCTATGAAGAGCGACCAGAATTATTCTGGGTTTAAAAGGCATGTCATATGCAGACAGGCTAAAATAATTTAATCTGTTCACTCTTGAACAAAGAAGACTACGTGGTGATCTGATTCAAGCATTCAAAATTCTTAAAGGTATTGACAATATCGACCCAGGGGACTTTTTCGACCTGAAAAAAGAAACAAGGATCAGGAGTCATAAATGGAGATTAGATAAAGGGGCATTCAGAACAGAAAATAGGAGGCACTTTTTTACACAGGGAATTATGAGGGTCTGGAACCAATTCCCCAGTAATGTTATTGAAGCTGACACCTTGGGATCCTTCAAGAAGCTGCTTGATGAGATTCTGGGATCAATAAGCTACTAACAACCAAACAAGCAAGATAGGCCGTATGGCCTCCTCTCGTTTGTAAACTTTCTTATGTTCTTATGTTCTTATGTCAATTTGCCTCCTCCTCCCCAGCCTCCACCTGCTATCATGCCCCAATGCCTATGGCTTCCCTACAGTCAAGTTCTCCACTTATCTGCAAGCTAATGTATGGGTGGAAGGATTTGGACGGGTTGGCCTGACAGTTCTTTCCCGGGACGGGAAGTTGGTCAGTCTAGAAGAAGGCGAGACTCTGTTGCAGGAACGTATTGACCCGGAAGGTAAACAATGTAGCAGCTGCAGACAGTAGAGACAACTGCAATCGTTTACCAAGGGGTCATGCGTGATAGCATAAAGGTGGATCGTAAATCTTTTCCTTCGCTTGGTTTAGAGGAGCACGGAACTGGAAGGACCGGGAGAGTTACCAAACACAATTGTATTGAGAAAAGAGTTTGTGAGTGTTTTGTTTGTTTCGTTGTTGTTAGTAATTGTCTTTATGAAAATCACTAGACGGCTAACACGTCTCCGGAGCTGTCGCATTTGGGCCAGCACTAACAGGAGCAACACTATACCCCAATCACTGTTTAATTATTATCACCCACCACAAGCACTACTGCACGCACCCAGGACTAGAAATTTGACAAATTGCACCCTGTTGGTATGTATAGCAATGGTATTTTATATTGGTTTCCCCTGTTAGCTTCAGCACTGTTGCAGGTCAGGGGTAGAGAGAATTTAACACAGAACAAGAACAGGAGAGAGAAACTAATAAAGTGAAGCTTGAGATGTGAGTTAAGTTAATGAAGGTAGGAACAGTTCTGTGTTCTGTGTTGAATTGTAATGTATACTTTTTTTATTTGAAAGCTATTGGCGCTACCTTCCTAAATCAGTCATTCTTTTATTACTGTTTTTATTTCCGGCAACGTGTGTCACAAGCTTGTTTAAATACACAGGCTGTGATTTCGTAGGGCAGGTCATTGAAACCTGAAACAATCCAGCTGTTTTGCAATCTGAGGTGAATAATTGGTTCCTGAGTTTTCTTTAAGCTTAGAATTATCTCTCATAGAAACACACAATGACACACAGATCTCTGGTATTCTTCTTAGGGCTGTCACCTGATTGTTAAAAGTTTAAACTCCCTTTAGAAAGCCTATATTCATCCAATAGGAAACATCGATAATATTAATGCTATAGTATTGGTAAACCCATTGATATTGTGCATCTTTCGGTATCTGACCCCTTCCATTGCAATAGGTTAAATGGCCAGTGGAATGAAAATGACAACAGGAGTTAGGAAGCATCAGAAATGTTTAATTGTTTTTAGAAATGCTAACAGAAACTTAATACATTTTCACATTTTTGTTTTTTTAGTCGAAAGTTTTGTCATTAAGTTTCCTTTTGCATTTCTAAATTCACCACTATTTAGTGTTTTATAGTTATGAATGCACTTTTAATTTTATAGCATGATGCCTTGGAAATATTTAGCGTTGTCTCACTAAAGAAAAACAAAACAGAGGGCACAGAAACTTTATAACATGTTCTTCCAGATCATTCAAAGTTTGATTGAAGGGCTTTTATTTCAAAGCTATTAATCATGAGCCTAATTAAAACGCACACACACACACACACACACACACACACACACACACACACACACACACACACTCTGCTTCCTCCTTTCTATCCTGACAAGTCCAAAATGGAATCATTAGAAACACTACTCAAGTATCTGGAAGCTGAAGAACTAGATAGAATGAGAAATGAGTATACAATTCAGCTGAAAAAAATACTGTAAGTATACTGCACACCTCATTTTTAACTGTATATCACTCACAATGTGTGAAAGGGTGCGCACTAGACAGTTGCTAAGCAATGCAGGCCCCAAACGTGTTGTCTGCAACTCCTGTTTTATCCATAGGCTTATATGTTTGTAAGCAAAAAGAATGACGCTTGGGAACTGTAAAGACTATATTCAGTTCACCATGAACCCTAAGTGTATAGCGCTTAGGCTATACGTTATTTTGCAAAGCCTGCAACAATTCTTGACATGCTCAGTGGCTGGAATGAGGGTATATTATTTTGTAAACATGAAACATCTATGAAACATTATTTAAAAAGATGTATTTGCTGTCAAATTTTACTACTGCCATCTGCTGGTAGGAGTACAAACTACAATAGTGTGGACAGTAACACACTATATTTTGTCCACTCATGTGACCTGCTCAGAGTTGGGAATTGGAACACATTTTTACTGGCCTTTACTTCTACTCTTTAAAATCCCAAGGTTTTTAACTTTTTATAACTGTTTAGAAAACAAACAGTTTACTTTTTTCTCAGACCAATTTAACCTGGATCTCAGCCAGCCAGGTTCAGAGTAGAGCAGCCATTCTCCTACAGGTAGATGTAAAAGAAGACATGCCGGCTCTACAAAGACAGTCTGCTTCCAGCCATGCAAATGAGAAATGTCAAAATTCTTCAACACAGGAAGCATGCCATTTTAATCATTTCAGCAGTAAGTAACTTTGCAATAATACAATCCTTCTATAACTAATAATAATAAGGCTTAAGTCTCAGTAGAGTTATATAGAGCCAAAACTGGAAGTGGTTTACGGGTCTACTGTGTTGAGTTATTCATCTTTAAAGGTTAAACGTGTGTTATTCAAAAGCTATTTCAGGTAACACTTTACATTAACATTATGATTTTTAAAAGGGGCAGAAGGGAAAAACAGGTCGCAAAACACCTTTGCGACACCAGATAAGTTGCAGAATGTATTTTCAAAAATCGTATAAGTCAGTGGCGCAATGGAATTGTAGGCTTTGCGCTTTTTTGAAAATACACTCGCATTACAGCTTGTTAAGTAATTGAAATTCATAACTGGTTCTATTTGGCAAATAATGCCTTATTTTCAAAAGGTGCAAAACACCAAAATACACTTGCTAATTGAGACACGCCCCCTCTTGTGTCTTTTTAAACTGAGACCGCTGACAGGGCTACTGAGCTGCAATCAACAATGGAGAATATCGAAGTGCTTCCAATTATTCGACTGCAGCACGAGAGGGAAGGGAAGGGATGAGGAAAAAGCAACCCTACACTAAACAAAGAATATTTCCTCCCTGTCAGACAGTTCTAGATCTAACTATAAAACAAGTTATGCGTCGATACAGATTGGATATAGGCACTATAACAGAGCTGTGTGATCTGCTTAAGTTTGATTTAGAATCACAAATAGCCCGCAGTCAAGCTATATCTGTACCTGTAAATGTTACAGTAGTGATTCATTTTCATGCAACAAGTGACATTCAGACAACAGCTGGGGACAGACCCGGTATCTGTCAGTCTTCTATGTCAAAGATACTGACTGATGTACTGACGTAGGGCAAGGGTATATATTATTTCCAATTGGGGATGTGGAACAAAATAGAACCAAACACAAATATTATCAGTTGTCTGGCTTCCCAAACGTGTTTGGTGTAATAGATTGCACACATGTTGCAATATCCCCAGATTCAAGGAATGAAAACATCATTGTTTAACTGCAAGTTTTATGCGATGCTCAATGTATTATCACGGATGTAGTTGCTAAGTACCCTGGCTCATGCCAAGACTCATTTATCATGGAGAACAGTGCCTGGTTCAGAAGATTCGAACAGGGGCTTATAAGTGGAGGCTGGCCTATTTTAGAATATATTAAATACATAATTAACATATGACCATTTGAAACATATGTAACAAATGCATATTAATGTTTAACCCTAACCCTAACCCTAAATCTATCTTTAAACCTAATCCTAACCCCCTGTGATGGGGTGCCAGCTCGCTCCAATAATTTGTGTTTTGTTATTGTTGTTATTTTTACTGTTTTCATTATGTTTTTGTGATTCTTGTTTTGTTTTGGATTGGCAGGGAGGGGGTTAAATTCCTCCCTGTAAAGTGCATGTGAGAATGTGGCTGGAGCCTTAAGTGTTTAATTGTTAATCATTAGTTAATTGGGCTCCAGCCACAGACTATAAAAGGGCAGGTGAAACCCTTTGTGGGAGAGGAGTTTTTGGGTGAGTTTTGTTTGTTGGTGTTCTGTGCTGTTTAGTTTTTTGAAAAAGAAACTGTAGTGAAGGCTAATGCCCAGCCTACATTTCTGTATTTTGTTTGAACCTTTTTGTTGGCCCTTGTGCCTGTTTATTTGATTATTTGTCTCTGAGCCTCAAACCTCTGTCATCCTGCCACACCCCCCCTAACCCTAACTCTAAACCTAACCCTTTTCTGATACACTTGTGTACTTACATATATTGTGCAAAAAGATTTACACGTTGTAACAATGCATAATAACATTGTAATTATGTTTATCTATGTAACTACTATGTAAACACAAGGTAATTAGAGACACTTAATGTAAAATGTTACCCTATTTAAAAGGTTATTTAAAAACTATGACTTGATTGTCATAGGGAAAGCATTAGCAAACAGCAGCCTTTCAACATTCAGCAGTCAGATGTATTTCTTCTTCGGTATGCAAGGTTACATTCGTCTTTTCTGCTGTAAAATATACACATTAAGAAGGCCATGCACATTCCACAGAGATAAAAACTGTGTTATTCACCCAATGCCATGCTTCAGCTAAAGCTGCTGGAATCCAGATCTGGTCTAGTGGAAATCATTCCAAGGTTATCTGCAGTTACAAAAGGAAAATAATCTGGCCATGTATCTTTTTTTATTTTGTTTTTTACTTTTAGTGTAATATTACTGCATACATTTGTGAACAAAATGTTCAGTTTTTCTCTCCAGATTAATGAGCTTTGAAGATAGGTTGAAGGAATTGAATTTATTAAGCCTAGAACAATTTTCTAGGCTTAATAATGTTGAATAATATGTATATTGTTGAATTATATATATATATATATATATATATATATATATATATATATATATATATACACACACAGTATATGTATATATACAGTGCCTATAGAAAGTCTACACCCCCTTAAACTTTTTTCACATTTTGTTGTGTCAGTGCCTCAGAGTTTCATGCATTTAAGAACTGCAAAGATCTCACTCACTGTTTACAGGCCACTGTCATTTCCACTATTAATGATGCTATCTCAAACAATGTGTTACCCACGTCTTCACATAATCTAATAGTGGAAACCCCTGTTGCAGTCGTTTTTACTTACTACCAAAAATCCACAAACCAAACAATTCAGGCCGCCCAATTGTTCAGCCTGTTCCTGTCCAACAGAACTGATCTCCAAAACCTGCTGCCCTCTGCAAGAAAGCTGAAACTGGGCCGGAAGTTCACCTTTCAGCATGACAATGACCCAAAGCACACAGCTAAAGCTACACTGGAGTTGCTAAGGATCAAAAAGGTAAATGTCCTTGAGTGGCCCAGTCAAAACCCCGACCTAAATCCAATTGAAAATTTGTGGCATGACTTGAAGATTGCTGTCCATCAACACTCCCCAAGACTCTTGACAGAGCTTGAATAGTTTTGTAATGAAGAATGGTCAAATATAGCCAAATCTAGGTGTGCAAAGTTGGTAGAGACCTATCTCCCAACAGACTCACAGCTGTAATTGCTGCCAAAGGTGCTTCCACCAAGTATTAACTCAGGAGGGGTGGAGACTTATCCAATTATGATCTTTCAGTTTTGTATTTTTAATATATAATTTTTTTCTCAATAAAAACTTTTTTCTCCTCTTACGCCCTCTAGTCCCGCGGGCGGAACACGGAACTGCACGTAAACATTATATTTCATAACTCATTTGTAATATTATTACAAAAGCAAAAGAGAAAAAAAAACTGATGAATATCAAAATCGTTGTTTTCCTACCGTCAAACCGCGAAGGAATTTTTCGAATCCGTCATTTCACCGCTGAGATATCCCATTCGCAATGTGTCTAGTACCCCCATGTTTCCAAAACAAATGTGATCGACTAGCTTGCGTTTTGCTGCTCTGGTCTTGCAACCTGATCACGTTGTAGGGGAGGTCACAAGCTTTCCATACATACCTTTACTTTGTTTGTAGCCCAATCCATTACAGAGTAATCGATGTGCAAACAAACACGCCCACCTCTTGAATGAGATAAGGGAAAAAAAAAAAGCCTTACAAAGGCTAATGCATGTGGCAATGGATAGCATGTGAGGTGCCAGAATTTAACATCCCTTTTAGAACTTAGTGTATCACTGGACATAAAGATTTACACAATGTTTATTTTTGGAGAGGTTTGGGGACCCTTGGGCTTAGCTTTGTAAAAACTCCTGTAGAATTTGATCCCTTTGTTCAAACAGTTCCAAATTTTTACCCAGTATAGTAGACATGTTGGTGAAGCACTGGAAAAAATCTGGCTCTTTTCATATGCTATAAGTTGAAAAAATGACTATAGAACATAAAAAAATGAAAAGCGTTTGTTGTTTTTTTATGTATTTTTTCTGGATATCTCCTTCCAGTGTGGTACTGAGTAAAACTTTTATCACACCTGAGGTTTTAGTCTTGATGCCCAAGGGGTTACCTTGAATTCAAGCCCTGAACCATGCCTGTGCTGTCTATACTTTGGAAGATATTGTGATTTATTTAAGGGCACAGCCCCCCAGGCGGAAATTGTCTGTGAGGGGCTGGGGTTTTGACAGGTTAATGTCGGAAAGTTGTTGTTGGGCTTCTTTTGTATAGAGGTCTTTATTCCAGACAACTACTGCTCCAGGTTTTATTACAATGTCATCTTGGTTTTGTATGTTCCGCATAAAAACAACATGGGTTTTAATAGGGAATTTTCTGGTTGAAACAGACTCGCTTATAACAGATATACCGTTTATTACATACAGTTTTCCTGTTCCGCAGGCATATGTTTTGCACTTAATACGTACAGCTAGTTTTCCTGCTCCACAGGCAGGTCTTTTGTGTTGAATGCATACAGTTTAATACATACAGTACCGTTTAATACTTACAGTTTATTTTATGCAAATAAGGTAGATCAGGGACAGTAAGGTAGGAAAACAGTTGGTGTTTACTTTTATTCTTCGATGTTTTGTTGGCACAGTCGTTGTAGAGTTTAACCGTATAACATATGCAATTTTAATTACATTTAGTAATTCTCTGGAGAGAACCCATTTCGTATTTCAGGTGAATACTTTTATTTACAATATTTACACAAAATTATAATCAATCCCAAGCGTTTTTTTGCCCTGTACGGGCTACTAACTATCTCACTTCTTCTCCCCTCTCTATACTACTGCGAGATGACAAGACTGAAACAGGCTTTGCCTGTAGAATGTCCTGATTCTGCACAACAGGAAGGTTCTGGTTGGGCTCCCGCTGGTGGAGTGAGCTCGTAACACCGGTAAGTCGACGTTGGGCTCCCCCTGGTGGAGCGAGCCAGGAACACCAGTAAGTCGACGTTGGGCTCCCCCTGGTGGAGCGAGCCAGGAACACAGGTAAGTCGAGGTTGGGCTCCCCCTGGTGGAGCGAGCCAGGAACACAGGTAAGTTGCGGTTGGGCTCTTTCTGGTGGAGTGAACCAGGAACACAGGTGAGTAGAGGTTGGGATCCCTCTGTTGGTTATCTCCTGAAACACAGCAAGAGAGAACAATGGTGCCCTCGTGTGGAGTAGGCCCGCACCACAAGCAAGATATTTAGTACTCCTTACTACCACCAGGTCCCAGAACAAACACGGATGAATATTGAATTTCTTGAAGCAGAATGATGTCACACTTGTGCTATCACTGCTGTGACTGCTTAAGAAGCCACCTTCCAACAGTAATAAACAATATTCCAATACCACGTCTTGTGCTTCACTTTCTTGACTAATAAACACTTCCCACCTTGCAGATCGCTGCTCCAGCAGCTAGAAACCAAACAGTGTTTAAACAGTCCTAGTCATTGAAACGTTGCACTTGGTTGAACAGTTTGCTGCCCTTGCAGCCAAGAACACGCAGCGTTTTATACAGTCCTGGTTATAGAAATAAAACACTGGGTAGAACATATCGCTGCTCCTGCAGCTAGTAACCAAACAGCGCTTTAAACAATACTGGTCACAGAAATAAAACACTCGGTAGAACAGTCCGCTGCTCCTGCAGCTAGGAAAAAAGCAGTGTTTAAACCAGTCCTGTGTATAACAAAAATACTCTTTATTGAACAGATATTATATATACAGTGCCTTGCGAAAGTATTCGGCCCCCTTGAACTTTGCGACCTTTTGCCACATTTCAGGCTTCAAACATAAAGATATGAAACTGTAATTTTTTGTGAAGAATCAACAACAAGTGGGACACAATCATGAAGTGGAACGAAATTTATTGGATATTTCAAACTTTTTTAACAAATAAAAAACTGAAAAATTGGGCGTGCAAAATTATTCAGCCCCCTTAAGTTAATACTTTGTAGCGCCACCTTTTGCTGCGATTACAGCTGTAAGTCGCTTGGGGTATGTCTCTATCAGTTTTGCACATCGAGAGACTGAAATTTTTGCCCATTCCTCCTTGCAAAACAGCTCGAGCTCAGTGAGGTTGGATGGAGAGCATTTGTGCACAGCAGTTTTCAGTTCTTTCCACAGATTCTCGATTGGATTCAGGTCTGGACTTTGACTTGGCCATTCTAACACCTGGATATGTTTATTTGTGAACCATTCCATTGTAGATTTTGCTTTATGTTTTGGATCATTGTCTTGTTGGAAGACAAATCTCCGTCCCAGTCTCAGGTCTTTTGCAGACTCCATCAGGTTTTCTTCCAGAATGGTCCTGTATTTGGCTCCATCCATCTTCCCATCAATTTTAACCATCTTCCCTGTCCCTGCTGAAGAAAAGCAGGCCCAAACCATGATGCTGCCACCACCATGTTTGACAGTGGGGATGGTGTGTTCAGGGTGATGAGCTGTGTTGCTTTTACGCCAAACATAACGTTTTGCATTGTTGCCAAAAAGTTCGATTTTGGTTTCATCTGACCAGAGCACCTTCTTCCACATGTTTGGTGTGTCTCCCAGGTGGCTTGTGGCAAACTGTAAACGACACTTTTTATGGATATCTTTAAGAAATGGCTTTCTTCTTGCCACTCTTCCATAAAGGCCAGATTTGTGCAGTATACGACTGATTGTTGTCCTATGGACAGAGTCTCCCACCTCAGCTGTAGATCTCTGCAGTTCATCCAGAGTGATCATGGGCCTCTTGGCTGCATCTCTGATCAGTCTTCTCCTTGTATGAGCTGAAAGTTTAGAGGGACGGCCAGGTCTTGGTAGATTTGCAGTGGTCTGATACTCCTTCCATTTCAATATTATCGCTTGCACAGTGCTCCTTGGGATGTTTAAAGCTTGGGAAATCTTTTTGTATCCAAATCTGGCTTTAAACTTCTCCACAACAGTATCTCGGACCTGCCTGGTGTGTTCCTTGTTCTTCATGATGCTCTCTGCGCTTTAAACGGACCTCTGAGACTATCACAGTGCAGGTGCATTTATACGGAGACTTGATTACACACAGGTGGATTCTATTTATCATCATTAGTCATTTAGGTCAACATTGGATCATTCAGAGATGCTCACTGAACTTCTGGAGAGAGTTTGCTGCACTGAAAGTAAAGGGGCTGAATAATTTTGCACGCCCAATTTTTCAGTTTTTTATTTGTTAAAAAAGTTTGAAATATCCAATAAATTTCGTTCCACTTCATGATTGTGTCCCACTTGTTGTTGATTCTTCACAAAAAATTACAGTTTCATATCTTTATGTTTGAAGCCTGAAATGTGGCAAAAGGTCGCAAAGTTCAAGGGGGCCGAATACTTTCGCAAGGCACTGTATATATATATATATATATATATATATATATATATATATATATATATATATATATATATATACACACAAAAATAAATATGCAAATAAAGCATATACAAGGTGCTCTTTGTCAGTGTATCTTGCCAAAGGTATGTTAAACATACCGAAACATTGGGAAGTTGGATCTGTTGAGCAAAAATCTCTCTCTCTCTCTCTCTCTCTCTCTCTCTCTATATATATATATATATATATATATATATATATATATATATATATATATATATATATATATATATATATATATATATATATATATATATATATATAATAATCTAAATCAATGAACATCAATGAAAAAATAATAAAGATGGCCAGGAAGCAACAATTATTTCTTGCAACTTTTATTGTATCATAAAGATCAGGGACCGTATAGAGCAGCACAGCACAGACGAGACATGGTCTTGCTCTTTACTATGCAAAATGCACAGCTAGTCGACAGTATACGACACATTGCGAAGGGGATATCTCAGCATTGAAATGGTGAATTCGGAAAATTACTTTGCTGTTTGACGGTAGGAAAACAACATTTTTGATATTGAGTCAGATGATTTCTGACATATAATTTGTAATTGCAGTACCATGTTCCACCTGCGGGTCAGGACGGCGTAAGCGGTTTTAAATTGCTCCCTGTCAAAACAGGTGAAGGTGCAGATGGAGATGGTGGTGGAGGTGCAGGTGCAGGTGCAGGTGCAGGTGGAGGTGGTGGTGGAGGTGCAGGTGCAGGTGGAGGTGGTGGTGGAGGTGCAGGTGCAGGTGCAGGTGGAGGTGCAGGTGGAGGTGGAGGTGGAGGTGGATGTGCGGGTGCGGGTGCAGGTGCAGGTGGAGGTGGAGGTGCAGGTGGAAGTGGAGTTTGTGGTGGAGGTGCAGGTGGATGTGCAGGTGATGGTAGAGGTGCAGGTGTAGGTGGAGGTGTAGGTGCAGGTGCAGGTGGAGGTGGAGGTGGAGGTGGATGTGCGGGTGCGGGTGCAGGTGCAGGTGGAGGTGGAGGTGCAGGTGGAAGTGGAGTTTGTGGTGGAGGTGCAGGTGGATGTGCAGGTGATGGTAGAGGTGCAGGTGTAGGTGGAGGTGTAGGTGCAGGTGCAGGTGGAGGTGGAGGTGGAGGTGGATGTGCGGGTGCGGGTGCAGGTGCAGGTGGAGGTGGAGGTGCAGCTGGAAGTGGAGTTTGTGGTGGAGGTGCAGGTGGATGTGCAGGTGATGGTAGAGGTGCAGGTGCAGGTGGAGGTGGAGGTGGATGTGCGGGTGGAGGTGGAGGTGCAGGTGGAAGTGGAGTTTGTGGTGGAGGTGCAGGTGGATGTGCAGGTGATGGTAGATGTGCAGGTGTAGGTGGAGGTGTAGGTGCAGGTGCAGGTGGAGGTGGAGGTGGAGGTGGAGGTGGATGTGCGGGTGCGGGTGCAGGTGCAGGTGGAGGTGGAGGTGCAGGTGGAAGTGGAGTTTGTGGTGGAGGTGCAGGTGGATGTGCAGGTGATGGTAGAGGTGCAGGTGTAGGTGGAGGTGTAGGTGCAGGTGCAGGTGGAGGTGGAGGTGGAGGTGGATGTGCGGGTGCGGGTGCAGGTGCAGGTGGAGGTGGAGGTGCAGGTGGAAGTGGAGTTTGTGGTGGAGGTGCAGGTGGATGTGCAGGTGATGGTAGAGGTGCAGGTGTAGGTGGAGGTGTAGGTGCAGGTGCAGGTGGAGGTGGAGGTGGAGGTGGATGTGCGGGTGCGGGTGCAGGTGCAGGTGGAGGTGGAGGTGCAGCTGGAAGTGGAGTTTGTGGTGGAGGTGCAGGTGGATGTGCAGGTGATGGTAGAGGTGCAGGTGCAGGTGGAGGTGGAGGTGGATGTGCGGGTGCGGGTGCAGGTGCAGGTGGAGGTGGAGGTGCAGGTGGAAGTGGAGTTTGTGGTGGAGGTGCAGGTGGATGTGCAGGTGATGGTAGAGGTGCAGGTGTAGGTGGAGGTGTAGGTGCAGGTGCAGGTGGAGGTGGAGGTGGAGGTGGATGTGCGGGTGCGGGTGCAGGTGCAGGTGGAGGTGGAGGTGCAGGTGGAAGTGGAGTTTGTGGTGGAGGTGCAGGTGGATGTGCAGGTGATGGTAGAGGTGCAGGTGTAGGTGGAGGTGTAGGTGCAGGTGCAGGTGGAGGTGGAGGTGGAGGTGGAGGTGGATGTGCGGGTGCGGGTGCAGGTGCAGGTGGAGGTGGAGGTGCAGGTGGAAGTGGAGTTTGTGGTGGAGGTGCAGGTGGATGTGCAGGTGATGGTAGAGGTGCAGGTGTAGGTGGAGGTGTAGGTGCAGGTGCAGGTGGAGGTGGAGGTGGAGGTGGATGTGCGGGTGCGGGTGCAGGTGCAGGTGGAGGTGGAGGTGCAGGTGGAAGTGGAGTTTGTGGTGGAGGTGCAGGTGGATGTGCAGGTGATGGTAGAGGTGCAGGTGTAGGTGGAGGTGTAGGTGCAGGTGCAGGTGGAGGTGGAGGTGGAGGTGGATGTGCGGGTGCGGGTGCAGGTGCAGGTGGAGGTGGAGGTGCAGGTGGAAGTGGAGTTTGTGGTGGAGGTGCAGGTGCAGGTGCAGGTGGAGGTGCAGGTGGAGGTGGAGGTGGAGGTGGATGTGCGGGTGCGGGTGCAGGTGCAGGTGGAGGTGGAGGTGCAGGTGGAAGTGGAGTTTGTGGTGGAGGTGCAGGTGGATGTGCAGGTGATGGTAGAGGTGCAGGTGTAGGTGGAGGTGTAGGTGCAGGTGCAGGTGGAGGTGGAGGTGGAGGTGGATGTGCGGGTGCGGGTGCAGGTGCAGGTGGAGGTGGAGGTGCAGGTGGAAGTGGAGTTTGTGGTGGAGGTGCAGGTGGATGTGCAGGTGATGGTAGAGGTGCAGGTGTAGGTGGAGGTGTAGGTGCAGGTGCAGGTGGAGGTGGAGGTGGAGGTGGATGTGCGGGTGCGGGTGCAGGTGCAGGTGGAGGTGGAGGTGCAGGTGGAAGTGGAGTTTGTGGTGGAGGTGCAGGTGGATGTGCAGGTGATGGTAGAGGTGCAGGTGTAGGTGGAGGTGCAGGTGGAGGTGCAGGTGCAGGTGGAGGTGGAGGTGGATGTGCGGGTGCGGGTGCAGGTGCAGGTGGAGGTGGAGGTGCAGCTGGAGGTGGAGTTTGTGGTGGAGGTGCAGGTGGATGTGCAGGTGATGGTAGAGGTGCAGGTGTAGGTGGAGGTGTAGGTGCAGGTGCAGGTGGAGGTGGAGGTGGAGGTGGAGGTGCAGGTGGAGGTGGTGGTGCAGGTGCAGGTGGATGTGGAAGTGGAGGTGAAGGTCTGTGTTCTGTGTTCCGTGCTGTACTGTATTTATGTCTGTGTTTGTTTACGTTTGTGAGTGTTTTGTATACCCCTTTGTTTTGGGTATATGAAACCCATATACTATTTACAGCATTTGGCAATTGCAAAGACAATATTTGTCCACTAATAATACACTGCCATAAAAATTAAAGAGGCAAAATAGATAAATAAAGCATTTTGAAACGCTTTAACCTGTTACCCATTTTCTTATTAAAATGAGAGGTCCCTTTGTTATATTTCAATGCTCCTTTTACCTTTCATCGCTTCTTTCACGTTGGCTTTATACTGTGTGTGCCTATGTGAATCTCTCCTCTTTTCTCTTTCCTTTTTCAGCATTGTTCTGCTTTTCTTCTGTTTTTCCACCAAGGGTCTGCATCACCTTTGCGGTCAGACACTCTCAGACACTCTAGCATCTGGTTCCTATGGTAACAGAAGGGATTACTGATCTCTTTCTTCTAAAAGGCACAAAACACACATGGATTTCAGTTATGTGATTTCTTTCTAAAATCCAAAGGGGAACCGTGATTTTAATTAATGTCGCAAAAATACATTGTCTTCCTACATTTAAAAAAAAATAGTATAGTACACTATATATATATATATATATATACTTGAATTTCAAATGTTGTTGAAGCTGACACCCTGGGATCCTTCAAGAAGCTGCTTGATTCTGAGATTCTGGGATCAATAAGCTACTAACAACCAAACGAGCAAGATGGGCTGAATGGCCTACTCTCGTTTGTAAACTTTCTTATGTTTCTTATGTTCTTATATTTTAAATCAATTGAGACCAATGCTCTTCATATATATATATATATATATATATATATATATATATATATATATATATATATATATATATATATATATATATTGTAAGACAGCAGGGAGGGGGGTTAAAATCCTCCCTGCGTAGGATATGTGAGCAGGCAATTTTTTAGTTTCCTTTATTGTTTGATTGTTTTGCTTTATTGTTTAATTTTAACTTGCTAATTGTTTTATTATTAATTATCCCCTGCACCTGGTGTGGATTGTTAAATTAGAACCAGGTGCAGGGTATTAAAGGAGGGCAGTCAATTTGCGCGGGGCTGTGGTGGAGAAGGAGGCAGAAGAGGTGCTTTGCTTCCTAGCAGTCAAGAGGAAACAACGTGCAGTGTGAACCTGCGTGGTTTGAATAAAATTGGTTTTGTGTGACAGGTAAGCAGCTTAGCTGTCCTGTGCTAGTTAGGTTCCTGTGTGTTAGTTAGTGCTCATTGAGGAGCTAGGTGTTTATTTTGTGTATTCTTTTTGTTTATTGTGCGTATAAAATAGTGCGTCAGCGCTGTAAAAATCAATTTCTGGTGTCTGGGTCTAGTTTTTAAAGGGGCAAGAACCGTGAGTGTGGGCGCCCCTACGACCCAGTAAAAAAAAAATGGATTTTAAAGAATTGATCAAGAGGATCAAGAGGAATACCGCTGCTCAGGAAGAGCAAAACAAGAAGTGGAGAGTGGAGTAGGGCTGCCGGAGCCGGAGCCTACAGAGCTGGACCTGCTGCTCCAGAAATGGGAGGTGGAGCTGCCGTCCCGAGAGCCAGAGGGCGTGGAGCTGCCGTCCCGAGAGCCAGAGGGGGTGGAGCTGCCGTCCCGAGAGCCAGAGGGGGTGGAGCTGCCGTCCCGAGAGCCAGAGGGGGTGGAGCTGCCGTCCCGAGAGCCAGAGGGGGTGGAGCTGCCGTCCCGAGAGCCAGAGGGGGTGGAGCTGCCGTCCCGAGAGCCAGAGGGGGTGGAGCTGCCGTCCCGAGAGCCAGAGGGGGAGGAGCTGCCGTCCCGAGAGCCAGAGGGGGTGGAGATGCCGTCCCGAGAGCCAGAGGAAGGGCAGCCAAGGGAGCAAGAGGTACCGTTGCCAGCTACAGACAAGGGGAAGGAGGTGGGAAGCCCACCACCACCACCACAACAACAACCACCCCTGCGGTCTAATCCGGTGCTGCCAGGTACAGTCCTTTACCCTTTGCTCCTGGACACCCTGCCGGTTTGCCTAGACCTCCCGGCGCTAGACCTGGAACCCAGGAGCCTACACCATCTTCACCTGGTTCCCCACTCCGCTCTCTCCGATCACCCAGACGTCGCTGGGCTGCTGCCAGACGTCGCTAGTGCTCCCCCTGTTCGCTGCTTCGCTCCCCCTGGGTGATCGGACATCGCTACGTCGCTGCAGCTGTTGCAGTCTCTGGTGTCCCGGCCATCACTGCAGTTGGCCCTGTCATCCCGGTGGGGTCCCGTGTCTCCGGGTCGCTGTCCCTTCCTGGCAGCGCCAGAGGGACAGACCCACCCTCAAGCCCGCCCGTGGAAGAGGGCGGCAATGGACAATGCTGGACTTGAGGGTGGGTGGTCTTTTAAGGGTGGAGGGAGGTGGCCGTCGAGTGGCCGGTGTCTTGAAAAGACAAGGGGGGGGGATGTGTAAGGCAGCAGGGAGTGGGATATGTGCGCAGGCAATTTATTAGTTAGTTTCATTTTATTGTTTGATTGTTTTGCTTTATTGTTTAATTTTGATTTGCTAATTGTTTTATTAATTATCCCCTGCACCTGGTGTGGATTGTTAAATTAGAACCAGGTGCAGGGTATTAAAGGAGGGCAGTCAGTTTGCTCGGGGCTGTGGTGGAGAAGGAGGCAGAAGAGGTGCTTTGCTTCCTAGCAGTCAAGAGGAAACAACGTGCAGTGTGAACCTGCGTGGTTTGAATAAAGTTGATTTTGTGTTAGTGCTCATTGAGGAGCTAGGTGTTTATTTTGTGTTTTGTTTTTGTTTGTTGTGTTTATTAAAAAAATAGCGCGTCAGCGCTGTAAAAATCCATTTCTGGTGTCTGAGTCTAGTTTTTAAAGGGGCAAGAACCATGAGTGGTGCCGGCCAATTCACTATATATATATATATATATATATATATATATATATATATATATATAATTTTTTTTTTAAGATGCCATCCATACAGCATGTATTACAAAAAGCACTTTCTACTATGCCAGCATTCTTTGCAGTGGTTCTAACACATTGTATTTCATGTGGAACCTTTAGGAGTTTGGTGTGCTGTGGAGAATATTGGATTTATTAACAACTGGGATATTTTCTGGGAAAGACTAGTTTTCTAGTTTTTTTTGGAAAAGATGGATTACATCCTAGCAGGAGGGGTTCAACTCTTCTTGCTGAGAATTTGGAAAATAATTTTACTTCTTATCTTCTTAAGTGTTGACTACATTTCCCCAATCCTGGTATTCTTCCGGATTCTAAATACTTATCTGTACAGAAAAAACATTATGTCAATATAATCTCTGAGCTGTCCTGTAATAACCATATTAAGACTATTAAATTAACATCCAGGCATTATAGCAGTAGGCACGGTAGTTCACCCCAAAGGGTTAATGTAAATAATCTTATTAGAGTCCCGACCATCACAGCTACACCTCCAGTAGTTGAAGATGTAAAATTATGCCTTGCCTTACTCAATATTCGCTCATTATTAAACAAATCCTTTCTTATCAATGATTTAATCTCACATTATAAACTTGACTTTCTGTTTCTGACTGAGACTTGGCTTAGTTTAGATGATAACATCTCCTTGATTGAAGCCTCTCCTTTAAATTATACTTTTGCTCAGAAAGTTCATTCAGAAGGGCGAGGGGGTGGATATATGCTGAATATATGTCTATACTGTCAACTAATTATGATAGGATTCTTTTACTTGGAGATTTTAACCTTCACATTGATAACAAAGCTGATTCAAAGGCTATTGACTTTTTAAGGCTCCTGGACTCTCTTGATTTTATTCAACATGTTTCAGGGCCCACCCATAATCATGGCCATACCTTAGATCTTGTCATCTCTCGGGGTCTAGTTGTTAATATCTCATCCATAATTGATCCTAATATCTCTGATCACTCTTGTATTTTATTTGAAGCCATTGTATCGGTACCCAGAAAGAGTGGGGCCCACACTATTAAAAGCTGTGTCATTAATTCTTCAACTGTACAAAGGTTTTCTGAAATAATAAGTTCAGCTCCATCACTTCCTTTGCAGTCTCTGTCTACTGAATTATTAGTTGACAGATTTAACCACCTTTGCACTACTACTCTTCATACAGTTGCTCCAGTCAAGACTAGATTAGTTTCACTTAAACATAATGCTCCCTGGATTAACAATACTATCCGTCAAATAAAAAGAGACTGTCGTAAGATGGAACGAAAATGGAGGGCTACAAAATGACATATCTATTTTGATATTATGAAAGATTATTTATAGAGGTACAATGAAGCTATAAGATCTGCAAGATGTGCATATTTCTCCAAATTGATTGAGGAAAATAAAAATAACTCCAGGGTGCTTTTCTCAACAATAGATAAATTGATAAATCCTTCATTCTCACCCATCTGCAACATAGAAGTGTCCTCGTCCAAGTGTGAAGAATTTCTCAACTACTTTGAAAATAAAATAAAGACTATTAGGGAACAAATTCCATCTTATGGTTCTAATTTAATTATTTCAGATAGACTGGGGAAAACAGTGATGGAATCATTTTCTTGTATTACTGTACAGGAACTAAACATGATTGTCATGCACATGAAATCCACAACTTGTATGTTAGATCCCATTCCAACAAGGTTTCTGAAGGATGTCCTTAGTTACTTGTGTAATGATATTCTTGCCATTATGAATAGTTCGCTGGAAAATGGAATAGTTCCGGCTTCTTTCAAAATTGCTCTGGTTAAGCCCCTACTTAAAAAACCCAACTTAGACAGTTCACTTCTGAGTAACTTCAGACCCATTTCAAATCTCCCTTTTCCAGCAAAAGTTCTTGAAAAGGTAGTGCTTAAACAACTTAATGGCTTCCTGATTACTAATAATATGTTTGAAAAGTTTCAGTCTGGGTTTCGTTCAAATCACAGTACAGAAACTGCCCTGGTAAGAGTAACAAATGACTTATTAATGAGTGTAGATTCAAATGCTATATCCATTCTTGTTCTTTTGGACCTTAGTGCTGCGTTTGATACTGTGGGTCATTCCATCTTAATTGATCGTCTTAAGGGATGGGTGGGCCTAGATGGTAAAGTACTAAACTGGTTTAGATCCTACCTTACAAACAGACAGTTCTTTGTTTCACTTGGGGAGTCTGTGTCGGGTTTAGCAAATATTACCTGTGGTGTCCCTCAGGGTTCGATTCTTGGTCCAATATTATTCTCTTTATACATGTTACCTCTAGGCCAGATTATTCATAAACATGCTGTAAATTTCCACTGCTATGCTGATGATACACAGTTATACATCTCTGTGAAACCTGGTGACATTAGCACAACATCAGCCTTATTTGAGTGTATCACTGACATCAAAACTTGGATGTCCTTAAACTTTCTGCAATTAAACTCTGATAAGACAGAAGTGTTGATAGTAGGCTCTCAGCAACAAATTGATTTATCAAAAATACATTTGGGGGACTTAACTCCTAATTTGAAGTCTGAAGTGAGAAATTTGGGTGTTATTTTTGATTCTACTTTAAGTTTTGAGTCGCATATTAAAATGATTACAAAAGCATGTTTTTATCATCTAAGAAACATTGCCAAAATTAGATCATTTCTGTCTTTACCTGATGCTGAAAAAGTAATCCATGCTTTTATTTCATGTAGACTGGACTACTGTAATGCTCTTTTTTCTGGACTTACTAGCCAAGCTTTATTAAGGCTGCAGCTTGTGCAAAATGCAGCTGCAAGGGTCCTTACCAAAACCAAAAGGAGAGCACATATAACTCCCGTACTTGCTTCTCTGCACTGGCTTCCAGTGAAATATCGAATTGATTTTAAAATTCTATTGCTTACATTTAAAGCACTAAATGGAATGGCACCAGATTACCTCTCAGAGTTGCTGTCTCTTTATCAGCCTCGGCGTGCATTGAGGTCGACTAATATTGGCCTCCTCTGTATTCCGAGGGTGAGGCTCAGGAGGAAAGGAGAGGTTGCTTTTTGTGTTCGTGCTCCTCAGCTGTGGAACTCTCTCCCCGACCATGTCAGAGGTTCACCTACAGTGGCTACTTTTAAATCTAGGCTTAAGACCTATTTTTATAATTTAGCTTTTTGATTTTATATATTGTTGTTTTTAGTTGTTTTAAACTGTGTCTTTTTTCTCTTTTTGCGATATATGATGTTTTTTTTGACCTGTTTAACTTATTCATCAATTTATGCCGTTTTATTAACTTTGATTTTAATCTTTGTGTTCTGTTACCTTCTTTTTTGTTTTTTGTGCAGCGCCTTGAACCTTGTGGTATGAAAGACGCTCTATAAATAAAGATTATTATTATTATTATTATTATTATTATTATTATTATATAGAACCTCTGGCATCTTTCTGGGAACCCCATTTTTTTTTGTACCACTTTACATGAAGTGTCTTGCATTACTGTGTATTTATGATTTCCATTACATGAGAGCAGGTGGTAAAACTTCATGCTGGTATTGGACTCAGCTCTCGCCAAGATAAGCACCAACTGATGTTGATTTAAAAGTGAGTGCCAATGTTTCTTAAGAAAATACACAACGTCCCTTTCTTCAATTAATAATAGGTTTATTATAAAACATGCAGGTAATCATGTCCCAAGCACAGAACAGACAGATTCAAAATTATTTTGACCTTACAAGATGTTAAATACCCCTTAACACAGGTTGGTTCCCCTCCCCTGTCTCTGGCACTTAACCAATGATAAAGCAACCTGTTAGGTGTTGGTACTTTTATGTGCCCCCCACCCAGCTGGTCTGTGGGAACCTGACTCTATCGGGTGTGATCATGTTTTTAATACCTATGCACAAATCCGCTCTATATAGGGGATATTGCAGCTTGAAAACCAGGATCTTACACCCAAACTTCAAAGTAACCCGATCTTATCCTGTTCCCCGAGACAGACAGGGTGTTGGTGGTGTGTGAGATTGCATGGGGAGAGAGAATTAAGGATTTATTCCTTTTCACTATAAAAGGAGAATTGTAAAATGGTTAAAAATGGCCATCTGTTGAGATGTGTTCAAACGATGCATGGGGGGGGGGGGGGGGGGGGTAACAAAAAAATAAGCTACTTTCTTCACAACACGCTTCTTAAACATGGGGGGCGGGGGTAAATCATGTACCTGTATGCATGTATATATAATATATAGGGACTATAACATGGCCAAACTTAAAATCTAGTATATTGACTACATTTCCTTTTCACGCATGCGTTCTATTACTTTTGTATCGTATTCTACATAAGGTTAATCTAAGTGTGTATATAAATGAAAATATACAAATAAATAAATAAATAAGTAAATAAAAGCACCTGTTTATCCACCATGAGTTTATGTGAACAATGACCATTCCTTGGAATCCCGAATGACCTTCTTGAAACAGTGCTGTCTTGACCATCCTGACTGAAACTGATAACATTGAGATACACCTGTTACTTATTACAAAATGCATTTCTGGATTCCACTTGCATTACACATACAAGAGGGCGACAGGCGATTTGCATGCAAGTGTGTGCTACATATTGGAGTTGCAGCTATTTTCTTTCTGTCCAAGTCCTGAAAGTTTAAATGATCTCTGGACATTCTCACGGTTTCACTAGCGCTGAAGAATGCCGTGTTTTGATTTCTTGTTCGGTTTTAAGGAAATGCCCCTGTCACTGTGCTGAATTGAAAAATCAGTCTCCTAAAGTGGAGTTGACAACACTAGTATTGCACTCCCGTTACTACGCAGAGAGTTGTAAAGTAACACGTGAATAATGCTGTATGGACATAAGGTATATATATGTATTTAAGACAACTGAGGCGAGGGTCGTGTTTATGCGATGCAAACCTAATAGTATCAAGACATGTTTCAGTGTTTTCAGTGACCTCGGATAAAAGTACTTAGCGCCCCGTGTTGCTCTTCACTGCACCGAATAGACTCGACTGTTTTCATTTGATGACGAAGTACAGTTTCGTCTTCGTAAAGAAGTGCTATAGAGAAGGAAGAAACACGCAGCTATGACAAATCGGTCATAAGTACAGTCCGTGTCGAGAGTGAAACATGTGAAGCTCAACATCACCTCAGTCATTGTATCACAGGGAGAACAATACAACTTCACGTTTTGATGTGACCAGTAGTGGCACAATGGCTTCATTCGGACTTTGTCTTGCTATTATTTTAACCTTCAACCTGTACCTACCGCTCTCTGCTTTTCGGTTTATGTGCCCGGAGATTTGCAACTGTACTGAAAGGACCATCAGCTGCTCAAGGGAAACACAACTTGCATCAAAAAGTGAAAACGGTCATATTAATTTGTAAGTATATTGTAGCCTAATACTTTTTTTAGTCATAGCAAATCATCGTGTATCTTTTTGATAATAATAATAATAATAATAATAATAATAATAATAATAATAATAATAATAATAATAATAATACTGTATGTCTGGATAAGTTTGTGCCGTCTGAACCCAATGTTTAAAAATATTGTGAAGTAAAGCGCTGATAATTTACAGTTAAACGGTATATGGATTCCCTTACTGTCTGTTGAACATTGTATAACTTCCCATATTCTTTTGTGATCCCATATTCTTTTGTAATCAAAAATCACTTTGTTTGTGGACATTTCCCGAAGACTGTTAGGGACAAAGGCGTTCTCAACTCTGAATATCTTCTCTGCACGTGTCAGTGAGCGATAGGCATGCTGCTGTTACTACTTGCAGCAGTAGGAGGTTATGAATTACGTCTTCGAGCTCTGTTATTGTTACTAACCAAAAGTTTTTAAAATCGCCTTTTTTGTAATTGTGGTAAGTCTGTTCTCTTGTTTGAAAACAATGCCTGTTCAAAACTTAAAATGACGTTAAATAAAAGAGAACAGTGAAAAGTGAAACTTATTTTTAAATAAGTCTAATGTCATGCTGTACCAAGCAGTTATATAAACAAACACACAGATATTTTTTTTTACTGTACACAGAGTGTATTCAAGCCAAAATTTCGGAAATGACATATAAAGCAATTGATTTATTATAATAGAAGAGTTGGTATTTATGACACCTTTCTTTGATTTCTGTTTGCTTTGTGTTTATTTTTAAGTTTATTATTGAGTATTTTAACCTTCTGCATGAAGGTTTCACTTCTGCAAGGAACATTTCTGTTTAGCCATATTTTTGTTGATTGAGACACACCATGAGCCAGATTGGGGCCGATGGTTCAATCTAGAGAAGCTTGGATGGAAGCGTCCGTAATTGTGTACTTGTGTGACATCCGACACCCAGGTCAACCATGTTTTATCAAAAAGCAGTGTGAAATTGCGTAGATGACCCGCATGACACCAGGACCTGACCCAGGCAGGTTCTGACCCGGGTAGAACATGCCAGTGTGAAAAGGGCTCTAGAAACAGTGTCATTACTGAATTCAGGGTCACTGAAATGCTTCAGTCGTTCAGATATAGTGATGCAGTATTGCTTTGTTTGTCAGTGGCCAATCAGAGTAGCTCCAAGCTGCTTTATATTTCATTGCATTTTTATTGCTGTTGAGATGTAATAGAAATGTATCTTGTTCAATTAAGATTGAGAAGATTTATGTACATGGAGTAAGTAGTGTGTTTAACCCCTTAAGGTACGCAAGGAATTGAGCGGTTGTTCAAACGGTTTCTTCTCAAATACATTTCTTAACCTGTTGCATTTCCAATGATGCACATAGTTTCTACATTCCTCCGTGTGACTGCTTGTCTAGAAGCAGAACACAGGGCTGCAGTGAAAGTGCAGAACTGAAATATCAGGAAGGAGCCTTGTGTTGAAATATTGTAATTAAAAACAGATACGTTGGATTTGTTTTCTGCATGACCAAATCCATTTGTAGAGACCTTTTTTTACATTGAGTACTACTTGACCCAGAGCACACCACCAAAACAAGTCTTGGTGGTCCAGTGGCTAAAGAAAAGGGCTTGTTACCAGGAGGTTCTAGGTTCAATCCCAGCTCAACAACTGACTCGCTGTGTGTGATTCTGAACAAGTCACTTAACCTCCTTGTGCTCTGTACTTCGGATGAGATGTAAAACCAAGGTCTTATGGTAAGTGACTCTGCAGCAGCAGTTGTGATGCATAGTTCACCCTCTAGTCTTTGTAAGTTGCTTTGGATAAAAGTGTCTGCTTAATAATAATTAAAATCAATTTTCTTAATACTCAGCAGCAGTCTGGTCCCCTTATCATTGCACGCTTGTTATTGTTTGTTTCTAACTGCAATTGGGAATTTGAAAATTTGTCAAGCACTGCACTGCAGATTTAAACTACTTCCTGATACCCTCTCACCGGCCTCACTTGTAGTGTCTCAGCCTCACTCTGGTAGCCAACTTAATACAACAGTTTGTTTGAATGAATAGTACTTACTATGAAACACTGTACATCAGTTCAAGGCAGAAAAATGCAGAGCAGCGCAGAATTGCATTATTGTATTTTGACTGACAACACTGTTCATATTATTTATTTATTTATTTATTTATTTATTTGACAGATGCCTTTATCCAAGGCAATTTTAGGTGTTACAGGGCAGTATTGGCAAACTCAGACCACAACATGGTCTCATTTGAAGTGATTTTTAAAACCCAAAAAGTAATGACTAAAGCTAAGGTTTACAATTTTAGAAAAGCAAACTATGAAGGTATGAAACAGAGACTAACAGAAGTAGATTAGAGTAAAATAGAGAAAACATCCATAGAAAAAGGATGGCTGTTTTTTAAAAATGTAGTACTAAAGGTGCAAAACAATTACATCCCAAAAGTAGACAAATTTAAATCTAAAACAAAATGTCCAAAATGGTTTAATAGATCAATTAAAAAAAATATTCAGGGAAAAAAAGGCACTTTCCAGAACATTTAAAAGGGACCAGTGTGTACTTGAAATTGCAAACGTGAGACAAAAAGGAAGTCAGAAAGGCAGAGAGAGAGAGAGAAATGAACATTGCAACGGGGCAGCAGTGTGGAGTAGTGGTTAGAGCTCTAGACTATTGACCGGAGAGTCATGGGTTCAATCCCCGGTGTGAGACACTGCTGCTGTATCCTTGAGCAAGGTACTTTACCTCAATTGCTCCAGTAAAAACCCAACTGTATCAATGGGTAATTGTATATAAAAATAATGTGTAAAAAAAACAATGTAATTGTATGTAAAAAATAATGGAAATGGAAATAATCTTATAATAATTGTAAGTTGCCCTGGATAAGGGTGTCTGCTAAGAAATAAATAAATAAAAAGAACTATAATAAGATCCAAAATGGAAAATTACCTATATGGTAACAGTATCCTGGGAAACAGTCAGCATTGTTTTAGGAAAGGGAGATTGTGTTTAACTAACCTGCTTGATTTTTTTTTGAGGCTGCAACATCGACTATGGATAATTGCAAAGCATATGACATGGTTTATTTAGATTTCCAGAAAGCTTTTGACAAAGTCCTGCATAAAAGATTCATTCTCAAACTGAATGCAGTAGGGATTCAAGGAAATGCATGCCCATGGATTAGGGAGTGGTTAACATGTAGAAAACAGAAAGTACTGGTTAGAGGAGTAACCTCAAAATGGAGCGAGGCAACCAGTGGTGTACCACAGGGGTCAGTATTAGGTCCCCTGCTATTCCTAATCTACATTAATGATTTAGATTCTGGTATAGTAAGCAAACTTGTTAAATTTGCAGACGACACAAAAACAGGAGGAGTGGCAAACACATTCAGCAGCAAAGGTCATTCAAAATGATCTAGACAGCATTCAGAACTGGGCAGACACATGGCAAATGACATTTAATAAAGAAAAGTGTAAAGTATTGCATGCGGGCAATAAAAATGTGCATTATCAATATAATATGGGAGATACTGAAATTGAAGAAGGGAACTATTTTGACCTGAAAAAAGAAACAAGGACCTGGGATCACAAATGGAGATTAGATAAAGGGGCATTCAGAACAGAAAATAGGAGGCATGTTTTTACACAGAGAATTGTGAGGGTCTGGAACCAACTCCCCAGTAATGTTGTTGAAGCTGACACCCTGGGATCCTTCAAGAAGCTGCTTGATGAAATTCTGGGATCAATAAGCTACTAACAACCAAACTAGCAAGATGGGCTGAATGGCCTCCTCTCGTTTGTAAACTTTCTTATGTTCTTATGTTCTTATGTTACAAATGAGTAACTATGTCTGCTAAGAAATAAATAAATAATAATAATAATGTGCACTGTATTAAAGTTTAAAAATATACACCTGAATATTTTCGTAACAACATGTATTACAAAAGCTTGAAGACGGTGGTAAGAAGAGAAGTAATCCGCATTGACATTGCAAATCATTTCTTATTAGTCCTTCGACCTGGGTCACATATTTTCTTCCAACACTGAAGCATCATTCTGCTGGTGACTAATAGCCTCCTAATACAGTATAATGTGTGCTTTAGCACCAGAGCAGGACTCTTATTTCTGACAAGCCTAAAGGTGCAAAGTCATTTTTCTTTTCATTCATGAGTGAGCCATAATGTATTTGAGCTGTGACACACACAGGCAGCCTTCATGATTTATATGAAACAACATTAAAAATCAAAGTTAATTCCAATGTGTTCCAGAGGAGTATAGGCGCCGCCTATATTTGCATGTGCTTTAGCCTTTCTATCTGGGTGTATGGCAGGGACAGGGTTGATATCACAGGTGTGGCCATTCTCCAATTAGTGAGGATTTATTAACAGAAAGTAAACAAACGGGTCATGTGACGTTACCAACAATGGTAGCGCACAGAGGACACATACAGCAGGCTGTACAAAAGGCAAAATAAACACAGTACAAAAACTACAAATAAAAGGTGCTACACAGGGCGAGCGCTAGCCTTATTAAACGAGGCGTCCCACTCCAGGAACCTGCTACACTGCATAACCCTCGCTATACATTACTTGGGATCACTATCCCCTAAACTAACCTACTTATGAGCCGGTATCCATACGACGACTCCTGCTGCTTCATACAGCCTTGGCTGGGCATTGCCTTCACAAGTACCGTGTTGCAGTTTCAGGGTTACTTAGCTGTAGTTCCTGCAGAGCAGACGCACTCCTCCTGAGTATACACACCTCCCCTCTGTAGCATGGTGGTGCAGTCTCCCAGAGCGATCCCCACCGGATGTTTTTATGCTGACTCAGTCGAGACCCGCCCACCTGCTGATTGAGGACCGGCACAGCCAATTACTCGTTGCTCTTCCCCTCAACCAAGTCTAGCAGACAGCAATCTGAAAACAATAATTTAATCATACACAAGAACTCCAAAAAGCACACAAAACAAACCAGTTTCCCCATATTAATTACCAGCACTAATGTCCCTATGTGCAGGGCAATCGCCCTGCCACAGTCTTAAAGGGTGCAAGAAAAATAATGTCTTACAGTCCAGTCTCATTGTGTGCTGCACTCTGTGGGTCCTGAGCTGAGTGTCTTATGGTCCAATGTCATTGTGGGCTGCACTCTGTGGAACCTGAGTAGAGTGTCTTACAGTCCAGTGTCATTGTGTGCTGCACTCTGTGGGTCCTGAGTAGAGTGTCTTACAGTCCAATGTCATTGTGTGCTACACTTTTTTTTTGTTATTTATTTTTTTTATTTTTTTTAAGGGACTGTCGTGTACTGTGAAAAAGCTGGCAAACAGACTTATACAATTGAAAAATGATGAGATATCTTTTTTATGTTCAACTTGGTTTTGCCGGTAGAGCACAGCAGTGTATAGGATAAGCAGCTGGAGGTGCTGATGGAATGGTGCTGAATGTTGTTGAAGCTGACACCCTGGGATCCTTCAAGAAGCTGCTTGATGAAATTCTGGGATCAATAAGCTACTAACAACCAAACTAGCAAGATGGGCCGAATGGCCTCCTCTCGTTTGTAAACTTTCTTATGTTCTTATGTTCTTATGTTACAAATGAGTAACTATGTCTGCTAAGAAATAAATAAATAATAATAATAATGTGCAGTGTATTAAAGTTTAAAAATATACACCTGAATATTTTCGTAACAACATGTATTACAAAAGCTTGAAGACGGTGGTAAGAAGAGAAGTAATCCGCATTGACATTGTAAATCATTTCTTATTAGTCCTTCGACCTGGGTCACATATTTTCTTCCAACACTGAAGCATCATTCTGCCGGTGACTAATAGCCTCCTAATACAGTATAATGTGTGCTTTAGCACCAGAGCAGGACTCTTATTTCTGACAGGCCCAAAGGTGCAAAGTCATTTTTCTCTTCATTCATGAGTGAGCCATAATGTATTTGAGCTGTGACACACACAGGCAGCCTTCATGATTTATATGAAACAACATTAAAAATCAAAGTTAATTCCAATGTGTTCCAGAGGAGTATAGGAGCCGCCTATAATTGCATTAATTGCATGTGCTTTAGCCTTTCTATCTGGGTGTATGGCAGGGACAGGGTTGATATCACAGGTGTGGCCATTCTCCAATTAGTGAGGATTTATTAACAGAAAGTAAACAAACGGGTCATGTGACGTTACCAACAATGGTAGCGCACAGAGGACACATACAGCAGGCTGTACAAAAGGCAAAATAAACACAGTACAAAAACTACAAATAAAAGGTGCTACACAGGGCGAGCGCTAGCCTTATTAAACGAGGCGTCCCATTCCAGGAACCTGCTACACTGCATAACCCTTGCTATACATTACTTGGGATCACTATCCCCTAAACTAACCTACTTATGAGCCGGTATCCATACAACGACTCCTGCTGCTTCATACAGCCTTGGCTGGGCATTGCCTTCACAAGTACCGTGTTGCAGTTTCAGGGTTGCTCAGCTGTAGTTCCTGCAGAGCAGACGCACTCCTCCTGAGTATACACACCTCCCCTCTGTAGCATGGTGGTGCAGTCGCCCAGAGCGATCCCCACGGGATGTTTTTATGCTGACTCAGTCGAGACCCGCCCACCTGCTGATTGAGGACCGGCACAGCCAATTACTCGTTGCTCTTCCCCTCAACCAAGTCTAGCAGACAGCAAGTCTCAAACAAGCACCCATCTGAAAACAATAATTTAATCATACACAAGAACTCCAAAAAGCACACAAAACAAACCAGTTTCCCCATATTAATTACCAGCACTAATGTCCCTATGTGCAGGGCAATCGCCCTGCCACAGTCTTAAAGGGTGCAAGAAAAATAATGCCTTACAGTCCAGTCTCATTGTGTGCTGCACTCTGTGGGTCCTGAGCTGAGTGTCTTACGGTCCAATGTCATTGTGTGCTGCACTCTGTGGAACCAGAGTAGAGTGTCTTACAGTCCAATGTCATTGTGTGATGCACTCTGTGGGTCCTGAGTAGAGTGTCTTACAGTCCAATGTCATTGTGTGCTACACTTTTTTTTTTTAAAGGGACTGTCGTGTACTGTGAAAAAGCTGGCAAACAGACTTATACAATTGAAAAATGATGAGATCTCTTTTTTATGTTCAACTTGGTTTTGCCGGTAGAGCACAGCAGTGTATAGGATAAGCAGCTGGAGGTGCTGATGGATTTAGGGTACCTTTTGAAAACCATTATAACCTCTCTGTGGTACTGTATTATTCCCAGTAATTGAAAGTTCATATATTTTTTGTGAGCCAAGTATATCCTATAAAGTACAGCTATTGAGAAGTCATGCACCCTGAGAAATTATTATCATGCACGTCATGATCGCATGTTTGTCTTCTCGCCCTCTATATTAGACAACTAACCAATAAAATACCTGTTTTTAGCAGAAGTGGTTTGACAGTTTTACAGATAAAACTAATATGATTGACTTGTGAAGGAAGAGTCAGTGCTAATAACAGTCACATCTAATCAATGAAAATGTCACATGTGCATTGCATTAATTGTAAAGCACACATTGTATTGTAAGATCTCAGGTGTATCAAGTTTAAGCCTATGCACTTATCTTTACCGGTAACAGTTTACATTAAGTGTCTCTAATTACTGTGTATTTACATAGTAAAATACATGTGCACTCGGATGGGCAGTATTGAAAATACATGTAATTGAAATGCGTATTTTCATTACATTTGTATTTTTGTCCTTTGTAATGCAAATGCTAATGTATAAGTATTTTGTATTGAAAATACACGTGCTGGAGTATTTTGTAATTTCAAAATGCTCAAAAATACATTGCTGCTGTGCCGTCTGGAGTGAAGTTCATTGCAGGACTTCAGATGCAAACAACCTTTTCACTGTGAGAACGCAACAACATAGAGTTTTGAAAACGTTTTAGATACAACAATATGTTTCTTTTTCTGTTCTCGTATGGTTTGTATCTAAAACAATTTGACTATTATCTGATTAAAAGTGCAATTTTCCTCAAAATTCTTCCTTGTGTACATATAACTTGTCCAGTCAGGAATTCCAGCCAGCAGCCCAAAGAAAACCCTTAACTTGTCAGCACATCAGGTAAGAAAAGTGTATGTTATATTCAGTAGTTTATTGCTAATACTATTATTAGTATTATTATGATTATATTTTTATTTAAGGAGTGAAAACACACAGCTCAAGTGAAGTGCATCTGGTCGACCAAAAACATCTGAAATAATTCTGGAAATCTGCCTGTGACAGGAATGACGCTGTGGTGACGTCAGGCCAGATGCAGGATCCAAATACACCGAGGCAGTACTACAGTTCAAAAGACTCTGTGCGCCGTTTATTTAAATAATACAGAAATAAAATAAAAAGCTTAACAAAAACACTGCTCACAGGGCGAAACAAAAGATGTAAACAAAACCAAATCACGAACACAAAATAATATGATTGGGCTGGGCAGTAGCCTTCACTGATCCTAAATTACTTTCTGGTTTGTTTTTTTATATTTTCTCTCTCACTCCTTGCTCGCTCTCGTTCCACCTCTTGAACACCCACCTCCAGTGCCGAGAGCTGCAGGCTTTTATATTAGTGACCGAGGGATTAACTACCTATCAATTATTTATTAATAATAATCCCTCGGTCACATTCTGCACGAGTTTTCTAATTAATCCTGTCAGGGGGGAAGCTACCAACCTCACCTCTGCCAGAACACATTTTAAATAAAAACAAAAACAATAACACACGGCGCATTGCCGTCATATGTAAAACAATAACAAAACACGGCTACACCATCATATTTATAAATAAATAAATAAATAAATAAATAAATAAATAATAATAATAATAATAATAATAATAATAATAATAATAATAATAATACAAAACAACACAAATGAAACATAGGGGTGGAGGGGAAGATACCGTTCTAAAAATAAATAAACAATCATGTACAGGGCTCCTCGCCCTGTTACACTGCCATTGTCAATTGATTAGTCCATGCCCTACTTGATGGAATTATTGTATGATAATAATTATTATCCATGAGAAAGTTCCCCAGTTGAGTTCCCACTGTGGAGTGCTGAAGCTTATTGCCACTGCTATATATTGCCTTCAGGGACAGAAATCCTGTTGCTATGGTGATCTCATCCCCACTCGTTATTGCAGGCCATGAACCTACATCAGTGCTCCTATCTACTGCAGGGCATCATAACTGGATTCCAGAAAAGATTCTGCAGTTTTTTTTAAGCTGAAGACTGAGGTTAATGAATCAATTTTGGCCACAATTCAGTGTTTAAGATGCACTAGCTGACACACTGTTTTGCTGGAGAAACAAAGGGATTCCATCAGCTTACGCTTCATGCTGCTGAAGAGCTGAGTCTTATATCTAAATCTGCTTGTAGGAGACCTGATGAAGAGGATGACTTCTTTGTTTTCAGTGACAGCAACAATGTTTCCCAGATAATGACTCCCTCAACAACCAGCAACAACAAAGCTGAGTTGGTGCTCCTTCATGTTTTTTGAAGGCACTAGGAAGGATGTGGCAATACCCTTTCATACAGAAACACTCTGTATGCTTTAATACTATTCTTCCTTCATCTGCTCCTGTTGAGCGTCTGTTCTCTTTTGCTGACATGATTTTCAGCCTCCAAAGACGCTGACTGTCGGGTGACCGCTTCCAGAAACTTGTTTTGTTAAAGGAGAATTGATGGAGAACAGCCACTGTAGTCTTCTTTATTTATTTACCGGTATTTGTATTTAGTGTGCCCAATCGTTTTTTCTGTTTTCCTCCAGATTTTACTGGTGCTTAATTCGATGTATATCAGTCTCTCAGTCGAGCTTCCTCCTGTCAGCCTGAGGAGCTATGAGCCCGCCACGGCCCTCCAAACCACGTGCTCCTAGATGCTCTTTTTCCACTGGAATACTCCAGGTGTTAGACATGTGATTCATGGACAATAATGTTGAAAATTTGCTGTGGCTGGAGTGACATCTTAAACTCCATCAAACCACTGTGGGGTGTTTAGAAATGCCACCTTAGGCATCAGACCACCAACGCTCTGAAGGAGAATTAGCATAATTTTCCACCAGTATCTATTAAAATGTACTGGCCAGTGTTAGTAACAGGGCCGAGTGACCTACACGCTATTAAATATTGGGTCCCCTGGTGGAAACAAGGACCCACTGCATGTTTGCGGAATGTATCTTGAAACTTGATCATTGTTAACACTTCCTTTATTGACAAAATCGTTTTTTTCTGGATGACCTATGAAAATCCTGATTTACTAAGTAACTACTATATAATACACAGGAATTAGAGACACTTTATGTAAAGTGTTACCTTTTTAAAACTATTGGACCTTTTAAAGAACAACTTGATACAACTATGAAATATTACAGTTATGTGAACTAATGTATTTTTGTTGTTTGGAATGACTTTGTGTATCTCAATATAGGGCAGTCTTCTCCTGTTGACAGCAGTGTAAAGTCCTGTTTGATATTAAGGCCAACCCTGTATTCAGTAATAGCAAGCTGTGAACTACTGTACCAACTACCAACCAACATGGGTGCAACTTGGATGCAGCATTATTTAACATTTGATTTAGCTTCTGTAAATGAATTGGCAAACAACTTTTTAAATAATCACCATCCTATGATTTTAACTTGTTCTGTGTACCTTCATTAATAAAGAAAGAGGAATGTAACAGGGCGAGGTGCCCTGTGCATTGTTTTGTTTATTTTATTTTAGAACGGAGTCCCATCCACAGTTTAAAAAACTCGTGCAGAAGGCGAACCATCTCCCGAATTAATTACGGGATTAATTTTGTTGCTAATTGGGAGATGGTTCACCTTAATAAAAGCCTGCAGCTCTCGGCACTCGTGGTGGGTGTTGTAGGAGCGAAGAGAGCGAGAGCGGAGCGGAGCGATCGTGTGAAAACGAAACTAAATTAAATTATAACATACAGGAACAGTGACAGCGACTGCCCAGCCTGACCTGTACGGTTTATTTATTATTTATTGTTGATTTTGTGTTCGAGATTTGTTTTTGTTTACTCTTTTATTTTGCTCTGTGAGCGCCAGTGTTTTTGTTTAAATATTTTATTTATTTTTGCTGAATAAAAACGGCACAGCCGATTCTTTCTTTTGAGCTGCAGTATTGGTGTCAGTTTGTTTTCATGCCTGCTTCTGCCGTGACGTCACCAATCAGCCACCCTGTCACATGTGGTGGCAGCGGTGGGATCGCAGCGCCTCCAGGACGCAGGTAGAAGAGGTTACTGCAGTTTTTCGTTTTTTTTTCACATTTTTTCAAATTGTTTGTTTGTGGAGTGAAGAGGAGGAAGGAAGATGGGAGGAAAGAAGATGGGAAGGACCACATGTGACAGGGTGGCTGATTGGTGACGTCACGGCAGAAGCAGGCATGAAAACAAACTGACACCAATACTGCAGTTCAAAAGAAAGAATCGGCTGTGCCGTTTTTATTCAGCAAAAATAAATAAAATATTTAAACAAAAACACTGGCGCTCACAGAGCAAAATAAAAGAGTAAACAAAAACAAATCTCGAACACAAAATCAACAATAAATAATAAATAAACCATACAGGTCAGGCTGGGCAGTTGCTGTCACTGTTCCTGTATGTTATAATTTAATTTAGTTTCATTTTCACACGATCGCTCCGCTCCGCTCTCGCTCTCTTCGCTCCTACAACACCCACCACGAGTGCCGAGAGCTGCAGGCTTTTATTAAGGTGAACCATCTCCCAATTAGCAACAAAATTAATCCCGTAATTAATTCGGGAGATGGTTCGCCTTCTGCACGAGTTTTTTAAACTGTGGATGGGACTCCGTTCTAAAATAAAATAAACAAAACAATGTACAGGGCTCCTCGAGGCATAAGCAATTAGGAAATAACACTTACTACCCAGGAACAAAAATTGTGTTACATAGTGTTATCAGCTCTAGCTATTTTAATCAATGTAGGAAGAGTCTGGGAAAGACTGTTAACACAAATGGAATTACCGTAGATATTTATACAGGATTTTTACAAGCTTGAAGATAGGGTGTGTCTGGTGCATTTTACAACTGCTGCTATCAGAAAGTTCAGTAGGACAGTAAGATAGGGTATAGCCCAAGATCAGATCAAAACAGAGCCATCGTTATCAGAGGTGATGGCCTAAGGGTGGGTGTAATGTTATTCAGAATCTTGAGGGTTAACTGTTACCCTTAGCTGATGTAATCACTGTCTGCTATAGACTGAAAGGCATTTCGTATTCAGTTAACTATATATCGTCAGAATTCAATAATTTTCCTCTTCAATTGCATGTTTATACAAAACAGCATATAGCCAAGTAATAGCCCATGCACCTGCTTGTGAAATTATACAGTAACAAAACAGAGATAACTGACGCCTGTCTTTCTTTAATCTCTGTGGGTTCAAAATAGCCATCTTGAATGGTCACATCCTGGATTACAAACACTTTCCTAGTTAAGTAATAAAGTAACAAATACGTTACAGCAGAGTGCAACACTGGAACAGGTTGACTTGAAATTGCATCATAGGTCAGGCTCCTCTCGTATTCCATTTTGAAAAGGTCAACACCGGTTCCAGGAAATGTATAATGTATAACAAAGGGTCATGCTCTTTTTATGGTTCTCTGCACCACACTGCAGCATCGCGCTCACGGGGCACAGTGCAACTAAAACAAACAAGAATGCTCCCCATCCCCTTCCAGTGGTATGTGCCATTCCGGTGCCATTATGTGGCTTGTATTTTGTGTTACCTCGTTCTTTTGTGGTTTGGTGATGAATTCTGGTGCTAAAGCAAGGAATTGGAGTGTCAGTCCTGGAGACTGCAGTAGGGTGTAATATACACTAAGATCACATTAGAACATAAGAACATAAGAAGGGTTGCAAGTGAGAGGAGGCCGTTCGGTCCGTCTTGCTCGTTTGCTTGTTAGTAGCTTACTAATCCTAGAATCTCATCAAGCAGCTTCTTGAAGGATCCCAGGGTGTCAGCTTCAACCACACTACTTCAACAACAATTCTCTGTGTAGCTCATAATACAATACATGATATGGAGAAAGTATAATATGTATTCATATCAGCTGTAAATCACATGTATTCATCATTCAAGAACTGTAAGCCTTACCAGTACCTTATCAATACTTCACACTCCAGTGTTCACATAACTTACAACAATGATCTAGTGTTACTGGCACTTTCCCTTAGATTTTTATATACAATCCAGCCCTTTAAATATCACGTCAAAGGAACTGAACAACAAGAGTGATAATAAACTTGGTGATAAAGAGCAAGAAGCCAGCAGCCAGCGACTTAATGTAGCAAGTACAGTCCTGCAGTTTCTTGCACATAAAGAAGGGGCTTTCAAAAACAATTGTATGTTTGACCTGTTGCCATTTCTAAGAGGCCAGGACATAAGAGAATTTGGTACAAGTCTAAATGTGAGCTGAACTATATGTAGCATATAAATGAGTGTTCCAGGAACCCTTACAAACAGGGATTTACAATAACCTATTATAGAAGAAACAAAGTCATTATAGTGAACCCTCTTGGGTAGCTTATAGGGTTAAGTGCCACTGTTTTCAGGAATGAGTATAACCACTTGAATAGCAGTTATAATAAAGTCATTTTATTGTTACTATTTATCCACCATGTTTTATAGACAAAGAAGCTTAGATGTTTCTAATTAAAGGTGTAATAATCAAGGTTATAAAAAAATGACAACATTATATCTCCGTCTCTTATTGTCTCATTCTTTTTGTTTCCCACATTATTTTCAGTAAGATTCAAGTGAAGCCCATTCATCTTGCCACAATGCCAAGTCCAAGGCTCAGCGGGGATCCTATTATCTGTAACACAGGAAATGAATGAAGCATTATGGAAAGAGATTTGCAGACACAAAAAAAAATGTGTATATAAGAATGTTATTATGCTAGTGAATGATATGACACCTTTAATGCTCAATACTGAGCTTGGAATGGCACAAACTGCTACAGATTGTACTTGTGTAAAAATGTGTTTGCTTTGATTTGCTTTTTCCAGGAGATTATCTCATCTCCCATTCAAAGTGATCCCAAGCTTTGCTTTTAGTGGACTGAGCAACGTGTCGAGAATGTAAGTTTAAAACATATTTATTCTCTTTAATACATGCTTTTGGTGAGACAGAACCATTTCATGACATGTCTTTGATTCATTCTGATAATATGGGAAATGATGTATGCATACAACATGTGCCTCTCTGCTTAAAAGACCATTTGGATTTGTGTTAAAGGGTGATTGTAGATTCAGGGGTAGGTGTACTACAGTGTTGCAATAGTCGCAAACCAGTTTCAAATGAGTCGGAAGTCTAGGGTGAAATGTACTACACAGGCGCAATGCTGTTTGCGACTTTTTAGGGAATGCTTTGCTGCAGCAGTTTTTCTTTGCAGTTCAGCCTTCCTGCATAAATTCACAAAAATGAGTTGGAGATAGTGCAAATGAGGGGTGCTCAAATGAGATGTATTAAAGCTGCTGGCAATTGCGACACTTAGGCCTACAATTGCATCAATTTGTTAAGAACTTTTGAAAACATGTTTTAAACAGTCAGCAAACCTTTAAAGGCAGTATGAAAAACACTATCCCCAAACCATGGCCGCTGTGATTGCAGCAAGAAGGAGACATTGGGGGAGTTTCCATGTATGTTCTAATTTTTCTCAAGACATTGTGCTCAAGCCAAATGAAAAATGACCCTATGCATTTCGGGTTCCCATTGGCTCAGTTTATTTTACTCGAAGACCCTCTTTTCACCTGACGTCATGCAAATGAAGGGGAAAGGAGGCGGTCGATATGCAAATTAGCCACGCGTAGTGCTCTCGTGCTGACACCGCGGGAAAATGTGGTTTCCATGCACAGAGAACAGGTACACGAGAGAATCTCACCTGGAAATCCATGGTTGTCAGGTGACATCTTGTTTGAGTGAAACTTTAAAGCACAGTGTTAAGCTGATATAATAAAGCTGTGATTTGTAAATGTTTTACTGCTCTTGTCCAAATTGTTTAGTAGTGAATGATATTTCAACTAATTTATCACACAACGTAGTAATTAAAGAAAAAAGAAGATAATTAACCCAGAGGTATATAATGAAACTGTCCAACCCAGCTATTGCAGATCACCATGGCTGAAAACCGACGGAGACGTAGGATTATAGAGGTCTGTGCTAGACACCTTCCATGTATGCTCCAAGGCTGTCTGGATTCGGAGCAGTCGATGTTTTCACGTGAAGTGCAGGTTTCCATGTGAAAATGAGCGTTCATTTCCCATGTTTTATGTCATGCTCGTGAGTAAATGAGATTTACCCTATCCCTCTCTGCGGCCACAGTCCTCACCCTCTCAAGATGTTCTCCCAAACGTGCACACGCATCGCCACTTTACATGTAAATAACCACACATGGAAACTCCCCCAATGTCTTCGCAACAAATATTTAAATTAGTATGTTGTGGCTCTCTTCATTAACATATTTTCTCTTAGTACATACGACCAAATGCATACTTTGCAAATTCCAGTATGTTTACGATGTGACTGGCGCATCTTAGTACGTCTACTCCTCAGTCACAAATCTCATTGTATTGCAAAAAGGCAATGAGGCAAAATTGATTATGGTGTTCTGTGCATATCTGTGTGTTCATCTACTTCATAGTCCCAGTATAATCCCAATATTTCAGTGCAATATGCAGTATTTTTTTCTATTTTAAGTAAGATCGTTCACATTCTGTTATTTGCAGCGGCAGCAATTACATTAATCATTAAACAAATGAACTAATTATGCAGGTTTGACAATGACAAGGTGAACATACAGGAACCATTTTGCATGGTGTTATATTTATTAAAATCTATTGTACAGAATCAGCAACTATTTAGAGTAGTAAGTTTATTTATATAGCGCCTTTCATACAACAGTATCTAAAAGCACTTTAAAAGTCAACCATGAACATGAAAAAGTTATAGTAAAATAAATCAAAATACCAAAGAAAATCAATATTAGTAGTGAAATAAAAAGAGAAGAACACTTTTAACATTTTGTATAAAATGCTAGTCTAAAAAAAGTGAGTTTTTAATCTTGATTTAAAAATATTAAGTGACTCTGCAGGGACAGTAAGGTATTATTTAAACCAGTTTAGTACAGTTCCAGACTACCCTACCCAGTTTTTAAGATAATCCATTAAAATGGTATGATCAACAGTATCAAATGCTTCACTTGGGTCTAATAAAACCAGAATGAAAATATATAAGTAATTTACAATTCTAACCACTGAAGTCGCTCTACTATGAGCAGGTCGAAAACCTGATTGCTAATTTTCAAGAACTTTACTGTTATCAAGAAACATATTAAGCTGACTGGCTGTTACCTTCTCCAAGATCTTAGGTATAAAAGGTAAATTGGAGATAGGTCTAAAATTGCTCAGAACTAGGATCTAAATGAGATTTTTTGTGTAACTGCTTAACCACAGCAGTTTTAAAAGCAGTTGATACTGTTCCAGTTGACAAAGATCTATTAATAATTTCAAAAAGAAAGTCACATAGATCACTAAAAATGCCTTTGAGGATTTTCATTGGAATTGGATCTAAAAACAAGTGGAAGAGCTTGTCTGCATCCCTGACTTATTCAGAGTTCCAAAATAAGCAGACGACCGTTCCAAATAAGAGTGGACACTTGCAATATTTCTAAGATGGAAAAAATAGTTACAAATAAATTTAATATGTGCATCAAAACATAATTCAGAAACGAACAAAACTCCCAGATTTGTAATGACAGGGCTAACAGTAAAGCAGCAATTTCGCAAGGTGACATTTAATAAAAAGAGAGAAAGCACATTTTTATGAGATCCAACACACATAACCTCCGTTACAACATTTAGTTGTAAAAAAATTTGGCACATCCAGTTTTGAATCTCAGTAAAACACTGCGACAGCACTGAAACCGCCCCCGATAAATGGGGTTTTGTGGAAACATAAAGTTGGATATCATCTGCATGATTATGAAAACTAAGGCCCCTATTTTGTAGGAGTCTTCCATGAGATAATGTATAAATCTAAAAACATAATTGGACCCAGAATAGAACCTTGGGATACTCCAGAAGTCAAACCAACAATTTGAGAGGAACAACCCTCAGCTGACATATTGGCCACAACCAGTAAGACAGGACCGAAACCAATTTAAGGCTGTACCAGAAATACAGGCTTCGTATTCCAATCGTTGTAACGAGATATAGTGATCTACAGTATCACATGCTGAGGACAAATCCAATAGATTATGAGAGGATCTAAAGCCCGATTGAAACGTCTCATGAAGGGCATTTGTAGTGAAATGTGCCCGCAGCTGCAAAGCAACCACCCGCTCCAGGACCTTAGACAGAAACGGAAGATTTGATATCGGACAGAAATTTGAAAAAACAAAACTGTCAAGATTAGTTTTTTTTATGTAATGATGTAATAATAGCTCAATTAAAAGTTTCTGGTACTTTTCCAGAAGATAAGGATAAATTAATAATCTGTAATAAAATAAAAGCAATTTTGTCAAATTGAATCTGCAAAAGAGCAGAAGGAAAACGATCCAGAAGCCTTCACAGATGCAAACATAACAGATGCTACAGGTAAAAAGTTTGAGAAATTTGATGTTATTGTTCTCAGAGAAGGTAACTGGGGACAGAAATCACCACTAGGGGCAGAAACAGCAGCAGCTTCACTGATAGTTAATATTTTTGACACAAAGAAATCCATAAGCTCCTGGCAATGGGCATCAGAAAAGGAACGCAGAGTAGAATTTACAGGGGGTGACAACAATGTGGAAAAAAGGACTGGAGTTGCCTTGATTCCATGATGATATTAGAAAAATACCTAATTTTCTCAGCCCTTAAGGCCTTTCTGTATTTCTTCAGATGCTCATGCCAGATCTGCTCATGGATCACTAAGTGGGATTTCTTCCAAGCTTTTTCCAATTTATGAGTTTGAGATTTCATAGCCCTTAACTCATCTGTGAACCCAAAGGGAATTTTTTGGAACTACATTTTACAGGTCTTAATTGGAGCCAGGTCATCAATTATTTCAGAAAGAGAGTGATTATAAGCATTTACACACCAGTCTAGATCAGAACTAGCAGAGAATTTCATGTTTAGAATAAACTTTATGCATTCTAACCGGGGCCATTGTCTCAAAAGTATTTGTTCTATGTGTGCCTTTCTCAGAGCTGAATTTCTGATGAGTCAGACACTCGAGTGTGTCCAGCTATAATTTCGGTCCTATGTGAAACTGTGGAGACTGTGAGTTAATAAATGAAACAATCTCTATACACATATGTTCATGCATTTCTGTGTATATGTAGAACCCTATGGTTTGTTTTTCCTTATTCTCATTTTCTGACATAATAACAATATTACTATGAACTCGAGTAGTCTGCCGTAAGGTTGCCATGTGGATTAGGTGGGTTATATGGGAGGGTTTTCTTTGTCTTGTTTTGTGTTTGCTGACTACTGCCTGCTTAAAACATGATATATTCTCAGATTGTTTAAACATGTATCGTAAGGGATCAAGTGTGAATTTAAAAAAAAAAGTATGTTAAAAAGAAATCTCATTGGCAGAGAATGATTGGAATTCATGAAACAATGATTGGAATTCATTGTTTTGTAGAGAGGTTACCTTCATATTGCAAGCCTCTATCACGCCAAGGGATATTTTTATAAAGGGATCTGCTCAGCTCTGGCATGTAAAACATGTGAATGTAATTTAGCAGCTGTATGTATGTTTTGGTTTTCTGAGCTGCCTACAAAACCCCCTGAAAACAAGGTGATCTCGACTCCATTGAGTGCCCCTGGAAAATAATTGTGTTACCTTCTATCCTGTGAATAAATAAACACATGGCTCTTGGGACATTTTGTCCAATTAGTTGTGCCAGAGACAATCATTTAAACAGCAACAAATTGCAGCTGTCATGCTAAACTCTACTGATGACTGTGTTTGTCTTAATAACAATACAACTCCTTTATAATTCTAAACTGCTAAACCAATGTGGGATTCACCTTTTTTCATGAACTAACTGGTAAATTTGAACACATTGTAATAGTATGTATGATTTCCTGTCTTATGTATTAAATATGTTTTTCTCTGTCTGTGCCTTTCTCAGAGGTTTCTATGGCAACACCATTTTTTTCTCAATATATTAGGCTGTTGGTGACATTCTACAAATAATATGTTCAAATGAAATTGGAAAAGAAATTCACATTTATATAACACTGATCACTGGAAGAGCTTTGGGTAAACATTTATTAATGTTTATTAATGCTAGAGGCACAATGTCATCTGAAGCCCACCGGGGTCTTGATTTACATCATCGATCATCACTGATTTTTACCAATTTGAAAATACAGGGATCGGGAGATATTCAGTACATGTCAATAATTACAGTACTTCTCAAGCCTGGTCTAACTGCACGGTACTTTACTTTATGAGTCAACCAACCTACTCAGTCCTATAGAACACTGCGGTCCTAGTGGGTGTAGGTACATCTTTATATAAATACTGAAGGAAAACCCATCTCAAAATAAAACTAAACTAAAAGAACCCCCCCTTGTTTCAGTTGTATTTGTATCTGAGACATGCCACTGGCCACTCCTTCAGGTATGTCCAGGATAAGGCAAGAACGAAAAAGAAAAGAAAAATTACAGGTATGTTATTTAAATAGTTGTAGCAACACGTGGGGACGTATAACACTGCATACTTTTTAAGAACCCATCAATGAATGGAGTGTAGAATCATACGTTGATAATGACAAACCTTACCTTAAATTGAATCTTACATATAAGTTGTATTTTGTGGGCTGTACAATGATTGTTGTGAGTCTGCAGGTTTTAATGTCAATTTGCGGGTCCTTGCCCAATCCTTGGCTTGCAGTCCAGTTGAATCCCAGCAGTATGGACTCGATTGACGCGCAGGGGCAAGGCGACCCCAAGCTAGATGATTTGGCAGGACGTCATAGAAGGAATTTTCTAAACTTCACAGAGAAAGAAACGTGGTATTTGCGGAATGGAATGATGAGCAGGAGGGGCAGCGTTATATGCTCCTCAGAATTTTAGTTAGCGAAAGATAAGTGTTCAGTTAGGTAATTTCACCCTTCATGCTGTCCACCAAAAGGATTGTGTAAATTGGTCTTATATAGCGAGCTGGTCATATCAGAGAGAGGTCTTCTGAAAGGGGAGAGACAGCATGGTCCTAATGGTAGCTGGTCACTGTACTTATTAAGTATACAACCAACAGTTTGCCAGAAAATTACCATGGAAGCCCTTTCCAGCAGAGCGCTTTTCATTGTTGTTACAACTCAATGATTATAAACTCAAAACACCAAACCGTAAGACCTCTTCTGACTACAGTACATCCCTTTGTGAAAGCTAGGTATACCACCTTGTTACTTTACCTTTGCTGTATCCTGTGTTTTCTGTATTCACACATCATGGTTCATGTAAAACTTACATTGGTCATAAATCATGCATTCTGTACTATACACCCAATGCAGCCACTTTGATCCTCCCCCAAAAAAAGACACTGTGTTAAGTTGTGGCTTAAATATTTCGAACTGTATTTTTCTTATTGCCGTGCTTTGTTTAACATAATCTGTGCATCTAGTTGCAACCTATTAATATGGGCTCTTAGCTGTTGCATAATAAATAAACCCAATAGGGAACTTTTTGCAGAGCAATCAGAGCATCAGTGTGGTTTCTACTTAACAGAGTAGGTGGTGTCCAAGCATGATCATTATCTGGGTCTGATTTATTGGTCTCTATTCTAAAGATACTAAGGGATTAAAACAATTATAAAGTGTAAAACAAACAGGAAAGAAGGAGCAGATCAGTTATTATTTTGCTAGATTATTGCTTGTTATAAAATTACAGTTTCTATCGTTTCATTCCTCTCTGTAAATGTGTCTTTGCCCATAGGCTTATATGACAGATTTTAACAATGCACTGAAATACCAGTTTACAGATCTAACAGTACAGATCCCACTATACAGATCACAGATCTATACAATACAGATCTATACAGTACAGATCCCAGTATACAGATCTATTATTATTTATTTCTTAGCCAGGGTGACTTACAGTTGTTACGACTTACAGTTGATATCACATTATATATCAATATAATGTGATATTTCACATTATACAGATATCACATTATTTTTTACATACAGTACAATTACCCATTTATACAGTTGGGTTTTTACTGGAGCAATCTAGGTAAAGTACCTTGCTCAAGGGTACAGCAGCAGTGTCCCCCACCTGGGATTGAGCCCACGACCCTCCAGTCAAGAGTCCAGAGCCCTAACCATTACTACACACTGCTGCTCAGATCTATACAGTACAGATCCCAGTACCAGCTCTGTGGCAGTGTTCTGGCTGCTGGGATTCAGTCGACCCCTCTTACCTTTGCGTTAAGAACACTGTGTTAATATATATTCAGTACATGTGTTAAATTACTTCTGTTGTACATATTTATTTTTACAGTGAAATTACCCAGAGCGACTCAGTCAAGAGAATAAAAACACAAGCTTTTGTGTTCCTTCTCAGCCTTACTGAAATGTAAGTACAAGTCATTTATCTAACATGTTCAAAACAAAGCTGAAAGACAGGTGTGCTAATGCAAAGTGTCTCTCATGGTGTTCCAGATACTTGTAGCCAGGTATCACTAGTAGTCCTGATTGCAATGAGCCCCACACTCACTTCTCCACTCGTTGCAAACCAGATGGATCATGGCGATAAACCATGAACACTAAACTGAAAATAAATTAAACTGTCCCAGTTGTAATTTATCAATTTGTCTTCAGCTTCAATAAATACGTTTGTTGCAAGTGATGATAATTGACTAAGATAAGTGACAATTAATGGAATTTAAACGGAACCAACTCAGAACAGTTTATCACTTGAAAACAGGTATTCCAGCTGCATTTATTTGTAATGAAACCGCTTCGTTCTGAGACAAATGCACCAGGAACATCCACACTTCCTGGAGCCTCTGCACACAAACCTAATTCTAACATGTAATGGACCTCCTGCTAGCAGCTGATGAGCTCATAACACTGACATCAGCATAAGACACATACTTACCTCTCGACTGTACAGCACTGTAATGGTTTGGCATCTTAGCCCATTAAACTTGATGCAAACCAATAACTTCAGTTAAAAGACAATCGTCTTACCATTCAAAGAGCAAGCTGTAAACAGCAAGCTCTCTAGTCGAGGGGTAACTACTATATGTGCTTTATGCTGATGTCAGTATTATTCACCCATCAGTTGCAAGGAGGAGATCCTTTACAAGCCTTAAAATCACTTTTTCTAAATGAATATTCAGTCTCCCCGCAGGATGCTTGAAATAACATTCTCCGTACAACAAAGTGTGAATGCTGGGCTTGGGCTTCAGTAAATAAAGTCTTCATACCAGTCAGCCTCTGGCTATGTAGTCAATGTGAATGCTATATATAAAAAGTTTAGCTTCAATAGCAATAAATACCTGTAGCCCATGACAAATCTGAAGTGACTCCAAGCTGCAGTTGGCTGCCAGAAACCTTAGAGTATTTCTTTATCAGTGTGCATGTGGTATTAACCACCTTGTATGCTCTGGGCTTCTTAATAAAAAATAAACAATAAAAAATAACAACACTACATTTTGACAGCAGGGACATTGCATGAAGATGCAAGGTTTGTTGCATTAGAGAGGTCATCAATATTAAACTACTGTGTGTTTCCATGCTGCAGGCTTGCTATTAGTCAGATATCAAGGACTTATCACGGGATACAATGGCCAAGCATACGAACAAGTCTACAACAGCAGCCTCGATTCAGTGAAAGACATCGGCTGCCATCTATTGTATATATTTCAATTTTTACAGAGATATTTGGACTGTATTAATTTTTGTTGTTGTTTGCTTTTTCTCTGATTTTAGCTCAATTCAAAATACAAAACATCTTGTGATGATTGAACAGGGGGCATTTGCAAATCTTCCAAAGTTAAAATACCTGTAAGAATCATTGTGAGTTGTTTTTGTAACAGTTCCATCAGCAGTTTAATGACAAATCATCACTTGTAGTATGTTTTTTGATAAATTGGGTATATGATTTATTTTATAAATGACTTGTTTTCATTTGTCATAGTCTTCAAATATGTTGTTTATATGTGTGATGTGAAAAGTTAAGAAAAGAGTAGCTAATAGGTAAACACTGGCAGATATGCAACTACAACTCATTTCAACCCCATTTTTGTAGGTATATATTTTTTATTGAAAATTCATGTTTAAGATCTGTGTGTTAGTAATATATTTTAGCCGCTAGTACGTCAAATTAAAAAGTACTTAAGTTGGACAAATTACTGTTCATTGTTAAATCTTTCTATAAATATAAGATGTCACATACTGTGTATTTCTGTTCTTCTTTTATCAGGAGTATTTGTAACACTGGAATAACTATATTCCCTGATTTAACAAAGATCTACTCTATGGAGTTCTATTTTCTCCTGTGAGTATTGAGATACATCATGAAATGTCATGAAACGTCATGAAACGTGTATTAAATCTAACTTTAATATAACTTGGCATCCAAGAGTAACGGGCTCTGATTGCTCTTATTTTCCTGTGTGTGGTACAGTACATGAACCTCCTTTGATTGTCAACTCATGCATCTCATCCAGGCCTAAAGAGTGAAGCTCAACAGGCCTTACAACAGCGACAGGCAAAATCATTTAAAAGCAGTTGGATTGGAAAATGTACCGTCGACAAATACACCTTGCATATTCCATTGGGGGTGTAAAAGCCGTTTTTATTAATAACGGTTAAAACTACCTTTGGGGAATGAAAACAACAAGGCAAGCTTTCTGATTAGGTATAGTGCATGGGAGGCAATGCGGTAATAGAAATGCACCTAGTAAAAGGTGCCAAGGAGTTTTTAAACATGATTGTGCAACGCTGCAGATTTAAACTAGTTGATGTATAGCAGATCTCTGGATGACTGTGAGTTTTAGAAATGTGCAACACATACACTTATGTTTGTGCAAGATTTAGCAAAGTCTTTACACTTGCAATACAATCAGTGCCGTTTTTGTGAAAAAGAAACTGGTGATGTTACATAACTTGTTATTTTGAAAGATAAACACTTTGATTCTACTTCAGCAATACATGGAGCAAATTGCATTGCGATGTAAATACCTTGATTAATCTGGCCCATTGTGCTTTGGAAGTTGAAGACCTAAATCATTTTATTTAATGATACAAAACATTCTTGTTTTGCAGCTTTTGAAAATAATGCTGTAAGTGGTAAACACCCTATTTTAAAAGATGGGATCAAATGTTCACACAGTGGGTCGTGCTACGGCATCAACAGTTAGGGTTAGGGTTAGGGATAAGGTTAGGGTTAGGGTTAGGTTTAAAAGATGTTTACTCAGTATCACGTAGAAAAAAGTAATTGGATGCTACAGTAGATCTCTCAATGGTTTTATATGTTGTGTAAACAACTAATAATGGCTTTATTTCTCCAGGGAAATTTGTGACAACATGCATTTAACAACCATACCACCCAATGCGTTTCTGGGGATGGCTGAGGAGTGTTCACTAATGTGAGTAAGTCTTTTTTTTGTTAATCTTTTAATGCTATTTTCTTAATTTGCCAATACAATAGGTAACTAATTAAAGGTGTAGCGTTCTACCATATATACTTTTTTTTTTTTTTTTTTTAATAGGAGCATATTTAAGCGGAATGCTTGAATGCCTTGATAACATGATGTATGGGTATTTCTCAATTGTGTATTGTATTTCTCTTTCAGGAATCTCTTTAAAAATGGATTCAAAGACATACAGAACTATGCATTCAACGGGACAAAGTTGAATAAACTGTATGTATATTTCTACTTTATAAATATATATATATATATATATATTTTTTTTTTTTTTCACTAGAAACAAATATTGTGTATTTAAGGTGACCTCTCCTTGATCCCATCCACAAATGAATGCCATGAAAACCATGTCTCTTCACCCTGGTCCATTCGTGTTCTTGTTTCTCACATTCCAGGCTTTCTACTGTAGAGAGTGGAGTGGCAGAAACACTTGGAGAATATTACTGAGAGCAGACACTTTGATATCACCTTTGAAGCTTTGAGTTTGTGTAATGGATTGTATTGCAATTAGCTGATTCAGTAACACTTCTTGTTTGGGTCTTACCATTCACAATATAAGCCATCGGTGCATGTACAAGTCATCTCAAGTTTCCAAAGTCTTGTAAGTAAGTGGTTTAAACAGCTGGCATTGGAACATTAAATAAATAAATGAACAAATAAATAAATAAATAAATAAATGACATATCATTGGAATGGTGAATCAGTGACCTAAATAAAAAGAAGTTAGTAAACAGGAATTGTGGAACTACTGTAACATTTATATTTTAGTGATATGAAATCAAAGTCTTGATTTTTTGTTTAGTTTTATAAAAAAATATACCTTAATTCTTTTTTTTCTTTTTTTTTTTTTTCATGGAATTCAATATAGTGCATGCCAATATGGAAGATTCATCAGTGAATTGTTAGTCAATTTGGCTTTCATGCATACCAGTTTATTCACAGAAAAGCCAATACTGCACCTCTAAATCAAACAGCATAGAATTACATTAGCAACCAATACAATATCTTACATTACACAGTAGTATATACAGTGAGCATTATAAAGAAAGGTTCTAGTTAGATATACAGTAGTGTGCAAATGTATTAGAACACCCCATTTCTTCTGCAGTTTTGATTAGTTGTACTATGAAATCTTGGGAAATTGTCAAAATAGGCAAATTAGTAATTGTCTAATTTAATTGATTACTTTAAAAGGTCACACATGCAATTCATTTAAAATAGTAAGAACACATAGTCAAAAATGGTGAAATACATGAGACTTTTTAGAAATAGTTTTAGATGCCTAATTAAAGCACAGAATGGTCTAACATTTTCACACATGGGTGCCTATTGTGTTTCTATATCACTAAGTACTGACCAGAAATTGAAATTCTCACACCCAGAGGGTTTCATGCAGGTATTTCTATAAAGGCTATAAATAACAAATATTGAGATGTTCTAATACATTTGCACACTACTGTATGAAAATTAGAACAATATCCTTTGAACTCAATTTTAATTATTAGGTAGCTTAATAAATCTGCCCCATGTGATTGTTGTCAGAAGCAGACCACAAGCAACGAGTGGGGACAATAATACATGTAGACAGTATCAGGTGTTCTTCCTGGCAAGGAATACAATATATTAAACATAACCCAAAATTTAATAAAGGACAAGATGAACATGATTGAATTGTGAAGGAGCTGATGCTTTGAAGTATCACACAGATGCTGTGCAGATTCTGGAGGCAGGAATTGAAGCAGAATAGTATCCATCTCCATTAGAACTACTAGGTACAATAAGGTTGAAAACCTGAGTTTTGACACTAATGCATTGAGGCGAGATGTGTGGGAGCACGAAGCCTGATTGTGTACTGCCCTGGACAGAAGGAATATTTACAGGCAGCAGTGTGGAGTAGTGGTTAGGGCTCTGGACTCTTGACCGGAGGGTTGTGGGTTCTATCCCCAGTGGGGGACACTGCTGTTGTACCCTTGAGCAAGGTACTTTACCTAGATTCCTCCAGTAAAAACCCAGCTGTATAACTGGGTAATTGTATATAAAATAATGTGATATCTTGTAACCTGGATAAGGGCGTCTGCTAAGAAAATAATAATAATAATAGTAGTGGTTAGGGCTCTGGACCCAATACCAGAAGGTTTTGGGTTCAATCCCAGGTGGGGGACCCTTGAGCGAGGTACTTTTGTGCGATTGCTCCAGTAAAAACCCAACTGGATAAATGGGTAATTGTATGTAAAAATAATGTAATATTTTTTAACTATTATAAGTCACCCTGGATAAGGGCGTCTGCTAAGAAATAAATAATAATAATTTACTGGAAGTGTCTCTATGACTCTCTGGCACTGTGGAAGAAATCATGATTTTTACTGACTGGTATGTAGTATACTGGATGATGTTTTTTCAAGAGTACAGCAAGTTCTTAAAGTGTCGATCATAAGATCCACTTCATTTTTTATCTTCATAGTGTATTTCAGTTCCTTCTTCAATACAATACTTATATATATAATATAATAAACCATTGTGTTGTGTTTGGGGTTTGATGTTTGGGATATTTACTGTGGCAGACTTCAAATTCTTTATATCACCAGGGTTCTTAAGGATAATAAATATCTAGACCGAATACAGAACGATGCCTTCAGGGGAGCAACAGGACCTGATATACTGTAAGTTAGTGCTGTTTGCACAAGAAATAACATGTAAAAGTTGTCATTTTTAAGTACTGGAGCACTGTTATGCATTTCTGGGCTCTAACCCTTCTGTAATTATAAGTTATGTGCAGAATACAGGAAACACACAATTCTTCTTAAGATAAAACTTACAGAATTGTACAAAAAAAAGAGAAAAAGGTGATGTGTGTTGTTTTACAGAGACATTTCTTCAACACCTCTCCGAGTTCTGCCCACCCAAGGACTGGAGTTGGTGAAAGTGCTTATTGCTCGGGATACTTACTCCCTTAAGACACTGCCCCCTCTGGACAACTTTGTTTATCTACAGGAGGCTAATTTAACATATCCTAGTCACTGCTGTGCCTTCAGAAACTGGGACAGAAAGAAAGAGTAAGTGTGTCTCTGGACAGTACTGTTAACCCTTAAATACAGGGGTTAAAATGACTTAGCAACACACATTTGGACTTACTGTATATACACAATTTTCTTGTCACAGATCTGGAAAAGATGTATACAGTATAAGATTAAGGCTCCATAATTTGCAAAACATTTTTTAAAATTGTATTTTAACTTTTTTTGCATCTGTGTGTCTAAACCATTACAGCCTATTTGCTGTGGTCTGATGCATTTCATACAGTAAATTATGTAATGGAAAGGAAATACCAAAGAGCTTTTACTATGTTTTACAATGTGGGACATAGTTCTGTTTGACTGCAATTTTTGCTGTTTCCCCATCCATTATAAACTTTGTATATTTAATAATTGAAATGCTGCAGATAAGAATAAGGTCCATATAGCATCTCTGTATGTTATAAATTCATCTCCAATGGTGGGTGCCATCTGTCCTCTCTGATGTCTGCCTGTGTAGCAAAGCACTCACGGACAGTTTGCTTCATTTCTGAAGGTTCTTTTCTACACAGCCACTTTTTTAAAGAAAAAAAGGGTGAAGAAAATTGCTTTCCCAGAGATGAAAGGGTTTAAGATACAAAAATATTTTTACCAAACATGATATTGCACTAGTGAAAACCTTTTGATTGATGTATGGGAGTGATTTAATATCATACCCCTGACACTGCTTTTTAAAAAAACGTTTAATCTAACACTGCTAGGCTGATGTGACACCAATAAAACTCGAAAATGAAACATGGAAGTGCCTACAATGGGCACTAAAGGGTGATGGAAGAAATCATGTGCCCTGGTAAATCCTGGCTTGTATCTTTAAGAAGCATGTATACATTATGGTACTCTGAGTGGATTGTGATAAAGCAAGCCACACGGGTCCTTTGGTCCTATTCTAGTGCTTTAAGGACAAAAATTATTATTATTATTATTATTATTATTATTATTATTATTATTATTATTATTATTATTATTATTATTATTATTATACTGCATGTCATGGCTTTTTAATATGTACAATGTGTTTGCTTTTTTTTCTTCTCCCAGGCAGAGTTCTTCTAGTGCATCATTTGGAAACCTTTCCAATAATTGTAAAGACTATACAGCTCATGACAACGTGTAAGTCACACACAAAACACTTCTCACCACTTTGCTTCAATAGAAATGCAATTATGATGAATTGTGAGCAGAAAGACATATAAATTACCATCTGATAAAGTGAGGCAAATTAAATATGTGTTGTTGGGTTTGGTTGGGTTGGGTTGGGTTGGGTTGGGTTGGGTTGGGTGAGGTGGGGGGGGTCTAAAAGGAAAGTTCCTTGATTTAACAGAATAAATGTTCTTTCTTTTTTGGGGGGTGGGAAAACTTGGAACTCTCAACATCAGATATACAGCTGATAGTTACTATTCGAAAGACATGGATTACCTGTATCCAGAACTGGAAACCTGCAAGACAGAATTTCACTTCAGATGTACACCAGAGCCAGATGCTTTCAATCCCTGCGAAGACATCCTGGGCAACGACTTCCTTCGAATCCTTATCTGGATTATAAATGTATTTGCCATTGCTGGAAACTTTGCTGTACTGCTTGTTCTGCTCACCAGTCACTACAAACTCACCATCCCAAGGTTCCTCATGTGCAACCTTGCCTTTGCTGATTTCTGCATGGGCGTTTACTTGCTTCTCATTGCTTCTATTGATTCTAGATCAAAGGGCCAGTATTATAACCATGCAATAGAGTGGCAGGCCGGCGCTGGCTGTGGTGCAGCTGGGTTTTTAACGGTGTTTGCCAGTGAACTCTCAGTGTACACCTTGACCATGATCACACTGGAGCGCTGGCACACCATTACCTACGCCATGCAGCTGGACAGAAAGCTGCGTTTCAGACATGCTGCCATCATTATGATTGGGGGATGGCTGTTTTCACTCGTCGTGGCTTTCATGCCCATTTGGGGAGTGAGCAGCTACAAGAAGGTTAGCATGTGCCTTCCCATGGATATCGAAACTGCGCCAGCCCAGGGGTATGTTATATTCATTCTGATGCTCAATGTCATTGCCTTTATTATAATCTGTACCTGCTATATTAAAATCTACCTAACTGTACGCAATCCGGAATTCGCAACCAAAAACAGCGATGCTACAATTGCCAAAAGAATGGCAGTGCTCATCTTCACAGACTTTCTGTGTATGGCACCCATAACTTTCTTTGCCATTTCTGCAGCGTTCAAGGTGCCACTCATCACCGTGAGCAACTCCAAGATTCTGCTGGTTTTGTTTTACCCCATCAACTCTTGTTCAAATCCATTCTTGTATGCAATCTTCACAAAGGCATTTCGAAGAGATTTCTTTGTGTTAATGAACAGGTTCGGCTGGTGCAAGGCACAGGCAGACGCCTACAGAATGCATAGCTTCCCAGCTCAGAAAACCAATATAAGGAACGCTATCTCCTTGAGCAGTGCCAATAGAAGCTCTCAAGCAATGCTAAACTTGACTACCTTCAAGTGTCAGTGTCCTACAGGAAAAGGAAAAGAAGAACCTTGCTACAGACCTCCTTAACTGGGACGATACAGTGTGTGAACTCTGGGAGTGCATCTTGAGAGCTAATGTCAGGGATTTTTATACAGATCAAAATTCAGTACAGTATTTAACTATATTTTAATAAAGCAGGTTAATATCATGACAGTGTGTGAAATATGAATAAAAGAAAATGTGCTGCATATTTTTTAAATAAAGCTTTAATGTTAAAGTGTAATGGCCATGCTAAAGAAGGATTCAAGCTTGGCAATGCATTACTACAGTATACTAGTCATCTGTTCAGTAATGTTTCTAATATTTTAAATAGGAACAACATCCTCTCATTGCTCTGTGATGTCTTGTATTTACTGTAAATATTTTCAAAAGCTTATTTTCTGTTTGAAATGTTTGTATTTGTTACACTATCATGTTTATTGTATGTGTTCTTATTTTTGTTAAAATGTTAAATGTAAAGTGCGTTAAGCAGGCAGAGATGTCTGATATAGAATACTTGTTTTATTTTTATTTTATTTATTTTTGTTTGGGGGTGGTTGTTTTTGTATCTAAAAAATGTATAGTATGTCATTTTTGTATTTAACTGTTTCAACCTTCAGAAATTGTTGTATCAGTGTTCAGTTATAAAGAGTCAAAGATTTTTTTGTGTGTGTGAATTTTTTCTTTTTGTTTTACATATTTATTTCTGTGAATTTTCAATAAAAAAAAATCATGACTGTTGTCAGCAGGTAAGGGGTCGGCTAATGAATCTCCTTTCATCCTGGAGGAAGCCACTTCATTCGAACAACCCCAGGTGCATGCATAAGGTTTATGCTGTTGTAGGACCACCAGTTTCTAAACTAGACAAAATAAATGAAAATGTTTTAATACAAATCCCACTTCAGCCACTGACTCATTGTGTGACCCTGAGCAAGTCACTTAACCTCCTTGTGCTCCGTCTTTCGGGTGAGACGTAATTGTAAGTGACTCTGCAGCTGATGCATAGTTCACACACCCTAGTCTCTGTAAGACGCCTTGGATAAAGGCGTCTGCTAAATAAACAAATAATAAACAAAAACACAGTTGTTCATTTCCCCAGTGAATTAACTTACATCACTATCAGGAACAAAATGGCAAAGAATAATTATAAAACAAGTAAGAATAATGCAATTGGCAAACACGGGTCATAGATATTAGCACCTCCCAGCTGGAAATCAACATTTATACAAACAGCATTATTTGCCATTATTATAAAGATATTCAACTAAAAATGCTCTTTTAGAACTTTAGATCACTTTAAGAATGACAGACATCACAAATGTGTCAGATGGGCGCGTATAGATACAGTACAAACATATGGAGCTTCATATGGGAGTTGCCAGGCAGCACTGCAGGTGTCTGACATTATGATTCAAAATTGTTTAGATTTCTAAGCTTAATGTTATCATTTATGTATTTTTTTTTTTTTTTTTTTTTTTGGTATAAAAGTTCCCAGGATATTGGTGTTAATGAAAAACATGTTAAAAAAATGATATCTGATGTGATGTCCAGTACTTTACAGGGTTTTTGGTCATTTATTTGACTTTGTATTTTATCTCTCTATTATTGCAACCAAGCAACTTCTTTGTGTGTGATTTGCAAACTTCATTTCTAATCACTTTTTATATATTACATTTCCTAGTTCTGGGGCTCATGAACAATAGAGTTTGCAATGCATCAATTATTGTTGCCCATTATCTAACTGAAGTGTGATTATGAAATTGCACAACTACATTCATCAACAGGATAGCAAATATGTATATAATGATTTTCTGTTTTACTAATTCAATGTCGCCCCTGTGTTTTCAGGCTGTGCAACCCCCCCCCCCAAGAATAGTTATAGACCAAGTAATACTAATAAAGCACAATGCAATGTTAGTGTTCTGTTATAGAATACATAATAATAATGAAGCACAATGCAATGTCAATGTTCTGTTATAGAACACGTAATAATAACGAAGCACAATGCAATGTCAATGTTCTGTTATAGAACACATAATAATAACGAAGCACAATGCATTGTCAATGTTCTTAACCAAAACTTGGGAAATTGCTCTCATTGTTAAGGAACTAGCAATGTTGACAATGAGTCAGTAAGTGGTGGTATGGAACAAGAACAGAGCAAACAAATGTATTCATTCGTATTGCTCCAAGGGTTTAAGAAATACTTTACTGTACCTCAAGATCTCATAGAGTATCATGACAAAAAACCAGAACCTCTGCAAATATTCCTAATTGAAAAAGAATGGTCCTAATGTATTTACCTTTCTTCAGTGTACAGCTATGGCCAAACATTTTGTATCACCTAGAATATTAGGATTGAGACATCATACAAATATAAAAAAAATGTATGAACATAATTTTGATCTTTTATTGAACATCACATAATTAAATATACTACAAAATGATATCATAAAAAAGTCTACCGGAAGCCATAACAGTAGTACAGTATCTCATGTTAGATTTCAAAATGTCACTTCTTTCTATTTGTCAGTTTTTCGTTACAAAACTGCAGAGTGGTGTGTAATTCAATATGTTAGCGTAACATTATTCAGCAGGGTTAACTCCATTTTATGTAGCAAATGTGTAAATTCTACAGCGTGATGCAAAACTGTTCAGGACACAAACATGGTATAAATGAATGATACTGTACTTTAGTTTCACAGAAAAAATAGTCTGTGCCATATAACAAGGTTTCTAACTATCAACATGTTCTGGCTTCGGGCAAGTAAAATACCAAAGGGTGCTCCTTTTTTTGGTTTCCTGACTTTACCAAATGAGACATAAGCAGCAAGTGCACTTGGAAAGAGATGCTGGGACGCCAGAATCACCGTCAAGCCCTCTTGAGGTGTCATGGGCTAGTCGACGAAACACCGAGGATGGAAGGTGCCCACTTGAAGACCCCAGAGATGTACCCTACTTCGCTCAATCCAAACAGTTGTCATGCTGATGCGCTGGGGAGACCGCACTGTGGTTGATCCCCGGAGCCAGCATCGCAGCCATTGTGTGTGCTGATGCGCCAGGGAGGCAAATAAGCTGATCCCTGGAGCCAGCATAACACTTCAGCCATCAACACCAGACAGAAGGAGATCTACATTATCATATGGAAGGGAACGCAAATGGACAGAGACACAGATGGATCACTTTAGTTTACTGTAAAGCTACGTCTTAGTTGGTGCTTATGTTGGCGAGAGCCGAGTTCAAATCAGCATGAAGTTTTAACATCTACTCTCGTGTAATGGAAATCGTTTATAACATTTACCTGAGTAATATACTGTACTGGGGTGTTGCTAAAGGGATTCCTTGATAGAGAAAGTATGTTACACCCACACTCTCAAGTTAGAAGGCTCCAGTTGGTAAATTCAATCTTATTATTTTAAAATGCAATGTCCATTATTCAGGCTCAAACATTTTCACTGTATGACACATTCTGTCCTTTTTTATTCCAATAACATGGCTATTTTTAGTTAGAATTGACAAGGAACTGTATACAAATAAATACTACTTCCATTACAACTGATTGTAAATATTATCAGTCAAATGGTGTCATTTCAAAACGTTAACCATCCTATTTGTTTCTCAAACAAAAATAAATATTCTTTCATAAAAATGCATATTTTAAACATCTGCCTTAAATATGGCATTGAAATAAATACTCTTGACCAATATAAGATATGGATGCTGCACAGATTGCGTTGGTAGACATTTTGTTTAGGAAAATCTAATTTGTTGGCTATTCCATTATATTTTACCACTCTGCCTCATCAATGGATCTTGAAAAGACATCCACCAATGCTCATAACACCATCTTTAAGATAGAACTTGCATCTGTTTTTGCTCCAATTAATCTAAGACACAAAAGGTGTTTAGTTAATTGACTATTAAGTGCTCTGTATTGAAAATAAATAAGCAATATGTACTCGCATGCACACACACGCACACACGCACACATGCACACACCATGTGCAGTTCAATCATTGCCTTTCAACCTGATCTTAAATGTGGGTTGTAGCATGTCAGCGTGCCTATACTTTTGTTACCAGCAGACAAGTTTGCAGGATAGACAGAAAGTCAGCATGTGGGCATGAGATGACTCCCAGACCTTACACTGTACACACAAAACCAGGAACATGACCAAGGTTAAGAGAAATAGCCATAAACAAAGCAAGCAAAACAATTCATAGCATTGCTCTTGTGCACAAATTCAGTAGCCGTTGTAGCTTATCTGAGTGAATGTGAAGAAATGTTTATTTGGACTGGATTAGCACTTGATAGATGACGTTATTTAAAATAAATTAAACTAATTAAATTAATTTTGCTTAGTTTATTTCATACAGATGTTGTGCCCCCCTCACCCTCTTGTTCTTTATAAAGGGAAACTCAAGCATACGTTATCATACTGGCAAACAATAACATTGTCAGTATCAAAAAGGTCTGGCACATCCTGTTCACTTACCGGTACATCATCTCCAGAATTTAAAGGATCCTGCAAATAAGACAAGTCAATTCATTCCTAAGAAAATAGCTGCTTCGGACAAAAGATATAATTAAGTGCACATAGCTTATATAATTTAGCTCATTTTGAATGCAGGAGCTGCTTGTGTTTCTAATCCAAATAACATATCTTTCAGAACATACTGAGCATGGTATAGAGGCAGTGACTGAGGGTCTAGCTCCCAAGACAAACACTATGCCTGCTGCGCCAAAAGAGATGGACTTCATTTTCTAAGAGTTCATTACAAAATATCCCAAGCAACTCCTCACCCGATGCAATGGGTTAATGTTTACATGCTTCACAGAAACACGTTTCAAATAGCTAAGAACCATTTTCAAGAATTAAGCACAATACAGTAGGCACTTTTTTTCTTTCAGAATCTTTATGTTGGAATAGATCCACCCTTGTTCTTCTTCTGAATCTTGCATACCAACATCATAACTACTCTCTCCTTGAAGGCCTATAACTGCTGCATATTGTAGACACTTCATCAAATTCGTACAAATGTAGTCAAACCGTGAAATGTACTCAAACATAAACTGTTCTATCTTAATTATTTCATGTACTCTATATGTATAATACAGTTTATCCTTGGCAGGGTTAAAACATAAGAACATAAGAACATAAGAACATAATGAAGTTTACAAACGAGAGGAGGCCATTCAGCCCATCTTGCTCGTTTGGTTGTTAGTAGCTTATTGATCCCAGAATCTCATCAAGCAGCTTCTTGATGGATCCCAGGGTGTCAGCTTCAACAACATTACTGTGGAGTTGGTTCCAGACCCTCACAATTCTCTGTGTAAAAAAGTGCCTCCTATTTTCTGTTCTGAATGCCCCTTTATCTAATCTCCATTTGTGACCCCTGGACCTTGCTTCTTTTTTCAGGTCAAAAAAGTCCCCTGGGTCCACATTGTCTATACCTTTTAGGATTTTGAATGCTTGAATCAGATCACCGCGTAGTCTTCTTTGTTCAAGACTGAATAGATTCAATTCTTTTAGCCTGTCTGCATACGACATGCCTTTTATTGCCTGTGTGCAGTACTTTACACTTTTCTCTATTAAATGTCATTTGCCATGTGTCTGCCCAGTTCTGAATGCTGTCTAGATCATTTTGAATGACATTTGCTGCTGCAACAGTGTTTGCCAGTCCTCCTATTTTTGTCATCTGCAAATTTAACAAGTTTGCTTACTATACCAGAATCTAAATCATTAATGTAGATTAGGAATAGCAGAGGACCTAATACTGATCCCTGTGGTATACCACTGGTTACCTCGCTCCATTTTGAGGTTTCTCCTCTAATCAGTACTTTCTGTTTTCTACATGTTAACCACTCCCTAATCCATGTGTGTGCATTTCCTTGAATCCCTACTGCGTTCAGTTTGAGAATTAATATTTTATGCAGGACTTTGTCAAAAACTTTCTGGAAATCTAAATAAACCACGTCATATGCTTTGCAATTATCCTTTGTCGATGTTGCATCCTCAAAAAAAATCAAGCAGGTTAGTTAGACACGATCTCCCTTTGTGATGAGGGCGTGCTCTGGGGTACGTGCTGGCTCTGCGGCTACAGCCTCCCGTCCTCCTGCTCCTCGAACAACAAACACAAACAAACACGCAATACAAAACAGAAAACACAAACACCAGCTCCGGCCGGTCGCTCTAGTTTCTCAGCGCAAGAGGAGGTTTTGACGTAGCTGCTTCCCCTTTGTACCCAGCAAACTCCTCCCTGCAGTCAGCGCGTCGCCATGGTTTCTCCATTAGAGGGCTGCTCCGCTTTAGTCCCCTTAGCAATATTGATTTCTATCTCTCTCTTGGCCTTTCTAACTTCCTTTTTGACTTGGGTTTGCAGTTCCAAGTATTCTTTCTGTGTACTTTGTTTTTGGTCCCTTTTAAAACACTCTGTAAAGTGTCTTTTCGCTGAATATTTTTTTAATTGATCTATTAAACCATTAAGGCCATTTTGTTTTAGATGTCTACTTTTGGGGTGTAATTGTTTTGTGCCTCTAGTACTACATTTTTAAAAAACAGCCATCCTATTTCTGTTGACGTTTTCTCTATTTTACTCCAATCTACTTCCGATAGTCTCTGTTTCATACCTTTATATTTTGCTTTTTTAAAATTGTAAACGTTAGCTTTAGTCATTACTTTTTGGGTTTTAAAGATCACTTCAAATGAGACCATGTTGTGGTCTGAGTTTGCCAATGGCTCTCTGACCTCTCTGTTTTAGTTATTCTGTCTTCGTTATTTGAAAAGACTAAATCAAGACATGCCGCCCCTCTAGTCGGTGTATGCATCTTCCTCCACATTACTTTAAACAGCTCAAATGCTATAGACACCAGACAATAAAAATAATGCAACTCAAAATGTCAATCATAATAGCATTATTTGAAATGAAGGCATTGTGAAATGTCAGAATGTTCCAGAATATTTCATTCATCTGTTATCGTCAGTGTTGAGAGTGGGGTTTAGACAGTCAACATTTAGTTATTTATTATTGTAAGAAACACACACATATATACACACACACACACACACACAATATATATATATATATATATATATATATATATATAGTAAACCAGGTGTATCCTCCACAGTTCGTTGCCCCTTTAAAATCAGACCCAACACACAGAAATTGAATTTTTCAAAGCGTTGACACGCTATTTTTAATAAAGACAAAACTAAAATAAACAGAAAAAACATCTAGTTCAAAGTAGAGTCTAACTTTACTTAGACAGGTTCCTGACTCACACACAGGACGGCTAAGCCATTGACCTGCCAACAAACACATTTACCTTATACAGCCCAACTCTTCCTGCCAGCTCCCTGGTGATTACTCCTAAAGGACCTGGAAGCTCTCTTTTATAGTTTGTGGCTGTTCCCAATTAACACCAATTACCTTGTTTGGGAACAGCCACATTCTCACATTTTTTGGCAGGGAGGGGAATTAACCCTGTCCCTGCTAACCACCACCAAAACACAACACCCAGACTATTTACCTATAGAGCCTTTGTTCTGTTACACTATATATATATATATATATATATATATATATATATATATATATATATATATATATATATATATATATATATAATTAATTGAGGCTATTATACACAATAGCCCCAATTAATTCATTTCATGTATTTTCTTTGCAAATGCCTGTTATACAGAATCATATCTTGTGTCGAATTTAGGTAACACTATTATAAAAGTTATCAAATTGAATATAGAAGAAAATTGTACTGGCATTCTCGGTATATAGCAAACCTCATTGACTCTGTGCTTTCAACAGTAAACTGCAGCATTAGGAAACTTTCTCTGTGTTCTATCTGAACGTACCATTAGTAGAATTACTGATAGTTATCATGAAACAGCAAAAAAAATGGTTTACTAAAACTTGCTGCGATTCACTGAAATTTCCATTTGAAATAATGTACAGGAATGGTCTACTAATGTTTATCTTTACTATTGTATAAAATACACCGTCTGTGATTTTTTTTTTTTTGGATGCCCTGGACTACCTGTCATTTGAGCCTGGGACAATTCATTAGCAGCATTAGTGTGTTATTCTGTTTATTCTCCAGATAAAAGCAAAAAACTTAGAGAAGAGTAAGGAGATTCCCCTTGGCACAGAGGTGAGACCGAGGCTGGGAAACAACCAATACTTTCCCCAAGGGGGATCTAGAGGAGAGAAATGGGAAGATGACAGTGATAGTTAAATTTGGCTGGGGTCCCCTTTGACTCGGAGAACCATCCTCGCGGAGGACGAAGCCAGCGGTGGCTGGGCTTCTAAGGTTGGGAAGTGAGCTTCATTTACACCCAAGAGGGAGACCGTTGCAGAGGAGGGCACAGTTGCAGAGGTGGAGTAGCTGAATAGAAGAGGAAAGCATAGTGGGGGAGGAGGGGAGGATGGTGGAAAGACAGAGAGCAAACTCAAGGCTTGGGGTTTAAATAGGGGATTAGCAGATGTTATTGGTAGGAAGGAATTAGGGGGAGGAGCCCTTGTTCATGCCGCCCCAAATAACACACAAGTTTATAACAAAATTGCAGCCATTTGCTCAAAATTGTTTCTGCAATTTCTGTACTTCCATTCTATACATAGACAGCAAGGATTATACTCACTTCCTCGATTATTTCTACATCTTCACCATCACTGGAGGTTTTCTCAGTGTAGATGCTTCTACCTTCGTCTTCCAATGACTTTTGGTCTTCTGCATCACTAGCTCCCAGGAATTCATTCTCCCCCACTTCTCTCATATTTCCTACATCCTCATCAAAAGATTATCATAAGAACCATTGAGTTGTAATATATCTTCAATGGCATTATACTTGAAGTCTTTAATTTGAATCATAAGCTTTAAAACACAATCCAAGAAACAATGTCAAACTATCATTAAACATCTGACTCATTTTAAAAAGGTAGCACCATGATTACTAATGAACAGTGTTTTTAGTTATTGTGCTACACCATTACATTTAAAAATGTCTTACCTGTGAAGAACAGTCCACTTGATATTCTGGGTTACTTGTCTTGTCGTCACCGTATTCAGATTTGCAAGATGTTTCAAAACCAACTACCCCACCACCACCATCTTTATGTACCACTTCAACAGTACTGAACTGTGATTTGACATAAATTGCTGCAGATCAGGGATTTCATCCAAGCTGCTTAGCAGGTCAAAACACAGCAGTGGAATGTCAGTTAGATGAGTAAAATGTTGTCAAGATGTAAACAACGAAAAGAGAAATGACAGGTACTTTATTTAAACAGTTGTAGCAACACAAGGGGAAGGGAATTTCCAGAAGGCAACAATGTTTTAAATCATTTGTAATTTGCTTACAATATCAGGATTATGTCAAAGCATTGTTGTAGAATTGTACCATTCTAAACAAATACTTCAACTGCAGATTAATATTTATTATACCATTGTAGATAACTGTTTTTTAGATATGGTACAGGTTAAATTGTGTTGAAATGTCACAGGTGTAACAAGTTAAGCTTTTGCAATGATAACTTGACATTGCCATTGTTAATTGTAATGTATGATATTTATGGCAGGGGTACTATAGCATGTACTTTTTGTAAATTATTCAGCCATTTATCAATAACTGACACTTTCTGGGAAGATGGTGTGCAGTATTCAAAGTCGAGGCAGAAAGTTATAAAACCTGGCTAGTAATCTATCCCCCTCCCCACACAGTCTGTGCTTTTACTCCAAATAACCAACATTCCAATTTTAAATTCACTCTCGTTTTTATACTGAGTACCAATGTCAGCATGACCCAAGCACTGCTAGACATAACAGTGTCTTACAGTGTAATACGTAGGCTGTCTTTGTTTTTTTTATTCCAGAAAGGCAGTTTATTTTATAGTTCTGAAAAGCTATTTCCATTCTCAGCACTGATGTTCCATGTTCAATGCTTAACCTGGCTGAATCTCTACAGTATTATACTGGTCATGGTTACATGAAAACACAATATAATTCTACAGGTCAATATTTATGTTTATTGTTTTATTCTAAAAGAGCCTTCCTTTTGATTCTTTTCAATGACATGACTTAAGTGGTTCCGCTTGTATCCCCACCACACACCAAAACAGAATTTATGTTGCAAACATGATTTGGGATGTAATTTACTACAAGCGGTCTACTGTGGCCCCACACCCTTTTGCCAGGATGCAATTAAGTTTTACTCTAATTCAAGTATATGCCTCCCAATTTACTTACTAAACTAAATAAATAAGTAAATAAATAAATAAATAAAATCAGGCCTAATCAGTATTATCGTGTGTGATTGACTCTTATGAATCCCATCACCGGTCAGGAAGATCTCATTTAAAATGTAATTTATTGTAATATTATTATTCATCAGAACTAAAATGATCACTGTCTAAATGCCAATCTCACAATAATCAGAGCATCCTCTGCCTAATTAGGCCTTCTAATTTATGTGTTTTTAAAGGGCTGCCCCCTAGAAATGCTTTTAAATAAGATGCCATGTTCCACTCCAGGGACTTTATAAAGCATGCAGTTAAAACAGTAACACACACACACACGCACACACACACACACGCACACACACACACACACACACACACACACACACGCGCGCGCACACACAAACACACACACACACACGCGCGCACACACACACACACACACGCGCGCACACACACACACACGCGCGCACACACACACACACACACACACACACACACACTCAGTCTTACCATATCTGTTGTTGTAAAATTCTGAACATTTTGACCCGTAGGTATTACTATGGAGACTGACATTTAAAAAAATGCAGGTGTTGGAAGTCAGAAATGTAGTATGCATGGGTTATAAATGATTTATCTTACAATAATGTGTACTTCTGTCTATAGTAGACACTCGGATCTGAGAAGAGGAGGCAATGAGTGTTTACTTCAGCATTTTAAATCCAGCCTTTGAATGGTATTGAAAATCATGGAGGGCAACAGATCAACAATTTTTTATGAAACTGATATCTGAAAGAACACACTTTTGTAAACAGAGTAACATAAAAGCAATACATAAAAAAGTAAAAAAAAAAAAAAAAAAAAAAAAAAGATCAAGCAGACAAAACAAATAACTGTTATTTTGTACCTAACCTTGCAAGATTTGAAAGACCACACCACCACTAACACACAATCTTAGAAGGTCAAACTAAAAACCTGTTATCTTTCATTTAACAAGGTCAGCCATTTTAATTTAATTGTGCTAATACATAGAGAAACAAACATTATGCCGAGTCTAAAATGGAGCATTTTTAGTATCCAGAGAAATAATGTGTGGAAATTAGAAAACTTACAAAACAATATATAGGCTCCCAGTGCAATGTGCTTTGGTTCAGTGGCAACTCTACTGTAATAATAAATTCAATTAATTATATTAGTAGTTTGATATTACTTTTGTGTCAATTACCATGACCTATTGACTTGCTCTGCAGCCATTGAGCTGCCAAGGAAAAAAAGGCTCTGAATCCATTTTAAGCTAATCATGAAGATATATCCTGTACAGGACATTTTTAAACAGGGTAAATGCTGTATGGTTGTCTGCTCAATGTAAAGCTTTATGCAGTAGCAGAATCTTGAATGTTTTTTTTTTCCGCATTTAAGAAAATGTTTTTTGACCCCGCAAACAACAAAAAAATAGTGATACCAAAATAACTAAATGATCAATTCATATTGGTGAAACTCAACAGTTTTACTAGCAGTAACGGGTGTTACAAGACAAGATGGCTCAGATCAGGTTAAACACAAACCAAGTGAAATGCAGCATAAAGTCCTGTCCATCCAGAAGGTGGTGCCAGCGAGCCATTTGCAGTTTAAGAGCAATATATCATTGTGTTTTAAAGTGCAAATGGATTGCCTTCTTTACAATAAAACTGTGTCACAAAGTGCTGCATGGGGAAATGGTAGGCCTTAGGTGTATAAAGATTTTAAAATATTTGTTCTATATCTTTAACAACTGAAGTTTCAAAATATACCCTTCTCACAGAACCCCTCTGCGCTCATCTCATTATTGCCAAGTTTAAATTTCATTTCTACCAAGTTTTCATAACAGCCTTATTGATGATGAGTTATGCTTGAGAGCTTATTACTTCCGGAGGACATATTTAACTTGATAGGTCTTGTTGTCACATGTTCTAACTGGAAAAGCACTGCCCCATGTCCGCCAAAAAACACTGGACTCAAATAGGCAAGGGCCAAAGAGACTATTCAACTTGAACAAAATGTACGAGGAACTCAACTGTACAATGATTAAAAGGTGCAATAGAAGTGTTACTAATAAAAGGAAAAATGGATTTAAAAAAAATACAATCTCGGTGAATCAGTTGACTTTTACAGTGGTTGACTGAAGTTTGCTGGAAGCTGCAATATAAAGTTTGAGGGATTCAAGGTATCTTTCACAAAGCCTTCAACTGCTTTGGATTGCATAATCTTAGACTCCCATATCTGGGGAAAAAAAATAAAATGAACTGTTGTTTATAATTTACCAGGGCCTGAACTAGGAGCTGCGTGGAGTAGTTGGTGAGGAAAGGTTAATTCTGCGTATGTTTCTGAAGAAGCAGCGAAAGGAGCGTGCCAGAGTAGATATGTGCTGAGAATAGGAGAGGGAGGGGTCGAGGCTGACACCGATGTTCTTGCTGGATGAGGAGGGAAAGAGGGTTGTGGATTCAAGAGGAATAGAGATAGAGAGATCAATGGTGGGGGAGAAGCAGGGGGGAGAAAGGGAGGTTGCGTTTGAGGAGATGGCCGAGAGACAGGTAGAGATACTGGAGGAGATGCAGGAGTCAGAAGATGGAAAGGAGAGGAAGATCTGGGCATCATCAGCATAGAAATGATACGAGAAGCCATGGGAGGAGATGAGGGGACCCAGGGAGCAGGTGTAAAGAGAAAACAGGAGGGGTCCCAGGACTGAGCCTTGGGGGACGCAAGAGGCAGAGGGTGAGCCACGCCAGGACACCCGGTACATGCGACCGGTGAGGTGGGAGAACCAGGCAAGAGCAGTGCCGGAGAGTCCCAGGTCATCGAGGGAGGACAGGAGAATAGAGTGGTTAACTGTGTCAAAGGCAGTAGAGAGATCAAGGACAATTAGGACCGAGGAGAAGGAGGTGGCACGGGCACAGAGTAGAGAGTTAGTGACAGAGAGAAGAGCAGTTTCAGTGGAGTGTGCTGGCCAAAAACAAGATTAGAGGGGGTCGAGCAGAGATTTTTTTGACAGGAAAGCAGAGTGCTGGCGATGTATAACTCACTCACTTGAGGGTTTTAGAGAGGAAAGGGAGACAGGACAGTAGTTCTGGAGGGATAAGGGATCAAGGGTTTTTTTTTTTTTTTTAAGATGGGGATGATGCAGGCCTGTTTGAAAGCAGAGGGGAAGGAGCCAGAGAGTAGAGGTATTGAGAAGAGAGGAAATATAAGGGAGTAGAGCATGGGCAGCAGCCTGGAAAAGGTGAGTGGGGAGGGGGTCCACAGCACATGTGGTGGGTTTGTGGCCCTGGAGCAGGGAGCAAAGATAAGTCTGAGAGAGGTGAGAAGGATGAGAAGGAGGGTAATTAGTGGGGGTTGCAGAGGGTGATGGGGAATGAGTGAGCAGAGGACAGGGGTTGGGTGGGGAAGGAGGCAAGGTATTGAAGAGTCGGTATTGGAGAAGGTAGAGAAGTTTGCCGGGATTGTTAGTAGAAGATTGAATGATAGAGTGGAAGTAGGAGCGTCTGGCAGATGTGAGTGTAGAAGAGAAGGAAGAGAGGAGTAAGCAATAGAGATTCAAAGCACTAGGGAGATTGGTTTGCTTCCATTTCATTTCAGCAGAGCGCAGTTCAATACGAGCCAAGCGGAGCACAGAGGAGAGCCAGGGCTGGGGCAGGGAGAGGCGGGCAGGTCAAGAGGTGAGGGAGCAAAGGGAGTCGAGAGGAGGTGAGGAAGGAGAAGAGGGTGAAGGTAACCAAGTCTACAGAGAGTTGGGAGAAGGAATCGATAGAGGTGTGAGAGAGCAGCAGAGGAGAAGACAGAGGGGGAGAGGGAACAGAGGTTTTGACTGAAGGTGACAGAGTGGGTCGGCGGAGTAGGAAGGGATGGGAGCGACAGAGAGGAGATAAAATAGTGATCAGAGATATCGAGAGGAGTGAATGAGAGGGCGGGGGGAAGCAGTCCCTGTTGAAGACTAGGTCCAGACTAGGTCCAGTTGTCCACACGCCCGCTGTGTGAGTGGGGGGGGGGGGGGAGAGACTGGAGGCGAAGCAGTGAAGAAGTCACTCCCCAGCAGAGTGGTTACGGTTGGAGAGATGGATGTTGAAGTCACCTAATAGAACAACAGGGGTGGAGGTAAAGGGGAGGAGAGGAGGAAGCCAAGAGTAAGGGGTCCAGGAGGATGGTACAATAAGAAGGAGGTGACAAGGGGAGGTGATTTCAACAACGTGAAACTCAAATGTGCTAACAGAGAGAGAGGAGGGAGCAGAGGACCATTTCTTAGTGCTGTACCTACTACTCTTTATTGCTTTATTGGTGATCAATCAATGACTAATTAGATTAGAATTAAGGGTTAAAATGAGTTTGCCTGAAATTAACATGAATGTATAGGACTTGTGCCAGGTCGAATTGATTTCAGGTAATTTTCTCTTGATCATGTTCCTAGGATTAGTGGTTTAGGTGCAATAACTTAATCATAACTTAATCATCTTAGTGTAGGCATTGCTATGATGGAAGCACATGCATAACTGACTGCATTGAGCAGATCAGAGTTCTTCTTTAAAACATTTTCATGGAAATAATATCGATTCAACCACACAAGACACTCATCTATGGTGTATCATCCCAAGGATGTAAAATAATGTAATGCTGTTATTAATATTAACTGGCTTTATTACTGTTTACAGCTTGACATTAATATAAATAAATACATTAAAACCAGATAAGTAAAATAAGCTTTAATGTTTTTTAAATAGTGGAGCATTTAGCTAACATCTTATTTTTATGAAAATGTAAGCATGTATAAAATTGTATGCTACATTCAGGATAAAAACAAAAAGCCTATTCATTGACTGCACTCTTGTACTTTTTCAGATTAGGCAAACTACAGGTGACACATAAGCAAACATACAAAGAAGTATAATGAAAGTATACAAGCATCTGCTTTTATAGGCTGTGAACCTATCACTGAAAATAATCTTCCACTTGGATCATTCTTTGACATACGAGATTCTTCATCTGGTTCACTAGACGTTTCCTCAGACCCACGAGAATATTCATCTGATTCATTAGAATCTTCAACTGATCCAATCCAGATTACTGCTGACTTTTCTTTCTATTTCCATTTGTCATGAGGCTATATCAAAGAAACCTCCAGGGTCAGTTTGAATGTTCAGATCTTAGTTAAAACTTACAAGAAACTCAAGTCAAGTAGACAAATGCTTTGGCCAGTGCCTTCATCAGTGTAACCTGAATAGTATTATCAGAAATCAAAGAATAAAATACTAACAGGTACAATCCAAGGACAGTTCATGCCACATCCATTCCAAATCCACAGTTACCTATCTCCGGTGGCTTTGTGGTGGATCAAATTATATATAAGTATGTATATAAGTATACTGATGCACAATGAAAACAGTCTAAGTTTTACATCAATAGTTCATTGGGCACATACATAACGTAATTTACATTTTAAATAGTGAGCAGATAGGTTTGTAGATTGTTTGAGTAGTATTGTTCATTGGTATAACAAAATACTGAGCTCAAGTCATGTGATTTCATAAAAACACCAGGGGCCGGTTTCACAAAAGGTCTTAAATGCATTTAAGACCACTTCTTGGACTTAGACTTAAAATTTAAGCCCAAAATAAATAAGACCTGTTTCACAAAAAGTCTTAATTTGAGCCTGGTCTTAAATTTAAGTCATTTTTTAAGCCTCCCTCTCACCAGGCTTAAATGGGAAAAAAGTATCTGTTGCTATAGAAGCCAACATGGCAGCAGCACTAATAGCTTTTGCTGAATTTTTAAATGAGGCTGATCAGGGCTATGCATCAACGCTGCCAGGATTGTGTTAATTATCAGGGAGGTCGTACCCAATACTAACTTTGTAATGTTTTCATTTTAACAATGTGTAATGTTTCATAAATTCATTTTCTGTGATTTTGTTTGATATCTTTGTTTAAAATATTATATTAAATCCATTAGACCTGAGTGTTTATTTTGTGCATCAGTATATATTTTACAATCAAAACTGATTTTTTTTATCCTTATTTAATTCCAGTTGTATTCCTTTTTTGTTTTATTACACTTTTTAATTATTCTATTTTTACAAACTGAGTTTTTATCTTTTTTTCTAATTTTACAATTAAAACCACATTTTGTCTCTTCATTTGCATTAGACTCATTTTTTATTTATTATTTATTTAGTTTTGTGTGTGTGTGAAGCGCTTTGAGATCCTTCTAATGAAAGGCACTATAGAAATGTGAATTGTATTGTATTGGATCTCCACATAACTTATTTGTAATTGAAAGTTATTGGACCTATGCTCTTCCATGGGATAGGGAGGAAACAATAATATAATAATCACCTGAAGTTACTTGGTCTTACTGCCCCACAGCGACCCCTACTCGACTGGCACCTGACAGGCCAGGCCGAGACCAGTCAGACTGATCTCTTGTCCTCCAGGGTTCAGTGGCTTAGCAAGAGCCACTATTCAGGTTCAGCGGCTTGGCAAGATCTGTTACTCAGGTTCAGCAGGAGAAAAGACTGATTGTGTGGACAGCAGGCAAGGTAGCACTTTGACTTTCAAAACTCCTGGAGCAGTGCCTGGTTTAAGCAGTGAAGGGGCAGTCAAAAAGAATTGCATTAACAGCTGTGAAAAGCTCACTGCTCATTCTTAGAAGAGGGTGGCTGTCTGGTACACCATGTACTGTCCCACATCAATGGTGTATAGAGTGCCTCATAGTGGAAATTCAGAGAAACTGCAGAGGTGAAAAACTACACGTATTGCACATATTATGGTTATATTCTTTTTGTCCTTGCACATACTGTCTGAATCAACTTTTTTTCTGATATAGGTGAAAATAAAACTCGAAGTAAACTATTACTAAGTGTGTTGTTGCTTTTTAAGTTTATAAAATCCTGAGGTAGGGCAGTGGTTTATAAACCTCTACTGCAGCAAGTACAGTGAGACCTTCCTTATTACAAAGCACAGAGTTGTTATATTACAAGAAGGTATCGGGAGGGAAGCTTGTGTTCCTACAGCTAAAACAACGTTTAGGGAACTACGGAGGACTATGTATGTACTGTAGAACAGAATTGATTTAGCGTACCAAGGGACTGGTTTTCAAATCTTGGTGACTTACATTAACTAAATAAAAAATAATAAAACTGAGCAAAATAATTCATTATAGAAAATAAAAGCAGATTCATAGTTTTGAATAGAAGAGGACTGTGTGTCACTGATGCTTTAGAGAGTGATAGAATCAAGGCTTTAAAAACTATTTTCTTAATACTAGCTTAAGCAACTTTATCACTGGTCCTCTTTTCATTATGATGAACACCTTTTAATTATGTGCTCGTTTTCACACTGTTATTTTAATTTGCATGTGCAGTACAGAAGTTTACAACACTTCAGATAAAAAAAAAAATGCAGCACAGCTTTACTTCCTGGTAGCTGGGTACTTCCTGTGCTGTAGTAACATTGTCTGTATGCACCTAGTCCATTGGACAGAACTGGAAAGAAATCAAAGGAAGTTATTTGATACCAGGAAGATAAAGCTATTTTAACTGATATAGGAGCACATCCTCAACTAAACAAGCAAACAGACGAATGAATCAACACAGGCAAAAAGAGGCAGGTGATAATGTGTCTAGACCTAGTGATCATTACACCAAATCTCTAGGGTGCATATTTTAAAGCAACCCACTGCCTGGAAGTACATTGGGACTAATTTAGCATTGCAGTAGAAGCTTTGTAAATCTGTGCCCGAAACAGAAATCCTCAAATATTGAAACACTGATGCCTGCTTTTTGTATAGCACAGAGGACTGTGCTTTCTTCCCACTTGGTAAATCATTGTGTCACACAGTCACTGTGCTTCCTTGTGTCTTCATCATCACTTCTTATCACCTTTCTCTCGATTTCCACCTACAGGGAGATACACAGTAACCTTCATTTCATTTCAAGAAATCTTAAAAATATTGGAGGTGTTAAATATACTATGGTGAATGAGGTATCACCCCCAGCCCCCCTCCAGATTTAAAAGTGCCTATATTTGGTTTGTAATTTAAACAAAGTTTTTTTCTCTTCCTTTCTTTGAAGTCTTGTCTGCCTGTCCATTAGAAATCACCCCCAATATGTACAAACCCTAAAACACCAATGTAACAATAATATAGGTACCGTACTTTACATTCATACACATAGAAGTGCCAATTAGGTGTCATTTATTCGGGGAGAAAAAAATCTACACTGTGTGTCATGTTTTATTTTTGTACTAGCTTCTTAGCTGGTTTGTGAATCCAGATAGGCCTTTACTGTTTTTGTCTCTGATAAACTGGTTGCTCTGGGCTGCCTGTCTCTTTCTGCCTTACCTGACAGTGATAGTGTGCCTTGGTGACGATGTGTTTCTGAGGCTGGATATCGCTCTCAGTGCCCAGGGATTTCACTCGGGTCCCGGAAGCGGTCGTGTCAGCGACGTCAAACTCCATCGTCACGAAAGGCAGCCAGTCAGAAGGAATCTCTTGGTCTGACCCCAGTTCGAGTTTGCAAGAGAAGCAGAGTGGATGATCTGGAGCTGCAGTGGAAAACAAGAGTCAGAGGAGCAATAGGGGGGAGGGTTAAAAAAAACAACATGCTGTAGCAAGCGATCCTTTTAGTAACCTCATTGTCAGAATGGAAGCTAAGTAGCCAATTCTGCATTGATGGGAGGCGTCTAGAAAATGACTTTAAACATTGCAGTACTTGCCATACATTTGTCTGTGCTTACTTTCACTATGCATTTGCTCTATAGCCGAAAGCTTACCTGTGTTCTTGGCAGGAAGTCGGCTGATTCTCCATACTATTGCTCCGTACGCATTCTCGTACTTCACCGTCCCAACAGTGACCTGCATCACAGGCTCTGAATCGGCTGTGGCGACAGATCCAAGGCAGGCGTTTCTGTTCATTTTAGCCTTCAGCGACTTCTGCCTAAGGAGACTCACAGTGCGAGAGACTTTGATCCAGTCGCCGGGAAGTGGGACCTGAACGAGAACATTCTGGCAGACCTGCGCGGAGTCCTGACGCAGTGAGTGTGTGAAGGCAGGGGACATGTTTAAGAAAGCCTGTAATTCCACATAGGCTCCCTGCACAGTAAGCACCGCCTTGGCGGAGAACGGCAGCTTGGCATTGACTGAAAGTGTCTTGAAGCGCATCAGCTCCACCCGGCAGGCTTCGGGAGGGCTGAATTTGATGAGCCTCGACTTCTGAAACTCGTTTCCTTTGACACATTTGTGAAAATAATGCTCTGAGATCTCCATCCAGTCCTCGCTCATCTCCTCGGCATAGCTTGGGTTCCCTCTGTGCAGTTGGAGGTCATTTAAAGCTAAAAAGCACTCTGCTCCGCCATTGACAAAGGACAGGCAGTATACATGGGTTACCACTGCGTTTTCAACCACCTTTCCATCTTTGCCAAGTCTTCCCCAAAAGTTGTCCACAATCTCCAGCCCCAGTGCCTGCTCCTCATAGTGCTTCTTCTGGTGCGAGTGAGGCGGGAGTCTCATGAGCTCCTCCTCGATGGACGAGACTAAATCTGTGAAGTCGCTGTAGTCCGTGGTTCCCAGCTTGAGCATCTGCTCCATTTCTGCCTCGTGGCCCTTGGGGTGGCACTTCCTTTTCTCCGTGTAGGAAACGTGCTGGATCTTCACCGTGTGGATTTTCCCCGACTCGCTGCAGTTCTCCAGCTTGGGTTCAGAGAGCCTGCAGTACGGATGCAGCTGGAATTCCTTGAAGGGTTTCTCCAAGCCTTTCTCGTAGTACATCTGTAAAACGCCACCAGATAAGAGTTTAAGGTAGATGGGCCCCCACTGGCGAGACGACATGCGGTTCTTCTTTTCAGGGATCCTCAGCATGAGGGGCCAGCCGTCTCGGTTCTGACTTTGGAAAAGACCACGCGGTATGAAGGTGGGAGCGCCGGTCTGCCAGTGAATGGGCTTCTCAGGTGATGACCCATCTCTCTCCTCTACGTCGCAGGATTGGAAACTTTCCAGCTTTTGACAAATATAATTGAAGGACTGGTCAATATGACTTCCATGGGGATCATACTTCTCTTTTCTAATGAAAAAATGAGGATGGGCATCGCTGGTTTCTGCAGAGTTGGGTTCGGAATCTGACGAGGAGCTGCCCGATTGATTCCTGTCTGTCCAGAATGGGTTGGAGTAGCCGCTATCATCACGGAGAGGGCGGAATTCACTCAACCCCTCCTCTGCGGTAAACAAACTCTGAGCTGCAGAGAGAGTCCCTGGATCCATTGTGTGGAGATCTGGCTGGTGGCATGGATTGACAGCCAGCTCTGCAACAGGTGAAGAAAGCGGGTTACTGCTGGGGGATGAGAGGGACCCAAAAATGCCTATGAAGGGAGTGCAAGGGCTCTCTGGGGCCTCTCTCACTGGAGTGCACAGCGGTGTATTGCTGGGCACACAGGGGCTCCCGTTGAAGTGCCTCAGAGGAGATGCAAGAGGGCTGCTGCTTGTGGACAAGGATTTTTTGGCAGGTTCATATCGAGGAGGCAGATTCAGTTTTAAGCCATTGGGCCTAGGGATCCCAATGCTGGTGCTGGGAGAATGTAAAGGCTTTTGCGGTGACTGGAAGGTAGCATTGTCATCATCAAAAGTGACCCAGTTTGGGTGGCTGGGAGAACACATGATCCTTAGTTGTCTAGTCCTGCATCAAGTTCAGTTTAGTATTTCTCTTGCTGCGACTGCTTCTGTGAAGAAAAAAAAACATTGTTATTTAATAAAGGATTAATTAATTAATATATACTAATATACTAATAACAAGTGTTTATTACTCAGAGCTTTTAGTGTGAATAAAAAAATAAAAGGTTACAGAATGGCCTACATTATCAAAACCCTTTTCTAATATAAAACTGTTAGTTCAATAATGTTCTCCTGTTTCTTTAATGTGGGGGTAAAATACAACAGATTCATTTCTTCACCTGAAACAAAACCAGTTATCCCATTCCTTGGTATCTGGCTCTCCCTGGCAGATCTACCATAGCAGTGCTTGCTGAGTAGCTACACTAACCTACCAAATATGCTTCTTCCTTTTCCTTAAAACTACACATGTGCCACTGTACCAGTAATTCAATAACCTAGAAACCAGGAATTCAATTTAGTGTGCCCAGTTATTTTAACCCTGATTTAAATTAGCATTGGTAAATTTTACAAACGCACAGTTTACTGTGTACGAGGCTTGGAGCATTTTTGTACAAATCTAACACGGTACTTTTAGAATAATTTGTTGTTCACCAAAATGTTGTCATTTTAAAACGTGTCCACATCAGAGAGCACATAGCAATAGTTTGGAAGCTGTGACAAGCGCTTGGAAACAGTGACAGGCGACACTGATTGGCTGATAAACTAGCTTTTTTGTTTCTTTGACTAAGGCCGCAATGTGAAAGTGCTACCATCACATACCACAAAACAAACGGAAAAGTAACGATTTAAAAAGTTCACAAAACTGTTAAGTCATCGCAAGTAATAGGATAATGTCTAATATAGTTCACCGCTGCCTTCCTTTTTGAGCATTCATGTTATTACACCAAAAATGTGTGTATTTCCATATATAATTAGAATGATATCTTTCATGACCTGCAACATAGGGAGTGCAAGCAAGGTCCTAATTGTTTTTTTCTGACCTTTCACATAGGAGTAACAGAACAACGCTTCGCTTTGAACTTGCGACTAAACAATGAAATCCTTTTGTAAAAAAAATAAATAATAATAAAAATCTTTATTCCGTTCTTCAGTAGCCACTGTTTGTCTGTCCATGGTCATTGTCATTGTCTTCTTCCGTTTTAACAGAAGCTATGACAGTGAGTTGTTGGAAATACTGGACTTCCATTCTGCATTTGTTCCCTATCTTTTGCCGTTTGTTCGGTGCTAATTTAGATTTGTTTCTGGAGCTCACCAATGGCCTTAGGAATCTCTCCATGGCTGAACTAAAGCTTGCACTGAAACCTCGCCACTTCTCACTATCCAAATAGCATGTATGCGCGCTAGTGACACGTACAGTAATAGTAGGGAGCAAATGTTTGAGTTTTCGGGGGTTTTTTGGCAAAAAATTGAAAATTCTGCAAGAGAGAGCAAATTCAGTGATTTTTTCTGATTGTGGAATCACGGAATCCTGGAGGGGCTAACTGATGACTGAGAAAACTACAAGCTGTCTGATTATCTTTTGTACAAACAGGGCATCACTAAATGCATATCTACAAACTATCCATAGCACCTAGCACAGAATCAGTAATACCAAATCCAGATAAAGCAAGGAAAATAAGAGCATGTTTAAAATTCCCAACGCGTTTCATAATCACAGCAGCTGAACTCCCAGTAACCACACACTGGAAAAGATTTTCTGTTCTTTGTTTGCCAGTTATGTTAAAATAAATGTATATACTGCATTAAATTATGTGAAGTTGATCAAATGCTACAAGCAACTGGGCAAAAGGTACTGTACAGTACAGTGCTTTCGAATAGATTTTCTTTATTTTGAAAACATTTAATTGCACAACAGTTGCTCATCCATCGTACAGTATTGAATGCAAACTGTAACATTATAAATGCATCTTTCATTAGGGAAATAATACTGAGGCGCTGCACTATAGGGCACACACCAGTGCACACTGCACAGATCGCTCAATAGCAATAAACTAGTGCTGTCAAAAGCGATTTGGTTATGCATGCAAGTGCACATTCATTGAATCACATCGGTGAGCACCCTACATTCCACAGTCTCCCACAATCAGCCTTAGTCCTTCACAATCAGCCTGTCCCTCACAATCAGCATTAGTCCCTCACAATCAGCATTCTTTGCTGTAATAGTTTGTAAGCATGGCAAATAATGATCTAACTGAAAGCAACAATAGAGAATAACACAGAAAACACATCACAGGATATCAAAGAGGTAATTCAATAGTTTAAATGAAGGCTCCCGTTACATAAAATATACTTATAGACAGAAAAAAACAGATCTGTAGATAATTATCGAATACTCTTTCATGTTTCAGCAACCACACTTTGGAGCTGTTGTCAAGTCCTAAATAGACATAAAAATGCTCAGATACATTTTTGCTTCTAACCACTGATGGTGAAGTGCTCGAATGCTTACGTACTGTGCACACAAGCATGTGACACGATGCTATATTTCCTATTATAGACTGCTGAGGATCTTTCAACCAATCAGAACACATGTTTTGCCTGCTGTATGTCACACATCACAGAGAAACTCCATTCACAACATCAACCTTACCATATTGAGTTTCAGTATAGTGGATGTCACCTGCTTTAAAAAAAACATACCTGAGGCAACAGCACAAGTGTGGTATCTAACCTGTGACTTACCTGAGGCAACAGCACAAGTGTGGTATCTAACCTGTGACTTACCTGAGGCAACAGCACAAGTGTGGTATCTAACCTGTGACTGACCTGAGACAAATGCGCAAGTGTGGTATCTAACCTGTGACTGACCTGAGCCAACAGCACAAGTGTGGTATCTAACCTGTGACTGACCTGAGACAAATGTGCAAGTGTGGTATCTAACCTGTGACTGACCTGAGCAAACAGCACAAGTGTGGTATCTAACCTGTGACTGACCTGAGCCAACAGCACAAGTGTGGTATCTAACCTGTGACTGACCTGAGCCAACAGCACAAGTGTGGTATCTAACCTGTGACTGACCTGAGCCAACAGCACAAGTGTGGTATCTAACCTGTGACTGACCTGAGCCAACAGCACAAGTGTGGTATCTAACCTGTGACTGACCTGAGCCAACAGCACAAGTGTGGTATCTAACCTGTGACTGACCTGAGCCAACAGCACAAGTGTGGTATCTAACCTGTGACTGACCTGAGCCAACAGCACAAGTGTGGTATCTAACCTGTGACTGACCTGAGCCAACAGCACAAGTGTGGTATCTAACCTGTGACTGACCTGAGCCAACAGCACAAGTGTGGTATCTAACCTGTGACTGACCTGAGGCAACAGCACAAGTGTGGTATCTAACCTGTGACTGACCTGAGCCAACAGCACAAGTGTGGTATCTAACCTGTGACTGACCTGAGACAAATGCGCAAGTGTGGATTTGTGCATCGCTTTTTAATCTGGTACCACCCTGCTGCCAACTTGCCAGGGCCCTTTAAATTGAAATCTTCAGTACATACCTCCATTCAAATAAATACAATGAAACATATACATTTAATGCAATGGTTGAAATATGGGTTTCTGCTCTATAATGAAACTTCGCTGATGCTCAACACAATTTTGACTATTAGCACACATGTTTAGCAACTGGTATTATTTAATCACAATCACATGGCAGGAATAAGACAGGAAATGCCAAAAATGCTATCTAATTGATAGACGAATGCACTGGCAGACAGGCTATTGAGTTGTAAACTAGTTATTCGGCAATATATATATATATATATATATATATATATATATATATATATATATATATATAAATTCAGTGATCTGAATCTGGACTCATTAATGGTGGTATGAATACTGTTTTTCTGTTTCTTTTCAAGTGTCTCCGGGGTTCCTCCTATCGTTCAAGTAAAAAGTTGTACAAAAGATGAATCAAAAGATGTATTGTTTGTTAAATCATTCTGGAGAATGTAGTCCTGTACTAACCCGTGGACTACACGTTTCCTCTTTCATCCCCCTACTCTGCAACACTAATGAATAGAGAGAGAGAGAGAGAGAGAGAGAGAGAGAGAGAGAGAGAGAGAGAGAGAGAGAGAGTAGTTGCCATGACATTCAAAGCCTATAAGCACCTCCAATGTTTGTTTTCAAACGCACTTTCCCTTGACAAAGGTATATAAACATACCGAAACGTTATATAGTTACAACGAATAGGCTACATGTAATTTTCAATAGACGTATTACAACAGATCAATACTTTTAATATGATTAGAATTCCAATGAAGAAACAAATTATCTTCTGCATTCCAGTAAACCCCATAGAAGGAGAAATGCCTTGAGACAAGCATGCAAATGTAGCTGTATTTACAGGACTGTACCCCACGTCTGTAAACTGACAGGGAAAGAAAAAACACAACATATAATACGTTATTTTAGTAATCTGACGCAAAGTGAAGTTGTAAAAAAAAAAAACTCGTTGCCTACCCCGCTATCATTTAAGAAATCACAGTAAATGCGTCGTGTATAATTACAGTACCGCTGGATTGTTACTGTATCATTGTTGACAAAGGAATCCCGTTAGTTGCAACCCGTCCCAGTCAACTTCTACCGCTTGGCGTGTAATTCCTGCACAAAATGGCAGATGAAAACAGCAGCACCAGCTGTAACTAACTCGCAGAAATGTTATCCTAATGGGAAGGTCATCCAGTGGTGGCTGCACGCTACAGTTTTGCAATGAAACGAGTGCAACATACACAAACCTCGCTTCCGCCTCTTGCCAGGTGAGCTTGTTTAATGACTGTGCAGCTTAGTATATTTCCAGTTTATTTATTTTTTATTTTTTATTATTTATTTAGGCCTTCTCAAATTCCCACCGAAAAGTCCACGAAGTGGAGTAGGGCAATGCCTTTTTTTTTTTTTTTTTTTTTTTTTACAAAGTAAAACAACATTTTTGGGTGAAAACTTTGTTTTTTTTTCAACTTGTCCCTAAAAAAGAAAATGCTGAAGTGTTGTTTTACGTCGTTGTATATACTCCTAAAATAATATTCCCAAAGAATATTGTTTAATTTAAATAGCTAAAATAACGATATAAACAGTTTTAACTAAAAACAAAAAACATCAATGGTATTAAAACGTATTTTGCTTAGACGAACGTCACCGAGCCACTAGTTCTCGATAATCTAACTGACCGATTCACTGTAATCTACTAAAGAAAGAAAATAAAACACACTTGAAAATAATATCGTTTTAACGTGTCTTCCACACAGTACTGTATCTATTTAAAAAAGCCGTACCGTTATTTATTCACACCTAAAAAAAAAAAAAAAAAAAAAAAAGACATTCCGTATAAAATATAAATGCACTTACCGGTACTGTGTATGTTGCTCAGAAAGATGTTATCAATCTAAAACCTCTGTCAAAATAATTCAGCGTTCAGCGCTGCCAAACGAGTGTATTTCTTTTGTATTGCTTTTTTATTATTATTATTTCATACAAATGTTCGGGGCAAGTCTTACTGATATGTCATTGCAACGTCAGGAAGTTACTGGAACTTAGAAAGCATTTGCTTCTGGGAAGCGTTCTCTTAATTCCATACCAGACGGGATAGTTTTTAAACAAACAGACATTTCACAAGAAAAATATCTCAATTCAGTTGTATAGCAGCATACCGCCACCACGGAGAAGGGCGCAACAGACTCTTCTCAGAGTCGGAAGACAAAGATAGTGCCGCTGGAGCACTGCTGACTGACTGGCATCCCTCATGCATTCCTTTGCTGTCAATAGCCAGTTAGTTTGTGCCAGAAGACAACAGAGGCTTTTCTTTCTCATTTGTGTTTAAAAGTATAGTAGAATTGTACGCTAACTACTAATCTTAAACGTGACAATTTTGTGCATTATTCTTTCCTGAGCTGTACTATGCTTCCCTGTCGTCTAATTTTAAACTCTTGTCAATTATTTATACCGCACAGAAATCATGCAGGATGATAAAAATATCACCCACTGATTTGATTACTGTGTTGTTGTGGATGTATTTACAAGTAGTGACCTATCATACAAAGACATTTTGGTATTCTCCAACAAGATCCCTCTACAGCTTCCATAACAACAGCTTCTTTACAGCACTGCTTTTCTCATCCAGCTGAAGAAGGACTTGTAGTCCGAAACATCCTGATATAATAGATTTTTTTTATTAATTATTCACATTTTTGTGTACCTACATTACCTTTTTATTTTTGGTTATATTTATATATATATATATATATATATATATATATATATATATATATATATATATATATTCCAAAACTAACCTTGGACAGACTAAAGAATTCATTCAGTATATGGCAAATTCCACACGACTTGTGGGAAACACAGTGAATGAGCAATGCAAGGCGCACAGAAATTCACAGATTATAAATCTGTCATTCAAAGAATGGCCAGGTGGCCAATAAAGCCCTTGAAAGTGTCAGTGTGCTGTGCGCACTGTGGTGCTGCATTCTGCAGCTTCACCAGGGAATGTGCTTTCAGTCCTGTCGCTGCTCCCAACAATGCATACCACCATTAAATAAACAAACTTGTGTCAGGATTTCTGAGACAATGTGCAAAGGTAAGTGTAATGTGTCACACACACATCAAACCCGCAGGCTTAGCTTCGGTCTGCATTTATGATGTACTTGTCAGTATTATTGCAGCAGCAGCATTTAGCATCATTTTGAACCAGTTGCACTACTCAGATTATTTTATTAATGTGATTATTTGTTAGAATTAAAACAAATGTAGAATATTTTATTCTGTTGTGCTGTGTACTGTGCAGCCAATGTGGTACTGTCACTTTAATTAGAAGACCGACATGCACTGTGACGTTGCTGCTCACAGCTTGTGTTTTTGAATGATCTTCTTCAGACCAGGTTCGGGTTAAGTGAATTTTCTGTACCGCAATGGGGTCATTCGCAAGACAACCGCACACCAAGCACGAAAACATGAAGGCATGAGCGCGATATCTGCTCCTGCAAGGTAGCCGGCTCTTTTGTACAGCAGTATCGGCGCTATACTTCATAGAGGGAGGTCTCGGGTTCGCGTCCGACCTCCGCCTGTGAGAAGTCCCTGCTTGTGGGAACCGAGGTTCGCCACATTGGTGTCAGAAGTGGACACAGGTACCCCGGCATGCACTTGGAAGTCTGTAGCCTGGTGAGCAAGTCTGAGGGCGGACTTGAGGCTGGCAGGGGAGAGTGTAGCGTGCACGGGGGTAGAGGGTAGGGGTCAGGGCTGGTATGTGACACAATCAAACATGAAGACATAAGCCCGATATCTGGTTCTGGAAGGGAGCCTGGCTCTTTATGTACAGCGGTATCAGCGCTATGCATCAAAGCGGGAGGTCTCAGGTTCACGTACGACCTCTACCTGTGAGAAGCCCCTGCTTGCAGGAACTGAGGTTCACTACAATATATATTGGAGCTCATCATGCAAGGCTTAAATATTATCCCAGAAGATAAGCAGCACCTGGACTTTCAGAACACGGCGAGGTGCTAACTGCTAGTAGCTGTACGCAAACCTATTCCTACCATGATCAATGGAGTTTTCTACAGCAAGTCGGATTGCCTTATTTAACAAATAAATCTCTCATCCCACACCAGTTCAATACAGTATAGTCGCTGTACATAACATTGCCATCCATACAGCTCGAATCCTGACCAGTGTGGCCCTGTGAAACAATCCAATGATGTTACACTTACAGCTACTGGAAAAACAGAAAGATTCATGTGAATGCTGCAGACCCACAGACATTTGCATAAGTATATTATTCTAACTTCTAGGGTTAAAAAGTAGATGCAGTTACGTTTATAATCACTTCTGCTCTGTACGTTAAATAGGGAAGGCAAGGTACAGTACTATTTATATCCATGTGCAGCCCTAAAATATATTACAAGAATTGCTTGTGCAATACAAACTGTTTTTATAATCTAGTTCAAGGTGACCTACTTAGTCCTGCATAGTTTCTGGCTTGTAATTGGTCACACTAATGAAGCTTGCCTGAATTTGATCAAACCTTGCATGGACATTTGAACGTAGTGTTATTTAGCACAACAGAGAGTCCTTGACTTACAGCCACTGTGCGTCATTTGTTAAAGATTCGGCCTTTGTTCTGTTGTGTTTGATTCCCACAGCTGTGGCTCAATCTTCGGTCTAGCCCAGTGTTCCTTACGTGTGGCTCCTTCAATCCATTCCAGTTCATGATCTTTTTCCAACCTTGTACTTAGTTATTGAATTGTGCTGTCCAGAGTCTTGTGCAAACCAAGTCTACTTGTTTTATTGAACCTAGGTGTTCAATTAGGTAATAAAGGACCAGGATGTAACATCATCCTGGATTGGACTCTAGCCCCTTTCGGTGCTGTTGCTATAGAATCTGAATGTATTGAAAGACCAATATGCTGCACTAACCGCTGTACAGCCATTGTGCTGATAGAATATACTTTCTAACGAAACTATTGACCTGATGCACAGCATTTCACTTGTCTATTGTCTATTTTCTACTAAGGATTTCAACATTCACTAAACTGTTTGGTTTGCTCTTGGTTGCTTTAACAACAGTTTTGAAAAATGCATAAAGAATTGTATTTTATTCATCAAAACTTGGTTTAAACAAACACGTTTTGCAGAGCAGCATATAGATTTGGCAAGAATCCCAGCTCTTGTCTTGTTTTGAGCTGATGAAATGAAGCAGCTTGTTACTTATTGCTCTGAGTCTCATGACTGAGAGGAACGGAGTATCATTAGTAATGCGCGCTGAAGGCTGGACTAAATCAAAGCTGGTGTATGAATCAGCACATCACTGACTGCCAGCTCCCTCGCCCTAAACTCTGGGCTGGAATAGTCAAATTGTAATATATTTATTCCTGGTTGTCAATTCTAATTCCATTTCCAAATCCTTTTTAAAATCAATTCCCAATTCTAATTCCAATTCTTTCGAAGGATTTGGAATTGGACTTTATATTTTAGAGACATAATAATCATTGTGATTCTTCAACTGCTTTCATTTGAAGCCAATTTTATTGACTGTGACTTCAACTGAAGTAATGTGTTGCCACTGTGAGAAGCTAATTTTAACAGAATACTGCTAACTACAATTTTGATCAATGACGTGTTAGAATTGATTAAAAGGGAATGGGCACTGGGATTGATTTTAAAAAGGAATTGGAAATGGAAAAACAGGAATTGACCCCGGCCCTGCATACAAATATAAATGGAATTCACCACGTTTTAAACAATGCTGACGAATAACATTATTTTCATTTGCATATATTTGTTCTCCGCAGATGCAACATACCATACATGAAGGACTGTGTATTGACATGTACCAGTCTCAAGATTAGAAAGCAGAATGAATTTCTGCAGCCATTACAGAATTGTAGTTCACTGTTGTGTATGGTGAATTTCTGGACCATAAATTGAATAAGTAAATGTAACTGTTTTTGTGTTTAAAACACTTTCCCAAAAAATCACTGAACAGCAATTATTATTATTATTATTATTATTATTTTACAGTCAGGGCAGCTGTTTTCTCAGCCTTATGCTGCTTTGGCTGGCAGCAGCATCTCAAAAACATTGTAAAACTTTCCCACAAGGAGAACCCAGTCTTTACTTTGCGGTCTAAACACATTTACACCTTAAGAATTCTATCAGTTTCCCAGACAGCGAGACAGAGGAATATTATTTTGTCTACTCTATCTGTATAAAGACAAGGCTTGTGCTGTGTTGTCATTTTTCTGTTTTATAATAATACTTATAAGATACACTTATCCCTTTAAACAGAATACATCCGTGGATGTTCGAATTGAGCACATTTGTGTTGGCAGATTAAAAACTGAGGTTGATCAAATCAACTCCAAAGTATTTAAAAAAAAAACAGGGAATTTTGCATTTTGGTTTAAAGACCTTGATAAACCATTATGTGTGGTATATAAAAAAATTACAACTGCATCAAAACCCCTTTAACATGCTGATTCAGACTAGACAGTAGTTTGTCAGTTGCCTCCTTCATGCTTTACCTCCTTTTAATGTTGCTTATCTCAGTTTAGAAATGACATGCCCTGAATAGACACAACTCCCCTTAAGACATGTGGGAGTGCGGGTCCTGTCCAATCTCCCAGCTGTGTGGGGTGGAGGAGCAGGATGCCCACACGAGGTCACACAGTATGATATTGGTGGTAGATCTGACACTCATACCCTTATCTAATGATGGGACCCAAGCCTTAGCTGATTCGACCCCACATGAACCAATTGAAGCAAACAGTGTTACATTGAAACGCTAGGTCATGTGACCCATGAACGGTTTTTAGCAGCAGCTGATCGGAAGGAAACTAATTGTTTAACCCAATACGTACTTTTTTTGTCAGCAGTGCTCACAGTGTGGTGTTTCAGTCAAGCTGAAAGCAACTTTTTTTTTTTTTTTAATGAAGATGCTGCTTTTTGTTTTATATTTCATAAACATTTACATATTTTTTTCTTCAAATTAACAACAAACAAAAAAGCATTAAGTATGTACAAACAGAACTCTTTATGAACATTATTGGTAAAAAAAAAAAATCCTCCAATCTATTATAAGTGTATAAAGGATACAGAATACCCAATTTCTTTAAAAATGGAAACGGCAGGGATTCGAATGCCCTATTTTCCACCTCTCTACTTCATAACTAGAGCTATACTACGTGCACCACCGAAGAATCTGCTTTGTAAGTATGAATCAAAATATCCAACCTCACACCATCTTGCACGCTATGGTTGCTGAAGTCTCATCAAATTACGCTGTTTTATTTCAAGCAACAAAAGCAAAGGCTTACAATTTTAGAAAAGCAAACTATGAAGGTATGAAACAGAGACTAACAGAAGTAGATTGGAGTAAAATAGTGAAAAACATCCATAGAAAAAGGATGGCTGTTTTTTAAAAATGTAGTACTAGAAGCGCAAAACAATTACATCCCAAAAGTAGACAAATCTAAATCTAAAACAAAATGGCCAAAATGGTTTAATAGAGCAATTAAAAAAATATTCAGCGAAAAAAGGCATTTTACAGAGGGTTTAAAAGGGACCAAAAACAAAGTACACAGAAAGAGTAGTTGGAACTGCAAACGCAAGTCAAAAAGGAAGTTAGAAAGGCCAAGAGAGAGATAGAAATGAACATTGCTAAGGGGGCTAAAAACAATTCCAAAATATTTTTCCAGTATTATAACAGCAAGAGAACATTCAAAGAGGAGGTTAAATGTCTAAGAGATACAAATGGCAAAATCATAGATGAAAAAAAAATAGCAAATATATGAAATGATTACTTTTCACAAGTTTTTACAAAGGAGGATACGGACAACATGCCCTACATGTCGACCTGTTCCTATCTAGTTTTAAATAACTTTAGCATAACAGAGGCAGAAGTGTTAAAGGGACTAGGAGCTCTTAAAATAAACAAATCCCCTGGGCCGGATGAGATCCTCCCAATAGTACTCAAAGAAATGAAAGAAGTTATTTACAAACCGCTAACCGAGATCATGCAACAGTCTCTTGACACAGGGGTTGTACCGACAGAATGGAGAATTGCAAACGTAATACCGAGCCTGACTTTTATTATATATAAACTTATGGAAACTATAATAAAATCCAAAATGGAAAATTACCTATATGGTAACAGTATCCTAGGAGAGAGTTAGCATGGTTTTAGGAAAGGGAGATCGTGTCTAAGTAACCTGCTTGATTTTTTTGAGGATGCAACATCGACAATGGATAATTGCAAAGCATATGATGTGGTTTATTTAGATTTCCAGAAAGCTTTTGACAAAGTCCCGCATAAAATATTAATTCTCAAACTGAATGCAGTAGGGATTCAAGGAAATGCACACACATGGATTAGGGAGTGGTTAACATATAAAAAACAGAAAGTACTGATTAGAGGAGAAACCTCAAAATGGAGCGAGGTAACCAGTGGTGTACCACAGGGATCAGTGTTAGGTCCTTTGCTATTCCTAATCTACATTAATGATTTAGATTCTGGTATAGTAAGCAAACTTGTTAAATTTGCAGATGACACAAAAAATAGGAGGACTGGCAAACACTGTTGCAGCAGCAAAGGTCATTCAAAATGATCTAGACAGCATTCAGAACTGGGCAGACACCGGGCAAATGACATTTAATAGAGAAAAGTGTAAGGTACTGCATGCAGGCAATATAAATGTGCATTATAAATACCATATGGGAGATACTGAAATTGAAGAAGGAATCTATGAAAAAGACCTAGGAATTTATGTTGACTCAGAAATGTCTTCAGCTAGACAATGTGGGGAAGCTATAAAAAAGGCCAACAAGATGCTTGGATATATTGTGAAAAGTGTTCAAGGGAAGTAATGTTAAAACTTTACAATGCATTAGTAAGACCTCATCTAGAATATTGTGTTCCGTTCTGGTCACCTCGTTACAAAATGTATATTGCTGCTCTAGAAAGAGTGCAAAGAAGAGCGACCCGAATTATCCCAGGTTTAAAAGGCATGTTGTCTGGGCTCCCGAGTGGCACATCCAGTAAAGGCGCTCCACGTGAGTGCAGGATGCGCTCTATAGCCTGCAAGTCGCGAGTTCGAATCCAGGCTATTCCTTTGCCGATCGAGGACGGGAGCTCCCAAGGGGCAGCGCACAATTGGCCGAGCGTCGCCTGGGGGGAGGGAGGGTTAGGTCGGTCAGGGTGTCCTCGGCTCACCGCGCAGCAACAACCCCTGTAGTCTGGCCGGGCGCCTGCGGGCTTGCCTGTAAGCTGCCCGAGAGCTGCGTTGTCCTCCGACGCTGTAGCTCTTCGGTGGCTGCATGATGAGTCTGCAGTGTGAAAAAAAGCGGTCGGCTTGACGGCACACGCTTCGGAGGACAGCGTGTGTTCGTCTTCGCCCTCCCGAGTCAGCGCAGGGGTGGTAGCGGTGAGCCGACCGTAATAAATAATTGGCCATTCCAAATTGGGAGAAAATAATAAAAATAATTGGCAACGACTAAATTAAAAAAAAAAAAAAAAAAAAAAAGAAAAGGCATGTTGTATGCAGACAGGCTAAAATGATTGAATCTATTCAGTCTTGAACAAAGAAGAATACAACGTGATCTGATTCAAGCATTCAAAATTCTAAAAGGTATTGACAATGTCAACCCAGGGGACTTTTTTGACCTGAAAAAAGAAAAAGAGGTCACAGATGGAGATTCAGAAATACAGAAAATAGGAGGCACTTTTTTACAGGGAATTGTGAGAGTTTGGAACCAACTTTCCAGTAATGTTGTTGAAGCTGACACCCTGGGATCCTTCAAGAAGCTGCTTGATGAGATTTTGGGATCAACAAGCTACTGACAACCAAACGAGCAAGATGGGCAGAATGGCCTCCTCTCGTTTGTAACTTTATGTTCTTATGACCTTTATATTTCTAGTATGATTACTTAAGAAGGTTTTATTGGTTAATCGCACGTGTGGCTGATCTGTAAAATAAATATTCTAGACAATTTGGGAAAAAAGCAATGGCCGAGCTGTCTTTAGAAAAAGCTCTGAAACGATTGTTTAAATTATAGATGCCCAATTAAACCAAGAAAATAAAAAATGAAATTGCTTGATATTGTATGTCAAAAGTGTATGAAATGTCACTATATAACACATTGCCTTCTCTGAGCATCAGTGCAATTGTCCCCATTATTAAATGCCTTCTCTCTGGAGATAGGGGTCTGTCTTTACTCTCAATGTATTGAGTTGTGCAGATCTACCAAGAGACGGCACTGAAGAGCATGACGCGCTTCATGTGCTTCGGCTCAGTGAATCTTTTTGCAAAACAAATGATTCAGAGGGTTCAGTGGTTCAGGAGGCTTCACTTTTCCCATCACTACCCTAATCTCCTGCTTCTCTTTTGCTCCAACTACCATTCTTTCTCTGGAGCACTTGAATGCCAATACACTTGTTTTATGAGAGAAAAGTTTTAGCTTCTTCATAATCATCTATCTCTTTGTGTGCATTTTATAATAAACATTGCATAAGTTCTCCAGAAAAGAAAAACGTTTATTGCAAGGTGGTACAGGTATAGTTAAGAATTCAGCTTGATAGCTAGAGTCACAGTTATTGTTGCTTTCAATAAAAATAGAACTCAAAAGTAGCTGTTTTGTACCGGTTTATTTAGAACAATTGTCGTATTTTAATGAGACAGTAAAGTGTAGATGAAGATCATTTTTCACACTGACTGGGCCAGATTTATGCCTGCCAAGAAAGAAAACCCTGCAAAAAAAACTAAAAACCTAAACACATACAGATTATAAAATATACAAACTTTTATTTCTTTTAATTAACAAATAAAATGTCATTTAAAAACTGCACGATACAAACAATATGATTTTTTTATTTTTTTATGTTCCTGTTAATCCAATATTGATTCCTATGCATTGATATTCCATGATGATATGGTAGGTCCTTGTCTACATACAGAATGTAAATGGACCTGTATGAAACAGGTTAAAAAGAAGGAATATACACATTTCAGGTTAGAGCCACCGCCTGTAAACTGGACCTGGAATTTATAGGACCTGGAGAGCCTGTGGCTATGTGACAGCTCCTCCCTGTCCCCTGTGCTTAAGCTATCAAAAATGCATTAGCCTGATGATGGGGGACAAGATTGTAAACTTTTATGAATTACTTGTGAACATGATGCTTTTACTTTGGTTTTCAATCTTAATTTGCCTGTTTCCTATGTTGGCTCACACACAGGATGCCACCTCCGAAGTGAGGTCAGCTCTACTGTCTTAATAAAAAGCGTGCGCTGTGTAACTATGAAAGCTTTAAACTATGTTGATTGTTTGAAAAAATTTGTAACGCAGGCATATCTCTGTCGTGAATATGGGTTGTCAAAAAGCACTCTGTTTTTTGGCTTGTTCAGCAACCATGCGGCACAGCAAAATTGATTAAAGAAAAAAAAAAAACAACAAAAAAAAAAACTTGAGGATCTGATGAACTTTTCATGTCAGGTTGATTTGGAATAAAAGATGAGTTTGGGATTCTTGCATGTTAGATTAAGATTTGGTGCACTTTGAAAAGATTCATTTTGAATTCAATTCTGGACTTTTGCTTTTTGTACTGCGTTTTAATTCTTCAACGAATAGGATAAAGCAAAGGCAGAATACTGCATACATGAGACCAGCACATACAAGTAATTCTACTTTTATTCACACTATCATCTCATTAACTTACTCCAACAGTTTATTGTTCATTTTGATTGTTCTTTCGCTATAACAAACCCCTCGATATAATGAACAAAAGGCTTGGCCCCCAACAGGTTTGTTATAGCGAGGGTGTACTGTACGTCACAAAGCCAGTTGCTGGCAATTCAATTAAGACAGTTAAGTCAAGTTTTTGTTGGTTATTTTGATCCTTGGCTCTCAGATACACCCTCTGCTGCTCCAGCCACACTCTGTAATGTCCTGTAAAAGAGGAAAGGGGCCACTGTTTGGCATTTTCAGTTTCCCCGTGTTCAGGTTTGGTCACGTCCTCAGCTGTCGAATCCAGACTCAAGGAGCAGCTGTTTGCTGCCTATCGACTCTTACTCTTCTTGGAATTTCCCTGCAACGGTAAAAAAAAACAAAAGTTTACTCTGCTCCCATGCAATATAACATATCTATTTATCTATCGATACCTATACCAGTCATCATAGGAATAATCACAGCTGGATTGTGTGTGGTGCAGACAGTCAACGGGGTGTAGCCTCTGGATTTAACAGAACATCTCAGTCGCCATATACTGTATATGATATTGCTTACATTCACCCAATATTTGGCTTTTGGTTTTCAGAGTGACAGGAAAGGTGCCATTTTTGTGATGTTCAACCATGCATGCTAAAAGTGGAACTAGATTTGAATCCCTGATCCTTTCTTTATTAAGCCAACTGAATGTATTAATAATGGTCCAGGGGCTGTCTATGCATATTTTTTTAATTCAAAAACATTGTTGTCTTATCATGAACATCAGAATGAGCCACGATCAATGCACAGCGATCTGGAATGTTTGCGTTACTACCCTTAGTAAATCAGCCAAGACCCCAGGACCATAATGCATTTCTTCCACTAATCCCAGGGGAATGGTTTGGCCCTTGAAGTAGACAAGAACTTACTTGTACATCTCATCAGTAAGATGGAACAGTGCGCCTATATTTTATTCAGTGTTATTCAGGCATTACTTTAAAACCATTATAAGTTTTTAAAAAAAGGGCTTAAACGTTACCAGTAGACAAACTTTCAACAATAGTGTATGTCTTCTTCAATGCCTTCATTGACAAGCTACAGGACTTCCGCTACTCCGACAGCTTTATGACCTATGACCTTTTGACCCAGTGATGTGTGTGCACCCTGTTGACTCCCAAACTCAATGAACTGCTTTGTGTCTGTTAAGTTTCCTCCATACGTCATTCGATCATTGGTGGCCTGGTCTAAACTCACAAGGTTAAGTGCTTTCCCAATGCTCAGACAGGTGCTTTTCACATCAGCCCATTTCCTCGTCCTTCATTTTCACATGCCTGAGAGTTTTAGAGCACATTGATTTCCTTCTCAAACTCGTGTTACAAGAAAAAAAAAAAATCTTCCAGTTCAGTGGCACAGCAATCTATAACACTCAGCACTCAGACAGCCAAGACAGCAAAAACTCAGGTTTGTGTTTATTAAGGCCAGTATCGCAGAACTCTTTGTATTGATCATGGCTACTTCCGACATTCTGGGTAAGATAGCAGTGTTGTTGAATGAAAAAAACACACCCTGGAACAATAACAATAAAGAGCTATGTGGCACAGTGCATTCAAATCTTATCTTATCTAAAAAATGGCACCTACATTTGTGCTCATATCATTTTAGTATTGAGCTTGGGATCACATGTTTTGCTTCTCCTAGTTAGTATGTGTTCTTTTAGGTCATTTTGAAATTACTGTTATCAAGAAAATATATATATTTTTGTAAATCCAAGTATAAGATCATGATTGTTCCTGCAAGTAAGGAGCCCCGTTTCAAATCTCTGTGAATCTTTATAAGAGAAAACTTAAACTCGCGATCAAGTTCACCTTACTGCCCATTCTCAGAGTGTCAATTTCTTCCCTTTGTTTTGTCGGCGTTTCATTCATACTGCACAGGTGATCACTCATCATACTCAGCTGGTCCTCGTAACTCCTTTTGGTTGTAGTCAATTCATCCTGGAATATGGAAAGGCAGCAGGTTAATATTATTAAGCTAGGGGTGCCTCTCGAGGGCCATTTCACTTTATACAGTGCCTTGCGAAAGTATTCGGCCCCCTTGAACTTTGCGACCTTTTGCCACATTTCAGGCTTCAAACATAAAGATATGAAACTGTAATTTTTGTGAAGAATCAACAACAAGTGGGACACAATCATGAAGTGGAACAAAATTTATTGGATATTTCAAACTTTTTTAACAAATAAAAAACTGAAAAATTGGGCGTGCAAAATTATTCAGCCCCTTTACTTTCAGTGCAGCAAACTCTCTCCAGAAGTTCAGTGAGGATCTCTGAATGATCCAATGTTGACCTAAATGACTAATGATGATAAATAGAATCCACCTGTGTGTAATCAAGTCTCCGTATAAATGCACCTGCACTGTGATAGTCTCAGAGGTCCGTTTAAAGCGCAGAGAGCATCATGAAGAACAAGGAACACACCAGGCAGGTCCGAGATACTGTTGTGGAGAAGTTTAAAGCCGGATTTGGATACAAAAAGATTTCCCAAGCTTTAAACATCCCAAGGAGCACTGTGCAAGCGATAATATTGAAATGGAAGGAGTATCAGACCACTGCAAATCTACCAAGACCTGGCCGTCCCTCTAAACTTTCAGCTCATACAAGGAGAAGACTGATCAGAGATGCAGCCAAGAGGCCCATGATCACTCTGGATGAACTGCAGAGATCTACAGCTGAGGTGGGAGACTCTGTCCATAGGACAACAATCAGTCGTATACTGCACAAATCTGGCCTTTATGGAAGAGTGGCAAGAAGAAAGCCATTTCTTAAAGATATCCATAAAAAGTGTTGTTTACAGTTTGCCACAAGCCACCTGGGAGACACACCAAACATGTGGAAGAAGGTGCTCTGGTCAGATGAAACCAAAATCGAACTTTTTGGCAACAATGCAAAACGTTATGTTTGGCGTAAAAGCAACACAGCTCATCACCCTGAACACACCATCCCCACTGTCAAACATGGTGGTGGCAGCATCATGGTTTGGGCCTGCTTTTCTTCAGCAGGGACAGGGAAGATGGTTAAAATTGATGGGAAGATGGATGGAGCCAAATACAGGACCATTCTGGAAGAAAACCTGATGGAGTCTGCAAAAGACCTGAGACTGGGACGGAGATTTGTCTTCCAACAAGACAATGATCCAAAACATAAAGCAAAATCTACAATGGAATGGTTCACAAATAAACATATCCAGGTGTTAGAATGGCCAAGTCAAAGTCCAGACCTGAATCCAATCGAGAATCTGTGGAAAGAACTGAAAACTGCTGTTCACAAATGCTCTCCATCCAACCTCACTGAGCTCGAGCTGTTTTGCAAGGAGGAATGGGCAAAAATTTCAGTCTCTCGATGTGCAAAACTGATAGAGACATACCCCAAGCGACTTACAGCTGTAATCGCAGCAAAAGGTGGCGCTACAAAGTATTAACTTAAGGGGGCTGAATAATTTTGCACGCCCAATTTTTCAGTTTTTTATTTGTTAAAAAAGTTTGAAATATCCAATAAATTTCGTTCCACTTCATGATTGTGTCCCACTTGCTGTTGATTCTTCACAAAAAATTACAGTTTCATATCTTTATGTTTGAAGCCTGGAATGTGGCAAAAGGTCGCAAAGTTCAAGGGGGCCGAATACTTTCGCAAGGCACTGTATGTTTAAGATACCAGTTCTGGCTTCTTCACACAGGTTGCCTGTTAAGAGCAGGATCGACTTCAGAATGTTCCTGTAGGGCCCTTAACTGGCTCCCAGCTACATCTCAGACCTGTTAAAGTACATTCCTGCATGTAATGTGCGTTCTGCGACCTCTGGTTGTTAAGAAGTCCCAGAGCTAAGCTTTGTTCTATGGGGGATCGGGCAGGCAATCAAGGACTCTAAAACCATAGATATTTTTAAGAAACAACTAAAAACACATTTTTACCGATTGGCATTCTATCACAGTTAGGTTTTTATGTAATTTGGAACTACATATCGCTTTGTTTTATATTTTAAGCTAAAAATATGTATTGTCTATGTACCTGCTGTGTTTTTACAATGAATTTTGCTGTGTTTTTATCGTTCCTGTGTTTTATATAGTAAAGCGCTTGAGATGCTCTGCATTTAGGCGCTATATAAAAATTAAAGAATAGTACTATTATTATTATTATTATTATTATTATTATTATTATTATTATTATTATTTAAAAAGTAGGTTCCGTTTTTGTATTTTTTATTTTTATGTTTGCAATCATCAGAGATGTTAAAAAGCACACACAGAAATATTGTTTTCAATAAGTCTATGTTTAGGTACTTTGAATTCAGACGCTGCTCTTCAGTTCCAGTTGCCTGCTATAGACTTATGTAGCCCAGGCAGCCAGTGTGTCTATGTTAACAAGAGCTAGCACCATCTAGTGAACACCGTGCCTGTATTTACAGGTATACAAAAGGAAACTTGATCCATCAGATGGCGCTGGCTGTTTCTTCCATAAAAACACATTGGCTGATCTGGGTTAATAAGCCTAGAACAGGCAACTAGAACTGCTGAAGAGCAGCCTCAGGACTCAGATTAAAGCAGCTTAACAGAACAAAAACACAGAACATGTGAGAAATTTCAATAAGATGCACTCTGCATGACACCTCAGCTACTTACTCTTTTAAATGATGAACTGCTTAAGAGTTCAATAAAGTAGTTCATGAGATGGATGTAACAAATGCCTACACTAGAATGGTCCTCACTCTACACCCCTGTATAAGACTCCAGTCTTAGGTCTACAGTATCTGATGATTTTTTGTTTTCAGTAGGAAGATCTACTGCTCTAATGCAAATAAAGCTTGCACATTTTTGACCTAGTAATCTCCTCACGGCTCAGCACTTTCTGGCATTACTCCCAGTATATCTTTAAAAGAAACATACAACAGTTCATTGCACAAGGCATTTCCTTCAGTTACAAACCACTTTTAGAACATGAAGAGCTAGAATTTCTATCTATCTATCTATCTATCTAGTCCAGTCTGATTCCATTCCTCAAAGACACTTTCAGATGTAGGGACACAGGAAACCCCAGTTTTAAACTTGTCACTATCTCACTCCAAACCAAACATAAGCTTATACAGGTTTCTACGTTATCTATTTAAACACAATTATAGCTTAGGAACTTGTTATACTAATAACATGTGATGTATTTACTATTATGGTGTTAAAATACTCCTTATTTGATATATTGGGCACAAGCAATGAAAGAAAACACTGGCCAGCTATCAATAACCAAGTCCGACATTACACTGGGACTAAAAATGGCATGCATCTGAAATGGTGAATTGAAATATAAAGTCATTGTAAGTCTGTATACATGCTCACCTGCAAGCGACTGACATTCTGTCTGGCCAGCTTCACCTCCTCTGTCAGCATATGTCTCGATTTCTCAGCAAGAGTTAATCGTTTAGCAAGAGCCCGGCACTGTGAACCAAAAACGCAAGAACACTCAGTGCAAACAGCAAACCTGTCAAAATGAACTCAATACTGCAGCCAAGGTGGACTTATTACATATGGTGTAAAGTAATATACAGCAAGTAACATCTCAAAGGAGTTGACATAGTTAAACCTAACCAATACTTAAAGCACAGCACAGAAATCAGAACCCGAGGACACAGTTGGAAATTAAGTGGAGACAGACTTGGGACAGAGGGAAGGAGATACTTCTTCACACAGTGGTGAGGGTATGGAATGGGTTACATAGTCATGTTGTTGAAGCTGCAGCAATTGGATCCTTTAAGACCCAACTTGACAAAGGTTTGAGCTCAATCAGCTACAAAGAACCGGACGAGCACAGATGGCCGAATGTCCTCCTCTCGTTCGTAAATTTTATGTTCTTATGTCCACATTTACCGTCCTAGTATCAGATTTTTTTTGCCTTAAAATGTTTTACATGTTAAGATAAATAACATTTAAAACAAAAAGAAAAACCAATGAAAGATTCCACGCACTGGTGCCAGTATCACAAATCTGCCTTTATCTCAAAGCAGCTTTATATTTATATATTCAACACATTTTTGATAACTTGAACCATATGGGAACAGAAACTGCTGCCAAACCTGATCTGAAACCTGCCAAGTGGAAAGACCATTAGGCAGGCTGTGGAAATCCAATCCAGTCTTTCCATTAGCAGGCAATCTCCTGTTCATGGTGGTCCAGCTATCTCATCTACTCACTTCCTGTCCAGATTGCTTTGATATTTTTACTCTAATCTGTTCACCCCCTATCTTACTTATTACCCTTATTATTGAGACTATATTGAAAAAGATATTGAAAGCATAAGTATAACAAAGGAGGCAGCATTAGTATAGAATGCATGCTTTAAACACAACTGCCTACATATAATGATTTTGACAATTTGCTTTAATATAAAGCATATTGTATCGCAACTGCACAATAATTTTATAAAAGCAAAAAAACAGCAAAAACAAACACAAAAAATCAAAAAATCACATGCCCAAAATATGAACAGGCATGAGGCTTGTTCCTGTCTTTCCATTTCTATCATCAAAGACTAACACCCCATTGAGTTTGCAATCCGTTTTCCAGCAGTGACCTGCCACCAAGTCAGGATGCTGCCTTACAAACTGCCAAGGCCAGCCTTAAAAAGACTGTTGGTTTGCTAGACCCAGACTGGGTAGGTCATCCACCAACCACTCTCGTTAACAAAGCAGATGTTAAACCATTAGTCAACGTTTTCTGGCGTGACGATAATGTTTTCTGATTTACAGGACAGGCCACATCTTCAAGGCAGTCCTCCCAGTGCTTTTCCAGGGCACTAAATGCCTGTGGATGTACACTCTGGTACCAAGCACACAGATGGTGTTGCGACTAACCTCTGCATTGAAATGAACAACACTGCTGTCTGCCACCTGCAGCTGGGACGTCAGCTCCACCACTCTGCTCATGTAGTGACTCTTAATGAGCTGCTCCAGACACTCCTCATCTGGGACCTATACAGAGAGAGAGAGAGAGATACACACACACACATCACAGATCACAAGGCCTCAACTTCACCATAGCAATCATTCCAGATCACAAAAACCACCCCACAATTCAGCACAATTGACAGGTCTGCTCGAGAGGTGCTCAGGACTGAATGGCATCAGGATTGAGAAGTGTTTGTAAAGACTGAAGGCACTGTGTAGCCGGGCCATTGACCCTCACCTCTCATGAGCACTAAATGGAAACACATTAATAAATACATGGTGCTCATGGCTTTTTTAGGCATAATCTTTGTGGGTCCATGAACATTTCCATTAACTGGAGTTAATAGTACAGGGTGCGAAATAACCGGCGGCAATTGCCCCAATGCCTCTCAAATTGAAAAAGACTTACTGCAAAAGCTGCCTGTAAACCCGCCTGTCATTGCCGCCGGTGTCCCTCAGCACCAGCACATCTGATCTACAACCCATTCACAACCCTGCTCAGCACATCTGATCTACAACCCATTCACAACCCTGCTCAGCACATCTGATCTACAACCCATTCACAACCCTGCTCAGCACATCTGATCTACCACCCATTCACAAACCTGCTCAGCACATCTGATCTACCACCCATTCACAAACTTGCTCAGCACATCTGATCTACAACCCATTCACAACCCTGCTCAGCACATCTGATCTACAACCCATTCACAAACTTGCTCCGCGCGTCAGCTGGCCCGTTCTGTCACAATTCAATTTAATTTGGTCTAATCTCGTCCTGCGAGAAAATGACTCATTATCATAATGTATTATTGTTGTCATTCTTTTTACTGTGCACCTCCCAGCACTAAGCCACGAGAAAGATGTACTCTATCATTGGTTAATGAAGGGCAAACAGAGGGAGGGACGCTGTTAGACTGAGCTCAATATGACCGCACTTCCAGAATTTTCAATCACACATGTTCACTGGTAGCGTCACTGTGTGATCTTTCCATCTGTGAGAAAGAAGGAAGAGCTATCTAAAGCAGCAGTGAAGTGTTCTAGGAATTACCTAATGTTCAGGTAAGAAATGGGTGCCCAACAATTCGGCCCCAACAACAATACTAATAATAATAGAGTAAAAATAATGTGAACTTACAGTTGTCAAATACAGTATTGCAGAAAGGACAAGATTAGACAGAATGAAATCGAATTGTGACAGAACGTGCTTAAAATTGCAATACTTTAAAATGCAATGGTGCAATACACATTCTAACTCCTTTCATGTCTTAAGTGTATAATATTGCTAATTTATATAGACATTTTAATGACCGTTGCGGTTTTGTAATTTGGTGTTATTCCCCCCAAAACACCAATGCTAAAATTGAACACAAAATAGGTAGATAATTATTAATTTTGCTCAAATTCTTCCACCAAAAAAAAGTAACTAAGCAAGTAGCTATGACATGGTTCAAGTAGCAGTTCCCTGTGATATCAAACTAGTAGGAGAGATAACATAATAGTGAACAAAACACAATCTTGACAAGTAGATCGATTTCTGTTTTCATTTATTTTTGTGTAAGACATTCTCACTACCTTACGTAGTTCTGCTTTTTAAGTAGTAAAACATGTGCTTTCACAAAAGGGGTTAGACTGTGTATGCTTAAAAACAGCATACTTTTTTTCTTGAATTGAGTGTCCAGCAATGCACAATAACAAAACTGTAAATCCTCTGCAACTATATAGTTTCTTGAAATGTACAAAGTACCTCAAATGTAAATGTGACATTGTGTACATCCAGCTGTTCATCACTGATGCACCGCACTCTCCATTTCTTGACGAAGTTTCTATTTCGATTTTTTTTTTCAAAGCTGTGTTGTTTGTACAGGTTTTGTAACAGTGGTTTGCAAACTACACTGCAGGCCGAACAACTCATTTGACCACTATCATTATTAAACTCCAGCCATAGGTAAATCTTCAGCCAGTTTGCCTGAAAATCAATCTTTTTTTTAAGCTTTCCCTTTACTGACATCGCTTATTTGTGCTGTTTTATCACTAAGGCTGTATTTAAGCCTCTAGTCTAATCTGTGTATTAATCAGTGGTGTGCTCCCGAATTCAGTAAAAAAAACCGCCACTAATATGTTTGTTGTTTTATGAATGAGTATGAAATCGCCTTGGGTTGGATTTATGTTTTTTTGCCCCCTAGAACTGCCTTGGTGCCCCTGAATCTTCACGCCCAACAAAGGCAATATTGCCTTGCCCTTCATGCCCTGATAGTACATTAGTGAACAGAAGATCTACATACTGTTCCAGTACATGCTGAACAGTCAATGGAGAGAGAGCGTTCTTAAAGGAAGTCAAAACCACTTAAGAAATCTGCATGCTTGAAACAGCTCTATTACATACCACACCGCTCTAGTATTAGTCTGTTAGATCAACTGCTTGGTAGTTTATGTAAACTCGACCTCATGATTTTTTGTAATTCAGATACACACACACAGTATTATCTATGAACAAGCAGGGACTTTGACTGAATTCTGACTGAATTTCTTTATTTATTTATTTTTTTTAAAGTCAATCCATACCTTCACTTCTTCACTCTTAGTTGTCAACATTCCGATCTGGAACACAGCAGCAGAACTTTAGATTATTATAAAGCATTACAACTTCCAGTTGGATACAGCAGAAGGAACCCTTTCCAGGTTATTGTTATCCACCCCTCCCCCCTGATCTCTGGATTAAATTAGAAAAAGCTGCTGATCTACAGTACGGTAGTCAAATAATGATCTTCAAACAAAAGATTGCTTATATGCTGCTGTCCAGAAGAGACGTCTTACGGGGTGTGTGTGGTTGAGGGGGGGGGGGGTTGTATTTAAGAAAGCAGAATATTTGCCAGGGCTTTTATCCAATTCTCCTAACTGCAAATGGGAATCTAGTAAACACAGAGCTTTTACTGAAGAGCAGCTCCTAAACTCAGGTAGAAGCACCTTCCTCAGCTTAACACAGACATATAAAAACAATTATTATTAGTATTTGTAATAAGGACCACAGAATGATCATGAAAACATTAGGGGATAGGACATTACAACTGGAACTTGAAACTTCAATCAAATGTACTGGGGACCCTGTATCTACCTTCTTTTAGTGTGGAATATAAGAACATGCTAGTTGCATACTGTGGGCCCATCCCTAAACGCCAAGGGATGACAGTACGATGAGGCTCACCAGGCTTGCACGGTGAAGTGTTCTCCCAGGCCCCTTTCTCCTGGCTCCTCGCCCTCCTCTGGTGTGGTCTGGGCACTGGGGCTCTCCGGGGTGGGCTGGCCGCTGCTCGAGTCCGCAAGCTTAGCCTCCAGCTCACTGATCCGCTGGTTCTCCTTCTCCAGCCTGATCCTGGCCAGCTGTGCCTCCAGCATCCAGTGCTCCTTCTCCTGCTCCAGCTTTGCAATCTTCTCCTGGCTCTGATGGACCTGCCAAAGAAAACCCAACCCTCCTTTTACTGTTTAAGAGACTTTTAGAAAGCTTTCCCCATTATGTGATGCCTTAATTTGGATGCAAGCGGCAGATGCTGTGATGGTTACAGAAAGCGTTCACAGGATGTTCAGAGAACACATTTACACTGTAGTTAGAAAATATATTACAGGAATATGTCCGACAAAGAGAAGGAGATGTGATATTTCTTATTGGACTAACTAAATAATAATTAATCACAAGCTTTCGAGACCTCAAGGTCTCTTCTTCAGGTGAAAGTAGGAAAGTGAGATTGATGTTTACAATGTTTCCTACTTTCACCTGAAGAGACCTTGAGGTCTCGAAAGCTTGTGATTAATTCTTATTTAGTTAGTCCAATAAAAGATATCACATCTCCTTCTCTTTGTCTATCATCTCTGGACTAATGCAGCTACCTTTTCATCCATCAAGGAATATGTCCAAAAGTGTAGGCAGTAGTGGTAAGTGATGTGATGTTATATAGTAAACTTAATGTTTTCTGGCTAGTTTGCAACTGGACTTGAACTCCAAGTCTTAAGATAGGTGTTTTAGCTACCCCTGCCTTACCAACGTTGGACACGTGCCCCCAGACTGTTATGTGCAGTAACCGCAAATTAAAAAGAAATAATGGAACATTACCTGTTGTGTTAGACAGATTCTGGCAGTGGCTAAAATAAAAAAACAAAAAAAAAAACAAAGTGGTGAACCCCATTAAAAAATTGCTACATTGCTTTCTTCACATAATCAAGGAACCCTTTCTATCATCACAGGTTCAGAACACTTCCATGCATGGATTAAAGCTCTACAACACAGGCGGTTGTGTTGTCAGGAGATGATGGGTATGAGCCCTGAACTGTGCAAGGTTCTCTACAGTGACACTGCTTTTAAATTGGGATGAAGCAGGACTCTGTTAACACGAAGATGTTCCATCTTGAATGCTTTCTTTCCCATGTACAACTTTAGACTAAACAGGATGAAGTGGCTACAAGATTACAACAAACACACCCTCATCCGTCACCGCTGTGTAACCTTTATCCTACCACTGAACAGTATGCTTGCTTAACATTGTTGGGGTGAGACAGGGAGAGGGAAGCAATCAATTCTACCAACCTTCTTCAGGGCTTGGATATAGCCAGCTGCTCTCTTCTTGCACTGTAACATTGACTCTGCATGAAGGGGGTTCATTGTCCCAGTCCCTGCTCTTGGACCGTAGCCTGTCGAGGCAGTGAAGAAATCCAGTTTGTTGCTGAAATATTTAGCAATCTAAAGGAAAGAAACAAAGCATGTTAAAAAGATATACAAATAAAATGAAGCTCCGATTTGTGGATCAGTCATTAAAAAATGTGACGGTAACATTGCTACAATTTAACTTTATAACTACATGTACTTGGGGCTCCCGAGTGGCGCATCCGGTAAAGGCACTCCGCGTGGAGTGCAGGATGCGCCCTATAGCCGGGACATTGCCGGTTCGAGTCCAGGCTATTCCACAACCGACCGTGGACGGGAGCTCCCAGGGGGCGGCGCACAATTGGCCGAGCGTCGCCTGGGGGGTGGAGAGTTTAGGTCGGCCAGGGAGTCCTCGGCACGCACCAGCGACCCCTGTAGTCTGGCCAGGCGCCTGCGGGCTTGCCTGTAAGCTGCCCTAGAGTGGCATTGTCCTCCGACGCTGTAGCTCTTGGGTGGCTGCATGGTCAGTCCGCAGTGTGAAAAAAAGCGGTCGGCTGACGGCACACGCTTCGGAGGACAGCCCTCCCGGGTCAGCGCAGGGGTGGTTATGGTGTGCTGAGCCTAAAAATAATTGGCCATTCCAAATTGGAAGAAAATAATACAAATAATTGACGACTACATTTTTAAAAATAAATAAATAAAATAATAACTATATGTACGTGAGTTTCATTAGTGCATTTCAGTTTGTAAAAACATGTGCCAAAGATGGGTCCTATTTAGTGATTTAGCAGTACTTAACTCTGCCATTATTTAGATTCCATAATGAGGCACAGGTAAGAAAACAACTTGGACGCAGACTTGATTCTGAGGTTTATTACAGGACATTATCCTTCTGATTATGAATCCATTTAAAATCGAGATTGAGTCCTATGGTAGCCGCAGATCACTACAAACAGGAACTCTTGTTGCACCTTAGTCTTAAAGTGTCTTGTAGTTGAAAAGCTAAGCATGACACAGGCCTATAATACATTATGTAATACATTTTAAAAGATCAAATCTTGTACTTTGTATTCATACATTTCAGCTTGTAACAGGAGAGGCCAACACATCTGTAAAATAAAGCTATTTATTCTGCAAACAGTCAAAGGGCTTCCTATAACTATCTTTGCAAATATAAACATCCAATCCGTCAACTCCCAGGCAACAAGCACATAAAACACCACAGCAGGGCTCCCATTATTTATATAAACAGGTTCACATGCAAGTGGAAAAGAGCAGCAATAAACTTCATGAAGGTGCTTCTCCCACTCCAATCACCGGTTGCTTGAAAGATGCAATGTATTATTAAGCATTGCATCAGCAACACTTTGCGACCCCTATACACATCCAGCTACATTTACATAACGCAATCCACTTTTGTTATTTTGTGAAGTGAACGGGGATGAACACTCACAAGGTCCTGGTGCAAGATGTAGCAAGATAAGTAAGTATTATACAGCATTTTAATAATGTTACCATATGGTTGCCATATGGTGCTCATTCAAAAGGCATCTGCATTTAACTGGTAAGTTCTAATGAATATACTTTTAAGACTTCATTTTTAAACAGTTGTAAATCCCCCTCAGCCAGCAGGTTATATATATATATATATATATATATATATACATACATACATATTATAAATACAGTGCTAACCCGCAACTTGTTATAGTGTGGAATCGGTTATAACATGGTAAGGTCGCTCCCATTTCCCCCCTAATGCAATTTTGACTCGCAAATGTGCTGCTGTCAGAGTGCAAGACTGTTTGTTGTTTTTGGTGTGGCCCACGAAGTAATCATCCCAATAAACCGTGACTTGTGGGCATTATAAATCACTTCGGGAACAAAAATGCCAATATTGGTTATAAGGCGAAACACAAATAACGCGATCTCCAATTAAGGACCCCGTCAACCGCATTATAACAGGGTAGCACTGTATATACACACGGAGTTTAAGTTAATTCGTTGTTTAGATGATAGATTCAGAGCCCCTTCTCTGCCTGCACGGTTCTGCATGCATAGTGTCTCAGTTACCTTTCCAGTAATGTTGGTCAAAGACACAAGGGAGGTCAGGATACACTCATTGGTGGTTCGAAGCTTCTGTGCGACCGTCAGAAGTTCTTGTTCAAGTACAGCTTTCTGGCTGTAGTGCTTAGAAATATCTGAAAAGGGAAAAAATGCTCATTCATAACTTCTTATAGGTTTTACCTTAATATAAATGCAACAATGATTTAAAATGCTATCCTTCACGGCTGAAACCCCTAATTAGCTAAGTCTGCAAATGCTGTTCAGTCCTCAAACTCTTTCTTTAGTGATTTTCAAGAAACTTAAAAGATGCCATACATTTAAGTAAAGAAGGTCATACATAGGTTCAGGGGTGAGGGATGTGTCAGTCACGGGAGACCAAAAACACGAAAAGGGGTTGCTTATGTTATCAGCGTCAGCGAGCGAAATGTCAGCACCAGAGACCACGTCCCTGTCATTAATGTTATCAGCGTCAGCGAGCGAGATGTCAGCACCAGAGACCACGTCCCTGTCTTTGGGTCACGTGAACGTGAGAGGGTGTTCAGACTCCTAAAGCACTGCAGTGTGTCCTGGAGGGAGCCGTGCCTGGGACTGGAGAGAAACCGGCACTGATCATCACCCTGGTGTTCAGCCGGCCGACTTGGAAGAGGTATAGAAGAAAGGGGTGAAGACCTTGTGATTGGGTGTGGGGCGAGTGAACCATTGCAGGTTCCTTTAGGTACACTAGAAGACATAAAGCAGTGGCCTTGAAGGAGTTCCAGACAAAGAAGGCGTTGAGAGAGTACAACACACTCTTGCTGGCCAAGGAATTCAAGTTGGAGGGGTCTTCCACTCGACTTGCTGAGGCAGTTGGACGCATATGTTGACCACATTCTTGCAGAGATGAAAGTGAAAACAGCCTCAAAAGCAATTATTGGCAAATTATAGACCTCAAATTTATGAGATACAGCAAGCACAAAAGGCTGAATGTTGCAGATGGTTAAGTGGAGTTCATCAAAAAGAGCTAGTCTAGAGTCAGTTATCAATCAATAAACACCCTGTTCTACCCTAAACAAAAAAATACATTAAGACTGCTGTATGCTTGCTTCAGGATTACTCAATAAACATCCATTTAAATGTGTGTACACACGGACATGGTGAAATTAGCTAAAATGAATAGCATGCACATTTTTGCAATATATAGCCTGTTCATATCTCAACACGCACACGTATAGCCTGTTCACATCTCAACACGCACCCATAAAGACTGTTCATATCTCAACACGCACCCATAAAGACTGTTCATATCTCAACACGCACACATAAAAGCTGTTCATATCTCAACACGCACACATATAGGCTGTTCATACTTCAACACGCACACCACCACCTTGTGTTCCAGGTCAGTTTGCTTTTTTTTTTTTTTTTTGGCATGCATGTATTTCAAAGTCCATTAAATATTAATTTATCTGCACTGCTTATAGTACCCTTCCTGATCAATGTGTTCCTCCAGTCAGAATACCATTACCTTAAGTGTTGCAATACCCACACAAACAAAAAAGCTTTGAAAACCGAGCACAAAGCAAGACTCCCAGAGCTCTCGACATGCCTTGCCAGAGCCCTGGCTGGTTATATATTTCTGTATTGCAATACAAAGCCTGACGCTTCTGTTTCCAATCAGCAGCCCACAGGGGGTTGTGGCAACTGGCGGCTTTCAATTACAGAGCTGGGCTTCATCATGCTGCTCTGTTACAAAGCTGCCTCTGAAGAGAAAGCTACCGATACTGTACCTTGGCAACTTGCTGCCCAGAAGAGCTTTCATTTGAACACACTGCTAACAATAGCCGGCTCCCGGGGGCAGTGTTAGGCTTAAGGTAGGACCGATTTGAATTGCTGTTCTTTTCCACACAGATTAGATTTTAATTTAAAGCAGTTTGAATAGCACTGTCAGGCCTGCTTGTGCCAGCTTTTTATTTTTGTATTTTTAATTCAAAGCAGTTACAGTAAACAATCCTCTTTTTTTTCTTCACAAAATCCCTCTTGATATTTAATCAGCTATGAAGTGAATGGGGTAGGCTTTTCTAAGCCTCCCACTGTCACACAGCAATTGGACCAAATCAGTTCCTCAAATGCAACCACCAGGGTGATTCTGTGCAGCCACACACAGAAGACTGTTGTCATGATCTGGGGTTGTATTCAGATTCCTCCTATTGGTTTAACTACATTTATGTACACAGTGTGACCACTACTTAAGTGTTCCTTTGTCTTAAGAACCACTAGACTAGATACACCATTTATTGTTTGTAGGGCTATACAGTACAGCAAGGGTGATTATAAATTCAGTTGGACACATTCTGGAAGAAAAAGACATCAAACCTTAGATAACCACATTCAAGGACTACAGTACCCCCATGGGTCACAGGCATTCAAAGTTTACCTTTCATGACACCCTCGAGCCCGTGGAGACAAGCTGCCAGTTGTGTGAACACAGCACTGGAGTTGGCCTGAAGGATTGCCTCAGGTTTGGTACCTAAAACACAGTGACAGAAAAAAAGCCACATGACGTTTCTGTTCACAGTCAGGGGAACAAGCTGGACATAAGAAACAGTCAATATTATGGGCTATTGAGGAGCCGGCCACATGGACAGACGTCACACTTTAGAACCGTTCACATATCTAGAGAACCACTTACCCTATTGTGATGAAACTTGCAAAGGGCATTCTTTAGCACAAAGTAGTGGCAGTATCAGAAGCTGGCAGTAGACAGAGAAATCCAAAAGCTCTACATGTGTATTTACAGATCTGATGGGAGGTGTACGCCACTCTTTTTGTTAACTGAGATGATTGTTTTACAAATCAAAAACAAAACTCTCTTGCAAAGAAAACAGAAGAGTAACCCAGCCCCCAAAAAACTACTCACTCGGTAAAGCAAGGAGGCCGATATAATTCTGCAGTTTTTCAAACACAGAGGTCATCTTTTTAACGTCGCTGTGCAGTTCCGTGTTTTTTGTTTTTAAAGAGGACGTGCAAAGAGAGGACTCGCACTCCTCCTCCAGACTGCACAGGAGGCAACAAAGAAGAGAGATGAATGCTGAGAGGGACTACACAGATGAAGAACTGCACAACCTCATCAGTGAAATCTCATGCTTACTAACTATTCCAGTATAACAATGTTTCTGAAAAGTCTCCTGAGCTTATCTGTGTAGCGTAGGATTCAGTGTACAATCATCCATGAGTTTCAGTGCACAGCACAACGCTGATATACAAAATCTGTCTTCAAGAGCCTTTTCAGAAGCATTTTTTGTTGGAATAGTTGGTAAGCATGGCAAATAATAATCTAAGCAGAAACAGCAACAGAGAATCGTACAGGACACATTACACAAGTAAGAAATGTAATATTTTTTCCTTTCAGTTTTCATGCCAATATTTTTTTCTAACATGTATTTGACATCCAGCACTGCAATGCAAATATATATTGCGTTCATGCCAGCGGATTACTGATTCATTTCACATGTTGTGTGTGGGAGATGCAAAAAGAGAAATACCTTTTCAACTGACAGGGAAGAATCTTCTGTAGGAAGCAGGTATATGATGTGAAATGATTTGAAAATTCTTTTAGTTTCACAGTTGTTTCCTTGAAAGAACTGAGAGAACACACCATCAGTTATCCAGCTGGTGAAACAACAGGATGACTAGTGAAGTGCATCAGTGCAACGAATGGCCGCTTACCAATGTAGTTACAGTGTCCTCCGTAATACTGTCAGACAAGTGCAGCATGCCTTCCTCCAGAGGGCGCACATAGGCTGCGTTTTCATGAAGATACTGAGAAAACTAGAGAAGAAAGGAGAAACTTTTTTGGATCTATAATGAGATGCTATCTGTCTGTAGAACGCCAGCACATGCAAGGGTTGATGTACCGCACGCAGAATTAATAATTCATATAAACAAATACATCTAACAAAATGAAAACTTTAAAAAGGTAGCTGTATTACACAGCTAGTCTTCTGAGTTTTAATCAGTGTCCTACAACAAAAAGCATTCCGTTATTGGGTGCTTAAACAATCCTTCTTTTTAACCCTTTCCTGCATGGCAACCACATATGGGGACGGATATATAAAAAAAAGACTCTCTTCTTGTCTGTATGTGGACATATGGAAGACGCAAATGCATGATGACTTCATATGAGGTTGCCATTTTTCCCCATATAAAGCAATGGCAAAAAACTGAAATCATTTCAATGACACATATTTATTGTGTGTCCAAAACTACTTTCTTCAGCTGTTTGTTAACATTTCATGCATTAAAAGGGTTAAGGCAATATGACTGTCTGTTGTCCTACCTTTTGGTTTAAAGGTGATATTGTATCCGTGGCTGAGTCAATGGGGTAGATCTGAACCCTCTGCTCTGTGTAGGTGTGAAAGTTCAGCAATGCAGCCACGAGGTCCTGAATGAACATTAATGTCTGTCCAACAATATGCCTTGCTTTCAGCTATGGGTTCATAAAATAACAGTCACTTCTGTGAAACTGACAACTTTTACAATTCACTTCACCATCTGGGGCATTTTAAAGATATTTATCTACAGCATTGATTCAATAGTATCTCCTTCCACTTTTAAATGCCTGTCAAATGCACTGCTACTGGTTGTGAAGTTAAGCTTCTAACTTCAATCCCCTTTCTCCCTTTATAGTGCCACCTTGTGGCTGAATTGTGTTTCTCATTAAAATACATCACAAACAGTGCATTTAGTGTATGGAGGACTCTGTTCTGACCCAGCACAATAACCACCCCTCTTACCAGTAAATACCCTAAACAGTTTACTAACCTGATGTCTTCTGTTGTGAGGTGGGACATTCAGTGTGTTATAGTGCCAATGTTCTTGTAAAATAAAAAATAAAAGCACTTTACTACAGCTTGCCGTTTCAGATTAACACAATTTATTTGACATTTCTATCAACCAAGGTGGTGTGGAGTGGTGGTGGTCTTTTTGTAGGAAACTACAGTATGCTTTTTTCTCTTTCATTTATTTTTTGTCATATATATTTAACCTATGTATCCACATCTTAGTTCACATCATGGAAATCAATTGATAACACCAAGGTAGCCTTGTGTACAACTTGAATAAGTAATAATTGAAGCCAACATCAGTGCGACTGTAGAACATGTCTCCAGTTACAAAGCAGCTTCAGTTGGAAATCATCCACATCTACAAAACTCCATGTTAAGAAACTTGAGTAAGTCAAGAACAAAAATGTTTCAGTTAGTGCCTTTTTTCAGTGCACCCTTTCCACCCCTCACACCTCTACCCCAGTAATGAGCCGCAGGCTGAAACATTTCTTTACTTGAATTAGTTTCTTTTATATTGTACCTTAGCTTAAGCAGTAAGCACAGAAGAGATTGTCCGTGTGCCAAAGTATAAAAAACCCCTGAGCAGTACCGATGATATAAATATGTAAACTCGAATTAAAAGTAGACAAAGTAATTCTCACTGCAGACCTACAACAAGGCCTGAGCGACCTTAAAAGCTAGGGAGCAGACCTGGCATCAATGCTAGTCAGAGTTACACAGCCCTCCCCAAACTCTGTTTAACTTTTGGAATAGGACTAATTATTTATGTAGGTCACTTAAATGTAACAACCCACCAACAGCACAGTGATAGGCCTGTATATTTTCATTAGATTAAGAGCCAGATGGTGTTTTACACAAATGAAAATAGAAGGCACAGAAAACATGTTACTGCATTAAATCTGGGTCGACTTTCACCGGGGAGTAAAACAAACAAGGGATAAAGTTACATATCTTAAAAAGGGAACTACATATGCAGGGGAAACAAACCAAATTCTTATAGGAAATACAGTATTCTACTTCTATAGGCATCCATGCGTTCAAACATGCAGTGCAAATGCAAAGTTAAAGGCAAATTGAGGGGGTGTCCTGAAAAAAAAACTTGATATCCCTCAATTTCAGATTCAAGGATTTTGCATAAAATTACCAGACATGCATTTTGAAAAATTAAAAAAAAACATCTGGTGGATAAACTCGCTAACCCCACAAACTTTTCAGTTTTCAAATAACTGTATTTAAATGTTAAAATGAATCAAGAATAGGTTATCTAAAGAAAAATAAATGTGGGTCAACAAGTTTTTCCAGGTCTCCAGTCAGTTGTCAGTTAGAAAGAAAATACTTGTAACGGTAAAAGACTTACTCTCAAAGACTTACTTGTGTCATTAAAGGGAACTTTCTCTTGAACGACGCTGGTAGCCTGACCCAAGCGGCTGTTCAGCTCAGTGTGACATTTCTTTAGCTGCTGCTGACTGTGAAGACAGAAAGCAACATGTTTCAGTTTGCAGCACAGAGAAGGCAGACAAGGCAGTGTTGTCATTAGGATCTTAGGGATGGGGCTGGTCAGGGGCAGCTGGTATCACAAGGTCGTTTTAGTGAGACATCAACACCCTGCGTTTGCAGTGGAAATGATAGCTATATAATTTTCACATCTGTGGCAGTGTAGTAATCTGGCCAGCTTGGTTACTCATACAGGTCAATTGTACCAGACCCGTGAAAAGTGAGGAACAATGGCACTACATGAGAGCTTCCCCTCACAGCTCTGCCAGCTCACCTCCACTGAGCACTGCCTGCCTTAGATACCACAGCGCCTGGTTAAAGATGGGAGTATCACAGCTGTTAAACAATTAACAGGCTGAATGTCAATGGATAACCTCAGGGATGGAGATAAGACTCCCATTGCATAGCAGTTTGACCCATTCCTGGTTTTACTATGAGTATAATAATTAGACACACCTGAGCTTGCTACCTATACACTGGGGCTAATCATGCATATATTAAAACCTGGGGTGGGTAAACTGCTATGCAGTAGGAGTCTTATTTCCAACCCTGAACCTGCATTCAGGGAGCCGCCACAAAATCAGATGTAACTCCTGTCATTGTTTATGATACCCATTAAATGTACAGGAACCAACATTCAGCATGTTCTGAAAGCAATCCTGTGTGGCATGATGCGCACACCTTATCTGAAAGAGTAAAGCGCCTCCTCTAACAAGTTCCAGAAACCTGGTTTCTTTCAATAATCAAATGCTCTGATGCTCGTAGATGAAAATACAGAAGTTGTTTTTACCATTCCTCGGTTCTGTGTCTGCATTCCTTGGCTTCTCTTTCCAGGGTCAGGGATTTTACCTGAGAAATATATAGGAGGTTCACTAAACACACTCATTCTAATACATGAGAAGGAGGACTGGGTTTTTTTTTGTTGCCCATTTGGAGGGACCACGACTTGTATTTAAAATGTACAACCTTGCTTACATCTCTCCTTTTCACAACACAAAACTTGCTTGAGAGGCACAGCTTAAGCATTCAAGCAATCCTAAGCCCCATTCACACTGGCGCTCCTACCCAGGTCCCGACCCGGGTTCTGGCTACCCAGGTCACAATCCCATGTAGTGTGAAACCACGTACCTAGGTTGTACCTGGCTTGACAGCAACCCACATCAGGATGTAGGTCGACACTCTGATCTAGGTCAAGAGTGTCAAAATGCATGATGGCCGTTCTTAAGCTAACGAAATAACAAACCGCCTGCGTGAAGGTTTCAGTTCTGCAAGGAACATTTCTGTTAAGCCATATTTTTGTTGATTGAGACACACCATGAGACAGATTGTAGCAGGGATAAAGAAACATTTGCTCTAATCAATATTTGGGCAAACGGTTAATCCAGAGAAGCTTGGATGGAAGTGTCTGCAACAAGCTGCTTCCAGGGAATTGCTACACACGTTGTATGCTTCTGTCACCCAGGTCGACCCTGCTTCTTCAAAAGCAGTGTGAAATCACGTAGCCGACCCACGTGACACCGGGTCGAGACCTGGGTAGGGTCCGGCACATGTACAGCATGGAAGTGGGATGTCCCAAATGTCACAAACACACCTTAAAACAATCATACATTCTAAATAGGTAAAACTATAACAGCTAAGCTGACAAACGTTCTGATCTGCAGATTCTGATCCGGTGAGTTACGCACTGTTTTTCTAAACACTAATAAATGGAAAGGGGGTGTCTTGCCTCCAGTCTGGTCTTGTCGTTCTGTAGCTTCTCGATGCTCTCCATGTACTTCTGGGTCAGCCCATCAACCTCGGCTTGGTGCTGTGCTCCCTCCGTCTCCAGGACCTCCAGCCTCTCTCGGAGCAGAACCCCCATCTGCCTGTGCTTCTCATCCGCCTCGAAGAACTAGGACACAGAAGGGTCAGCTACACAGCACAGGGCTTTGCAGGAAAGTTTAACAGGGTGTACGCAGAATGAAGGGCTTGAATCTGGTCCAGACACTGCAGATTAGGTGGGAAAAAGTTTCTTGAATACATTTTTTTTTTTTTCAAACTCCGATGTATAATATTGCTGGGGTTTGAGCAATAGAGAGCAATGAAGATGTAACTCCTGCTACATCGGATAAGTCATTCATTTCAGGCTGCTGCAAGGATAGAAATAAGACTCATATTACATAGCAGTTGCACCCATTCCAGGTTTTAATAAGATCTTGATCAACCACAGTGTATAGGTAACAAGCTCAGGTGTGTCGTCTTAAACTCATAGTGAAACCAGGAGTAGATCAAACTGCTATGCAATGGGAGTCTTATTTCCATCCCTGCAGCTAGCAATCTTAAAACGTTTTGATGATCAAAAATGATTTGCCATGCTTAGTCTTATGTAGCCATTAGTCTGATATAACAAAACATGCCATTTCAATGGAATGGACCGTATGTCCCAATGAGATACCAAGTTTGCTCTTGTTTAAAGGGGTTAAGCAGAAGGGCCAGTGCAAGCCTGCATGCAAGGTGTGGCTTTTCCAGACGCTGCTGTCAGCTCACCTGCATGTGGAGGCGTTCGTTCTCCTCGATTTTCTTCTGCAGGTCCTCGTCGAAGACAGTCTGGTGCTGATGACTGTGCTGTGATGGGGAGTCACTGGACTTCTGCTGCAGGAAGGGTGACAGAGAACACCAGCTTTATATGCAAAAAAAAAAAAAAAAAGTTTACTATTACCAACTGTTTAAACTAAACATTAAACACCCACTAAATTAAATATGCAAGTTATTTTTTTGCTTTGTGTTTACTTGAACATGTAATTTGTGGGCTCTTTAAAGCCTTTTAATAAAAAAAATTAAATTAAAAAAAAACACAACAGTCAGTGTTAATACTGGAAGACACCACATTTCCTGTCTTATCTTGAATTTGGCCTTTAGTTTTTTCTGCTGTTAAAATTTCTGCTTTTCCAGAGGACCAGGGACAGTGAAATGTGCACTGCTGTTGCCTAGCAACGCAGCAAGTCTATTTTTGCCTAAAGCAGCAGTATTTTGTACCAAATACTCAAGTTCAAAAGAAGCCAGACACTGCAGCCCAAGACCTGTTCCTAATTGGTCTGCAATATAGATTTGTATTTTCTGATGAATAAATAAATAAATAAATAAATAAAACCCCCACATATTTACAACCTCCTCCAGAAGGTTTTAAAAACAACATTCATCGATAGAGATATAAATATTAAAAATGATGACATCCTGTAGGTTTAGTCCAGTTGACACAAAAGGCCTCGGCTCTCAATAAAGACTGCAGTCAAAACAAAATGTCATGAACACCTTTAGCAAAAGTACCATAAACCTAATCCAATATAAAAAACTAAAAGAAAAGAAAAAAAAAAATCGCATGGTTAATCTCTTTTTTTTTTTCTTTTTTTAAATAAGACCCAGCAACATTTGCTTCTTACACCCACACTACTATGTTTATTTAGCACACAGATAATGTTAATGCAGGTTATCTGAAAACAAACAAGCAGCAGGGTTATCTTCAACACACACAGGAAACCTGCCTCACCCACAGCGCAAATACTGTACAGACAAAACTCAGCACACAACAGGCCTCTGCTGATAGTCTTGTGCTATAGTATATGTATATACTTATTGATTAAGACACCTGCTTTGTGTTCCTGGAATGGCACATTTTGCAGAAACACACCACTCGAACGCACAGTAAAACGCAGGTATATGCAATGTATTAAGACAAGCTACACTGACCCAAGCAATGCTCTGGGAGATACACACTGTGGACTCAATTAACGTGTGTGTTTATATTTATCTGAAACTAAGAAACAGATTTGACACTGAGTGAACATGATGTCTACATTACTCACTGGGGGAAGAACACTTGTTGGTAGATTCTGAAGAGACAGCCCTTTGAATCAAGTGGCCTGAGCTTAGGCCTCTAGTCCCCAGTCTTTCCCAGGTGCCCATGCCCACGCTCACCCTCACCCTGCAGGCTCACCCTGTTCTTTTTCCCTCTGGTTTCCGTGGTGACCAGCTCCTCCTGCAGCAGCTCCACCCTCTTGGCCAGCTGCTGGTTCCTGAAGGTCAGGCTGTCCATCTCCTGCTCCACCTTCCTCAGGGACTGGTCCTTCATCTTTATCTGCTCCTGCAAAGTGATATATAGTATGTTTCTGTATTTGTACCTGTGATTATTGCTTTGTATTTTAGAAAAAATAGAGCAAACATGTTTATGTGTTGTTGTTTATGTAACTTTTTAGTGTAGTTGTAATTATAATTGTAATGACTACAGTATAATTGTAACTAATTGTAATTGAACACAATAGCATTTAAATTGTAATTTTAATTTCACTAAACAATTCTGCTGTAATCATAAATGTAATGGACCCTAGTTCTGCTTTTCAGAAAATAAATATTTTGCTTGTCTACAGCTCTTTGCTGTAGCAACCAAATTTGCTTGGCAACCTGGCTTAACATTAGACAATGGGGAAAGTGTCATTAGATTTGAAAATGTTCTGCATTGGATAGTGCAGATACTGGAGGTCAGCTTTACTGTAGCTGTACAAACAAGACACTAAAATGAGCATGTGTCATTCATGAAGGATAGCTTCAATTCTTTTCTTTGTGAAAAAACAAAAACACATCAACCGGGCTTTAAAGTTGCACTAGTCCTTCACTCCCCCTGGGTTTCAGAACTTTCTTACCTTATCTTCACATAACATAAAACCAAACTTGCTCCAATTGTTAAGAGCCAGCATAGAATCTGGTGGATTTATTTCACAGGTCTAAACAGAAACCTTTAACTCTATATTACATCAGCTTCTGTTTTTCCTCAGGGGTTATTTATAGACGCTCTCATTAGCATTACTGAATATAATAATGGAAAGAGGTCCACAGCAAGTTCTGGAGTGGCAGTATTAAGATCTGCTGCAGCTTAGATCATTCAAATAGACCCCTGGAACATTAGTGTAATGCTGCTTTCTTCATGTATTTTTTTTGTCACTCTCACCGGCAGTTTGCCTTGTTTTTTTTTTTCTTTTCTTCTACGCTCACCACTATTTATGTGTTCCCTCAAAACCTACAAACGATCCTGAAAGCTTTGTACAAGAAGGTCCTCGGGCAAACAGGATGACACTGAGTTGAACCACAGCTCTGCACGGTACACTGACAAACTTGCAATCATTCAGACATTAACCACAATGAGTCACTCAAACATTCTTTACATGGAGAAAACTAGAAAATTGCAAATTGTATCAAAAACACACACAACAAACCAAAACTCAGTTAATGATGCATTCTAAAGGCTATATTTACTGGGGCATACAACCAGGATCGGCTGCTAAACATTTAACCAAACCTTCATGCTTCCTTATCTGTGCATCATTATATTTTGCTCATCCAGGAGTTGGACTGATATTTTTCTTTTGCACACTGGGCAATTTATCTGGATTCAGGCAACTCTTGTATCGTCCAAAATATGAACTTGAAGTGCCTGGTGCTCACAAAGCATAGACTGACAATCTCATGCATTTTGTAACAATTTGTTGTTTACAGCGGCTTATGTGGTATGTTTTGATGCTGTATTTAGATTTCACATTTTTAAATGCAAAATCCGATATAATGTCCTCTGGTCCAGAACTTCTTCCATTTGCTGCTTTCATGTCAAAATCAGTCCTGGATCTTCTGTAATTTGTGAAGCTGGACAGCTTGCCAAGAATCAATACAGTGTGGCCTGCATATATAGCATGGGAGCTCTCTGCATGGTCTGCCCTCTGGAATTCAGAAATACATTCTGGGATAATGGTCGGGGGATGCTATGGAATATTAGTTTTACAGATTACAGTAAACGCCATACAGTGTGGCATCAGAAAGTCTAACATCTGGCATTACATTTATTTTGATTTCACTAAGAACACACGTGTCAAGGCTCCAGAGACCAGCACCCCTACCGAGCAAATGCTGCTGGAAATTATGACTGTATGTTGTACGATTATGAAAAGGCCCAATGACATGAATATTTAATATTGTCACATGACAGCACAGCGCAGCTAGCCAATGATTAAACACGAATACCTTTCAATGTAATTTACCAATGCATTTATACTAGACTTGTTATAACAGGTTCGGAGTTCTATCGCATAAAGTTTATGGAGTACGTTAGCAACACAACAAGTTTACTCAGTATTGTTTTAATATGTGTATTGATCGTGTATATCAGGGTCAGAATTTTGCGAGTACAGAATTCCAGTATCATATTCGGACAATAGCAACAAAACGCCAACAGTAGAAGTGTGGGGAAAATCTGTATCCTAATGTTTTACACGTAGCCATTGCATTAAACTACGTCCCTTTCATTTGTAGCCAACTACACAACTCTGATCAAAAAATAATTAAACACACACACACATTTAATTTAATGATTCTTTAAAACATGTTTTAAAAAGCAAAGACTGAAAGAGAAGAGAAACCCACCTTTGAATACTCCTGAGCAAGTTTCTGATACTTCGCTTGCAAATCGGCAGCCATTCCGTGTTTCTTAACACAACACCTAGTATTCCATAAGAAATATAACGAGAATAAACAGGTAGGGTTTGACATTAACCCTTTCGTTCACTATTACGTTGTATCATAAAACAAACCAAATGTCAGCTTAAGAAAGCCATTACGTGCATGTTTAGAATGCGATCACACTATGACCGATGCTCATCAGAAAAAAAAAAAAAAAAAAAAAAAAAACGTTTAATATTACACTAGTTGCAGTGCGATTTATTTTGACTATGGGGTGATGGTCTGCCTCCCTCTGGATAGAGTGTGTCTATTCTCTATTCTCAGCACTGCAGCAAGTGTATGTGAGCAATGCATCAACGACAGTTATAATTTGTTATCGTAACTCGCTCGTGGGCGGAAATGTAAAGGCATAAACAAAATATCAATGTATCCAAATGTACAGTTTTCCTCCTGGTGGCAGAGAAAATTAGCCCCAACATTCACTGTACGGTGCAAATCAGCTGACTCTTTCATGACCCTTGTGTCGGATTTCCGGTTATTAGGTTGAACACTGAAGTCTAGTGGCAAAGCGACACACTAGAGGGGGAGGGAGGTCTATAGCAAAACAAAACCAGCAAGTAGAAGATTGTTCCCCTCTTGTGGAAGGAGGTGCATATTACAATTTAGAAAGATAGCTGTATAGATTTGTATTCGTATTCTTTTTGTACTTTCTATTCAACAGGTTTTGATTCTTTCTAGTATATATTTATATTTTAATACCAATATTTTTGCTAAAGTGTCATCTGTAGCCAGATAAGATAAAAGTCCCAATATTGGGATAGGTTTATCTAGAATCTTCTATTCTGTAACATTGGAATGATAATGTGCTTTCATAAAACACTAAACTTACTATTCCTAAGAACACAACAATTCACTTCCAACATTTGTAAAACATTGATAGTTTTAGCTGACAAAGCTTCATTTTGTATGTATACATAATATACAGCTATATAATGATAGAGGATTCGGGGACAGATATTAAAACGAAAACAAACAAAAAAAGTTGCCCCAAAACGCCTTCAAATCACACCCGCTGGCTCTTGATAGATCAATGAGCATTTGTGAGCTTATTGGTGTGTTTTCAATTCCCTTGATTAACACCAAAACGAGACAAAATCCTGAATTATAGTAATGAAGGCATTAGCTAGCTAACACCTTTATCTACTCAGCATACCCAACCAGATTAAACTGCAACTGGATATTTTGAATCATTTTATAGAAACAGGGAACCACCTATTTTAATGGGTCACCCTGGGCTAACCACCATGATCATTTCTAAATCCAGTGGTGGCTTTTCCAGGCAGGGTACATAAGCACACTATATATAACCTATATAACACATTACTTAGATGAACTTGGGTGGGTAGAACATTGGGGTGGGTAGGGCATTGGGGGTGGGTAGGGCATCTTAACTTTGTTATGAATCCCAGATGAAAATACAGCTATCGAGCATAAAGTGTTCCTGCTGTCACACTGTCCTTACACATAAAACCAAACCTGGCCTGCTGGGAGTCAGTCTCGTTGCCTGGTGACTGTGTGTGTGGGGCCCATCTGGTTTGGGAGGGGGTTGGAGGGAGATCTCATATGCATATGCATGAACCTTCATGTCGGTTTAGTGACAGTTTTGGATTTCTGCCAACAATTATGCTAACGAGCAGAATTAAGGTTACATTATTGAATTTGGGGCACGTCTGGCCATTCTGCATTTCAATGCTGCTTCGTGTAAACATCTCTCAGCTGTGTAACAGAGCAAACTAACAGGATGATTTGTGTTCTGGTGCAAAAATAAAAAAGGGAAAATGTATGTTAATCAATGATACAGAAGTAGAAATAAGCAGCTCGAAATGGTAATTTAAGGAATTCCACATAATGTATTTCATTTTGTGTCTGTATGTGTTGCTATGCATTCAAGACTGATATCCCCTCAAGTAAATCTTCCAGAGCTCATTGGTGCAGTAGGTGTCCGTTATCTTGCTTGTGAGAAAACACTCTGATCTTCTCAACTTAGTCCTCCACATATGACTGCTGTGTTTGCATTCATGATGTAAATATGTTTCAAGAAGCATTTGTTTAGCATACAGGTGTTGCAGGTGAGACTAATAACCAGATTGGTCACACCAGATAAGAAAAAAATATGTTTTTAAACCCATTCTACCTTTAATATATAAGCCCCAGCGGTGCTACTGTGTAAGGACCACTGTGCCATGTTTCTCATTGCATATCTGTGTGTTTCCATTGCTGGTTATGCTTGCACATTTCATCAAGGCAATGCTGCTATTAGCGTAATGGTATCCCCTGTGGTACTTTTCAGTCAGAGTTACTTAATTTTACCATTGGATACCACAGTGGAAGTTACAATGGTTATACTACAAGAACATCTCTATTCTGTTTAGGACTAGCATACTTGTGCTAGTGTAGTTTTCTTGATTAGCACATCACACTCTTGAAGGTGAGACTCCAGCCATCCAATGTTTTTAAATAAGAACATAAGAACATAAGAAAGGTTACAAACGAGAGGAGGCCATTCGGCCCATCTTGCTCGTTTGGTTGTTAGTAGCTTATTGATCCCAGAATCTCATCAAGCAGCTTCTTGAAGGATCCCAGGGTGTCAGCTTCAACAACATTACTGGAGAGTTTGTTCCCGACTCCCACAATTCTCTGTGTAAAAAAGTGTCTCCTATTTTCTGTTTTGAATGCCCCTTTATCTAATCACCATTTGTGACCCCTGGTCCTTGTTTCTTTTTTCAGGTCGAAAAAGTCCCCTGGGTCGACATTGTCAATACCTTTTAGAATTTTGAATGCTTGAATCAGATCACCGTGTAGTCTTCTTTGTTCAAGATAACAGCACAAAACTTGACAAATACTTTTTTAATAGTACTGAAACTGTCATTAGAGATTCTAAAATATAGACATTGTTGGTTTGAATATGGGAGATGTGACACATGACTCTGGAAACGTTCACCAAATTGTGTGCTTAGGTAATTAGCAAGGGAAGGATCATGAGTCCTATTATGTGGTTAAAATTGTCTTGGTTGAATATAGCAATTGGAAAACTGTGTGCTTAACTCAGACACTTAGACTAGTACAAGACCCCTCTAAAAGGATTTTCTTTTTGAATACGGGGCCTACAGGGTCATTGGTTTATATGGTCAAGTTGAGAGTGAGGTGTTAGTGTGGGCATTTGTCTTTGCTTCCTCGACCATTTAATAGATTCATCATATTAATATTTAGTGACTGGGTATATTTGTTCATCTATCTAATTACTGTTTCATTAAATTGTGAAAAAATACAAAATATGTTGTTTGATACTGGATTCCAGTCTGTTACGTATTATTATTATTATTATTATTATTATTATTATTATTATTATTATTATTATTATTATTATTATTATTATTATTATTAATAATAATAATAATAATAATAATAAACATCTTACCATGTACTGTAAGCATAAAAGCAGTTCAAAACACATTTCCATTTGCTAGAAATAATAATAATAATAATAATAATAATAATAATAATAATAACAGGTAAAATGATATAATTAACTACTTCAGGGTCTGGATAGAGGTTTATTTGGTTCAATTAAACAATTTAGAACACGGCTGGAACAAAGACTAGGAGTGGAAAAGTTATCCTTGGACTAACGCATGCATCTAGAAACGTATTGTTTTCTGATTAAGAGCGACCCCTCGTGTTTAGTTTAGGTTTATAATTTTTCATTTTTTTCAGGCAGGAAATTTCAAGAGTAGTTGGTGCAATTAACATCAATAGTGTGTTGAATTTAATTTACATGAACACTGTTCCACATTCATTCTGTTAATTGCAAGATTTTACATCATCTCCCTCCAGTTGAAAAGTGAATTGATAGTGTCAGATTCTACTGCTCGGCTCCACCAGTTTGTGGTATTATTATACACCCTGAAGCCCTAGCAATTTCATATCCAATCCTAGCAATATGTCGTTAATATGCTATTCATCACAACAAGCCTAAACAAATGATCATGAGGAAACTGGTTCACAGCCATTGTTCAGGCCAGGGACACTTCTTATTGAAACAAGTTACCAGAGAAAATCTGCTTTGAACTTCCCAGCGGATGCCCTGATCTCTGCTGTGTCAGTTAACGCAGTCTCAATTAGTTCTTTGCTTGTGCTAGTTAGCAATTTGTGGGAAAAGAAGCTTCTGAATAATATATAACCCACTTTCACCTGATGCACTTCCTGCTAATTAAAGGAAGGCCTAAGCAATCTAAAGTGCATATTCAACCTCTTTAATAATGTATTGCACAAATGAGGAATTGGACCTTTTTAGAACGACTGTTTGTATTTATTTACTCACAACAGGGACGCCTTGATTCTTTGCATAGTAAAAATCTATCTTAATTTAACTGCAGGCTGAGAACTTACAGCCTCTCGGGGGCCCTGGTGTGGGTGCTGAAAATGTTTGCGCACCTCAGCAGTTCAATGGACAATTACACGGCTGCTTATCTTTACGTAAAGATCCGATACACACTGCGCGTGTCATGTGTTCAAGGATGACACCCCTTGAACTAAAAAGTCTTCCAGAGCTAGTTGGTGCAGTAGGTATCCGTTATCCTGCTTGTGAATAAAAACACTTTGATATTCTCAACTTAGTCCTCCAGATATGACTTGTGCATTTGCATTGATGATGTAAATATTTTCCAAGAAGCATTTGTTTAGCCAAAAAAAAAAAAAAAAGATCTGTTTGCATTATGAAATGCATTACGATATTTTGTATTGCAGGTATAAGGCTATTGATAAAACACAATCATTCATACATTGAAGGTCATTTGCATATTTTGCAATCCAGATATTTTTGGCCTTTGAGTTGCCATAACAACCCCCCCCCTCCCCCAAGATTTGTAAGGCAAAGACAAAAGACCCTGCCAGCACACTGTGCAGCTGCACTGGCAGCAGGGCGGGTGTGGCAGCGAGGTACACAGGCCGGTTCCGCAGGGAAGACCTCCACACCACTGAGGAGAGCTTATGACGTGATTGGTGGTATGATTAATGCATGTGTAATAAATGCATTTTGATTGGTCGCCACCATACAGCGTGGACCTTTGGTTGGCCAATCACAAACTCCTTAGGACAGACATTCTTATAAAAATTTACATTGACCACTTAAGAGATTTTATTTTACATTTCCCCAGTAACAGATATGTATATGCCTGTTATTAAGTACAATAAACACATTCTGTTCACCTTCTGCTCCAGATTCCTGGAAAACCTTTTTTTTTTCACAGGAATTCATACACAACTCAGCAGGAAGCCCCGAGCCTCAGTCATAAATCTATATTTCAGAATTTAAAAAATGGGTCAACATTCTGCAGTATGTTTTTTACACAAAAAATAAAATGCAAATGCTAAGATCATACAAAATGCAGTCAACGACAGACATTCTATTTCAGGAGAGGAAATGTTTTTTTATGACATCACATTTGTAAAAAAAACAGCAATCCTGACGCATTTCTTTTTTTGTACTTCCACTCCACCTGATGTATGACTACACAAAAGAGAGCGAGAGAGAGAAAGAGAGAAAGAGCGAGAGAAAGACAGAGAGAGAGGTTTGAAAGGAGGTATAATTGCAGTGTAAAATAATTTATTTTAGTTTGTTTTAGACAAAAGCCCTTCTTCAGCTGTGTAGAAAGAAATGTAAACAGAGTTCAGTAAACAGTTTTTGCTCAAAAGAACCAACTTCCCAGTGTTTCAGTATGTTTAACATACCTTTGCCAAGGGAAAGAGTGTTTAAAAAAACAGTAGAGGTACTTATATAGGCTTTTGATGCCATGGTAACTACACTTCTATTTCTATGTACATCTAATAAGTGTTTTTGATGTCATTTACTACATACAGTGGCTCTCAAAAGTATTCACCCCCCTTGGACTTTTCCACATTTTATTGTGTTACAACATGGAATCAAAATGGATTTAATTAGGAGTTTTTGCCACTGATCAACACAAAAAAAGTCCATAATGTCAAAGTGAAAAATAAAATCTACAAATTGTTCTAAATTAATTACAAATATAAAACAGAAAATAATTGATTGCATAAGTATTCACCCCCTTTGCTATGACACACCTAAATAAGCTCTGGTGCAACCAATTGTCTTTAGAAGTCACATAATTAGTTGAATGGAGTCCACCTGTGTGCAATTAAGGTGTTTCACATGATTTCAGGTTAAATACACCTGTCTCTGAGAGGTCCCACAGTTGGTTAGTACATTTCCTAACAAAAACGACATCATGAAGACGAAGGAACATTCAAAGCAAATCCGGAATAAGGTTCTTCAAAAGCACCAATCAGGGGTAGGATATAAGAACATTTCCAAGGCATTGAATATCCACCGGAGCACAGTAAAGTCCATTATTAAGAAATGGAGAGAATATGGCACAACTGTGAATCTGTCTAGGTCAGGCCATCCTCAAAAACTGAGTATCCAGGCGAGAAGGGCACTAGTCAGGGAGGCTACCAAGAGGCCTATGACAACTCTAAAGGAGTTACAGTCTTCCACGGCTGAGCAGGGAGACACTGTGTATACGGCAACAATAGCCTGGGTGCTTCACAAAACTGGCCTTTATGGGAAAGTGGCAAAAATTGCAGTGTCCAGATGTGCAAAGCTGGTAGAGACTTATCCAAATAGACTCATGGCTGTAATTGCTGCCAAAGGTGCCTATACCAAATATTGACTCAAGGTGGTGAATACTTATGCAATCAATTATTTTCTGTTTTGTATTTGTAATTAATTTAGAACAATTTGTAGATTTTATTTTTCACTTTGACATTATGGGCTTTTTTTGTGTTGCTCAGTGGCAAAAACTCCTAATTAAATCCATTCTGATTCCATGTTGTAACACAATAAAATGTGGAAAATTCCAAGTGGGGTGAATACTTTTGAGAGCCACTGTACAGGTAGTGAACAAAAAAATGGAAAAAACTGGGTAAATGAGGGACACCAAGTATATTGAAAGCAAGGGCTTCCACACAGGTGTGGCTCATGCGTTAATTAAGCAAATAACATCCCAGCATGCTTAGGGTCGTGTTTAAAAATGCTGGACAAGCCTGGTTGCCTATAATTATGGCTAGCATGACTGCAAGAGGAGACCTCAGTGACTTTGAAAGAGGGGTGATTGTTGGGGTGCGTTTGGCAGGAGCTTCAGTGACCAAGACAGCTCAACTTGCTGATGTTTCACGAGCAACGGTGTCTAAGGTGATGTTGGCATGGAACTCCAAGGGAAAGACATCATCGGCAAAGGGCAACAGTGGGTGGAAGCGCATACTCCAGGATCATGATATCCGTGCATTAATTCGAAGTGCAAGGCAAAACAGGCAAGCAACTGCAGATCAATTGACTGCAAATTTCAACCTGGGGCACGAGCAGCCAGTTTCATCAAAAACGGTCTGCCGAGAACTCCACAGAGCGGGATTCCATAGTGGCCCAACGCCCTATTAAGTGACTTTACATTGGTGTTTCCATTTTTTGTTCACTACCTGTAGTTAATGATGTAACAATCTACTATTCCTTTCTATTTAAGCCTTCAGGTATGGTTGTAACACTACATGTGGTACTTAAACTAATAATGATACTGACCAGCCCCGGCAGCTCCAACTCTTAATGTTACTATGTAATAATGCAGTTGTGTCTGGCCATAAGACACCACGGCTTGTTTTCTCCACCAGGTCTCTGTTTATTTAACACATTAACTGCTCTACATGCAGTATTCATTTTTCAACAGTAAATTTCACTCGCAGCACTTGGAGACAGGTTTACAAAACATTAGTACTCCCATAAAATAAACCTTATCTTTAGTAATCAGTGCACTGATAAATACCCCTTAGGAATATAGTACAATAAAGAAAAGTAAACTTAAACCACGATTTAAAATAATAAGGAGAGTTCTTAATAACCGTGTTTAGTTAACTCAAACACACTATGTGGTCATTAATATTAACACACATTCCCGAGATGCTCAACATGGTTTTCGAAAAATGATTATGTCATCAAGATATGCTAAACATAAATTATACCTCATACCTTGAAAGACCACCCCCATCAGTCACTGGAATGTGGTGGGTGCATTTCAAAGCCCAAATGGCATAACACAAAATTGGTAGAGTCCCTTGTGTGTGATGAAGGCTGTCTTGTACTGATATAAAACACTGAATATACCATTTCCTTTATATATTTCCTTTATGTTCAACATGGGAAATGCATCTGGTACAGTAACTGCAGTGAGATGGCGACAGTCAACACAGAATTGCCGCTGCTCTGCTTGCCCATAAGAAAGCACACTGTCTTCACTCAAAGACTACACTGGTGTGGAAGGGTCTACACTCTCCTCTGCTGGCTTTAAAACTCTTAGTCACACACCATCAGAGTCTTGAATCCTTCCATGAGCAATATCAATGATTAGCCCTAGTTCCCCAATCACATCGACGCCAATCAGTGCCTCTGCAAACAAGTGAGGCATCAAGTGCTCTGAGCCTGTCTTTGTCTTGTTAAAGAGAGTCATAGTAAGACTTCCAAATCCCTGTGGCTCACAAGGTTGATTGCAGGCCAGCAGTACAGTTTGCTTAATATCTCCACTGCAAACCACCCACACTGTGGGCGCTCACTTTACCACCTGCTCTGAAACCATTGTCCTTGATGACCCTGTATCAATCAGACCACAAAACACAAGGCTTCCAACCTCAACTGCGACTTCTAACAGCATGGGGGGTTTGATTGTGTTGTATCACCACACCTACAGTGTCTGAAACTCTTTCTAGTGATGATCCTGCCTTCCCCTCCTTGGTGCAGTTGTATTATAAATGCCCAATCATCCCACATTTATGGCACCCCACGTCCTTTGTGCTCAGTTTTAAATTTACTTGTGTCAGACCTCAGGTCTGGTTTTCCTTTCATTTGAGATTTATTTTCTGGCACAACATCAGATAATTCTCTTCCTTTGTACCTCCGAGGATAAAATCTTCAAGGGAGCCTGGAACAAGGCACAGCAGAAGACATCTCAACTCTGGCTTCAGCACCTCAATGACAAAGGTGCCAATCTCCCTTTCTTCAGCAGCTGGGTGTAGTTTCTCATCACGGAGGAGCCCAAGGCATCATCAGGTGACTGCTCTAGTCATTGAGCTGTGAGCTGTTGAGAGATATATCAAAATAGTTAAAAAAACTAATTTTAAATTCATACCAACCAGTAGAATCATTGCCTTTATACGTTCTCCATCTGAGTGCATGCCCTTTGAGGGTTCCATCTCGCTGATCAATCCAGCATTCTTCAAGTATGCCGCAGAATTCACTCAAATTTGGAGAAACTCCTTGGGGTCCTCTTTGGGATCACCCCCAAACTCAGGCAGTGCCCCCCTCGAAACCTTACAACTAGTCAGTGAGTTTCATCGTTTACTAAAGCAGCATTTGGAAACCTCGACTGTTTCTTCTGGGACATTGAACAAGATTCAGAATAACCTAATCGAAGCAGTGAGTAATGTGCAACTGCCAAAGAAACTGAGGAGGCACTGTTTGTTGCTATTTTACTTGATGAAATCTCAGACATAGCCAATAAGTTTCAGCTTTTGACTGTACTGCGTAATGTAACCAAGGACAGTGATGTTGTGGAACACTTTGTTGGTTTTACTGATATTAGTGACTGTCAGACAGCAGCTGTCCTTTTCCAGTGTGTTGATGCGGTGTGCCACATGTTTAAATGTGGTGACAAGTTGGTTGCTCAGACATACAATGGTGCAGCAGTAATGGCAGGTGAAGTGAGTGGACTTCAGAATCGTGTGCATGAAAAGTTCACTGCTTTTTTGTTCACTGCTATGCACATGTTTTAAATCTTGTCCTTAGTTTTGCAACAAAGAATATTAGGTAATGCAGGATTTTTTTCAAAGATTTTGAAGGAATAGCTGCATTTTTCTCTCGATCTACAAAGTGGTCTGAGGAACATAATTAACATAATTCACAACATAATTAAATGAAGACTTCCTTCTGTTTTCACTTGAGGCTTTTACAAACTGTTAAGCAAAGCAAAGAAGCTCTGATCGAATTGAAAGTGCGGTGCAAAATCCAGCAGACTGGGACACTCCATCCTATTCCTCAGCCAAGGGCTTTCTGACCATGCTTGACGATGTTGAGTTTGTATTTCTCCTCTGCCTCTACAGTGACATATTAGAAATGACAGACGTGTTGTTCCATGTGCTTCAAATCAAGATGTACGATATTGTGTGGTGTATTCAGCAGATTCGCAAGACATCTGACCGAATTCACCGAAAGCGACAAACATTTGATGAGTTTTGGAAGAGGTGTCGGAGCTAAGTGTACATGAACCAAGGCAAAAAAGAGAGAGGAAGAAAGTTCAGGTCAACAAGTAGGCAGCATTAATTCAAACCTGTCCCTACTCTACAGCCATAGTGGAAAGATCTTTTTCGACTTTAAAGAGCATAAAGACATTCACACGGAACACCCAGGCCGATGAATGCCTGTCCAGCTTAGCCTCACTGACGATTGAAAAGGCGCTGCTTAGGTATCTGCGCTGCCTACCGGATTTCCACAGTTTAGTCACTAAAGAGTTTCTGTAAAAAGACAGATGAATGGAATTAGAATTTCAGCAGAAAATTAAGATAAGCACATGTCTTTTATATTCCCAGTGCACATTAGAAAATGTTTTTATGTCATGTAAAAAGTTGTTGCATACCTTGCTAAAGAAGTCACTATATATACTATATATATATATATATATATATATATATATATATATATATATATATATATATATATATAACTACCTTTCTGTAACAAGCTTACTAGAATTAGTCTGACATTGAGTCTAGTCTAAAAACAAATATTAAAACCTACACCCTCCCACCAATTCTATAAATACCAGAATTGACTGCTGTCTCTATTGAAAACTGCTTGGTAGAGACTTGTAAAAACATAACAGCTTTTAGGAAACCATTTTAAAAGAAGAAGCATTAATTCATAACAGACTTGGGCTTAAAGGCCCCATATGTAAGAACTCACAATGATGCCCCTTGTCTAAACAGATTCTTTCTGTGGAAAGGTCAGCTCAAAGTTGCTCAGCTTGTATGTCAAGACCAATGCTGCTGAAGGAATGCCAAGACACAGACAGTAGTGAAGCTCAAGTCACAGGACCACTATTACACTGAAGGACAACATAATACATTGTTCTAGATTACTTTAATTGCTGTGCTTCCCTTTATAGAGCTGTAGTAAGAAGCCATTGTTAAGAGACTTTGCCAGTTGGGTATTATAATGAGAATGGATATGCAAGTGAAATGGTATTATGGGGAACCGTGACCATATTGTCTTATAAATGATTCTGCAGCTTATATAAAAGAGGGGGCACGTCTACTAGTGCATTTTGTACATCACTTGCCCTGAACGTAGGCATTTTAAAGGAATGCCCCATATTAACATGCAAGCTAGTTCTTTCAGATCAGAACTGCACATTTATAAAGCTGCATAAGAGTATTGTTGCGTGTCGGCGAGACAGAAGGATGCTCTTTTATTGAAGATTGAACACAGCCCTAACACTAACACTGCTTCCAGGAACAAGAGATCAAGACTGGTGGGCACAGCCCCTTTTTAGTTCCCGTGGTTCTGCCTCCGAGGAAACCCACACACATTCTTTTGGCCCTACCATCGAACTTGACCCATTAAGAACAGATATTTTAACAGCCACTCATCAAAGCATACCCAGAGCAACAGTAATAACATAATGCGGTTACAAAGAGGGGCGCTGGAGAACTACGTCACAGACAATGGAACACACACACACACACAACACAGTGGCAGTAAATGCTTTTAACACATGGAGCAGAACAAAAGAAAACACAGATAAGCACAGAGAATGTCACTTTGGGTCAATTGCAGCGTACCAATGTAGTCCACTTGTGTCTAACTAGTGGATTAAGCAGGTTTATTCCACTTGATTTGACTAAAGTTAGTACACCTTCTAATCCTCATTGCAGCGTACCTGAAGTTAATCATCACAGGTAGATCATCTGCTAAAAGACTAAACAAGATCCTGATTGCAGCATACCAAATCAGTATGTACCTTTGATACTCTTTTCAGTTTAACGCAATTTCAGTTAACATGCTTTAACTATAAACAACTAATGGTCCATTTATCACGCAATTAAACTGTTCTGTTCCTATGCAGCATGCAGTGTCGGCAGCTTCAATGCCAGTACAGTATGATCCGCCATTTTGAAATGTGCACGAAAAAGACATGACATTTATTTTTACTTAAATATATTCGATGTAATAAAAATGAATCTTTCTTTTTGTATAGGGATCCCTTTATGTATTTATCTGACACTGCATTCCACATATCGGATGAGTAAAGAAGGGTTCCCTTTCAATTCGAAGATGACCACTAACATTGCTATGGAATATGCCTGCCTATTGGGTAGGTATTACTGAGCTCTTTTTATCAGAGCTGCCGATAGCCCCTTCCTAGGATGACGCACTCGGTCCCGCCCACCGAGAGATTAAAACCGCCATACTGAGGAAGCCATTTCTCTTTCTGCTTCTCAAGATGGTATGGTAATACCTCTGTGTTAAACTGAGTGTTGTCTGTAAAAAGAGCTTTCTGAGTCGACTGCAGTTCCCCTGCATTCGTGCTGAAAGCCGACTTGCTGCTTTCCCGGAAGCAGGGACTTCTAACTTGTTTCTTTTTCTGTCTGCTCACTTCCAGCAGCCTGCTCGCATGTGTTGCAGGCTGCCTTTTTTGTTACTGTCTGTCGTATGTGAGCGACTGCTTGTGCAGTATTATAAGAAGTGTGTGTGTGTGTTTTTTCTCTCTAAAAACTACACTCTTGGGAGAATACAGTTCCTCCACAGGGCTAGGCCTTGCCGCATCCCCACTGTCGAGTGATTCCACCAGCTGCTGTCTGGCAGCTGGATTGGGCCTTGTTTCTTTGGCAGCCACTGCACGTCCCCTGTCTGTGTATTAGACTGCACGACCCTGCTTGTGTGGGTCATGCTGTGGATTAGCTGCAGGGCTGTTGTTAACAACAACAGTCAACCAGCTGTGTATTCCTCCACCGGGTTCTGTATTACATACACCTCTCTGTAGAGTAGACCTCGCCGGTTGCATAGGCCCAACCACCTAGGTGAGTTGGGCCTTTCATAACAAACAATAGTGTGTTCTACTGTGTTTGATGTTTACTTTTAGCTCGCCCACTGAGGCTTCGGCCTTTGTGTCTCCTTGGTGCATGCTATGCGCTGACCAGGTGTGTGACCACGCGGTTAGGGTAGGCACATTTGCATAGCTGCCCCCCAGTGCTTCGGTACTTCGGTACCTCAGTGCACACGGTGCCTGGTGCTAACAGTGTAGAGTGCACACGTTGTTCACAGCGCTCGGTGCAAGTGCATACTGTGCTGTACGGTGCTCGGTGCACCCGGTGCGCACACGCCCAACACACACGGTGCTAGTGCCTCGATGCTTATATCGCCCCTTATATCGGCCTTGGTCAAGGCTCCGCCGGTGGGAGGATTGGCCAAAGACCCTGTGTGCCCGAACCCGCAATGCAGGGTTACGGAGACAAACTCAAGAGGGCGTATGCAGTGGAGGCACAGGTAACCCGCCTAGCAAACACGGCGGATATGCTGACAGCCTATATGGACGGTGTACTGCGTGAGACCCCGCTCCCGGAGCCGGTGGCCACCAAATTGCGCCTCCTGTCAAGCACGCTGCTCCAGATCTCCGGTCTTCAAGGGCAAGCCCTAAGCCGGAGCCTGGCAAGTCTGGTTGTGGCTCTCACACAGCTGTGGCTGTCGCAAGCAAGGGTTCCCAACGCGGATAAGGCTGCGCTGCTAGACGCAACCATATCCCTGGGACATACTTTTGGGCCAGCCGTGGAGGAGATCCTACAGCGATCACACCAAGAATGCGAGGCATCTCGGCAGGTGGCCTCGTTACTCCCCCCCCCCCCCTGAATGAGGCAGGTCGAACCGCTGGCAAACCCCTCCGACTTGGACTGTCACCAGGACAGTTCATGACTTGTCATGACTTTTCCAATACTTTTTTCCAGGCCTGGAAATCGCTGTTTTAAAATTCCATGACTTTTCCATGATTTTTTGACCTTTTGCGGGCTAGAAGCGACCTGCAAGTCCAGTGTGCCTAACATATTAACAGAACATAAACAACCAATCACAGAACATGCAGTCTAGCCACGCCCCCCGTGCTCACGCCTCGGTTTTAACCAAGAGAGCTGTCAGCTGTCAGTCTCGTGCACAGCAAAACAACACAGATGCTGTGTAACCTGTTGAAAGAAACGTTATAACAAGGCTGAGCTCTTTTTCTGTTCATTTGGGGGGGCTACAGCCTGCTCAGCCCCCACCCACCCCCTCTGTGCGCCACTGCTTACTACTGACTTTATTGTATTTTATAACTGCTCTTATCTGGAATGTGACATTTTGTAACAACTGTTAAGTCGCCTGGATAAGGATGACTGTCAGCCAAGACATTAATAATAATAATAATAATAATAATAATAATAATAATAATAATCATAATAATAATAATAATAATAATACATAATTAGGCTATATTAAAATAGGATCTCTCTAAACTTTACTATTGTTCTCTTTGACCTGATTGATGTACTTGCTTATTGTGTTCTATTAAATGTATCTTCTCTCCTTTCTCCGTATCTCCTGAAACACACACCTGTTTTGTTTTTCTCCGCCTTTAACTACCTTTCAATCCCACCTGTCCATTGATTGCTATCCTGAAAAGACGTAAAAACTGTCATTTGCATCATTAACATATAGGTTTTCATTTAAATACTGAAAAGTTTTTCCGCCACCTTTATGTAAATTGCACCCATTCCACCATTCCAAAACAGCAGAAAAGTGTTTCATTTTATGATGGAAACAATGTTCAGGATAAGAGTCGGGTTAAAACAGACAGACAACGAGTTTTAGACTGTCATAAGGCACTGTATTCAAGGCCAGTATGTTTACTACATACTTCCATTTGTTCAGCCCTAATAGTAGATCCTATTACCTCATCTTGCCAGTAGTGGTCAGCAGTTTTCTCTCTCTTTTCTGAAAACCTTGGCTTTTAACCACTGTATCGAGTCAGATCAGTCTGAACAAGTCATTAAGGGGCTTGTGTCTCATCCCCCTCCCCCACCAAATCTCAGCAGCAGCGGGCATCGTTATAAGCAGTCATGATTACTAACATATTCTGTTACATAGAGCCGGACTATGCTGACTAACTGGTGGTCGAGTGCTGATTTAGTGTGCTGCTCTTAAGAAACGAGCAGCCTAAGCGGAAGACTATGCTTCTATGCCTCTCCTGTTGCTAAATTTCAGTGCTGTTTATTTCCATACAATTCAAATAAGTTGCTTTCTCAAACGCACCTGTGTTACACTTCCTGATCAAGCAACTCTAAGTTGGCGTTTCAGTTAAAGCCGTCTCTCATAATTCTGTTTATACCACAAGCGCGGGTATATGGAGCTTGGGATACATTGTTATTCCACTATTCCAGTGCAATAACAGGCTTGCCGGGGCACGTTTCGAATGTGTCTTTGCTTGCATTCCAAACCAGTGGGGTGCTGCTGATATTGACAGGCTGAGCTCAAGGTTCTATCTAAAAAGACGGTTGCGAAGAGGCCATAAACAGGGTTCCACATGAATCCGCAATGTAGCATAGTCTATTAAAAATTAAAGATCCGCCACGTAAAATAACCCCAAAATTAATTGAATTCATATGAATTTATTTATTTATTTTTAAATGAGACAAATTTTATTGCCATTTATTTTAAAATATATACTTGATATAAACCTTAGGTGGATGTCCTTACATAAACTGTCGGGGCTTGTGGTTTACTGGGACATCCTCCTGCAGCAAATAAAAACCATATACCACAAAAGATCACTCAATGAGGCACATTTTCCTCTGATAAGCACTAGCTGGTGTTATAGTTGTGTAGTGCTTGTCAACACACCATGTAAAATGGAAACTATTCAGTTTAATAATAGCAGCACCCAATGTGAAGAAAGGTGTTGTACTAAAGTATATTTTGATAACGATTAATTCAAAACATTTACTAACATGATAACTTTTATAACCACCACCCCCTAAAATATTTATGTATTTTTTAAATAAATCGTGACTTGTCTTGTTAGGTTAAATTCGAGGCTTGACGTGTAGGCTCGAAGCAATTTCACATCTTTTCTAGCAGAGCAAAATGAGGTACAAGTGGTTGGCAGCAACCCACACATGAACTATCCTCTGGACAGCCAAACCCCTTCCATTTACAAGAGTGAGCCTGGGTAAAGCGACACAGACATGTCTAAAGAGAGCAACGCTCGGGGGCCACATTGGTACTGTGTGTAACTGCAAAACCCTGTAGCAAATAAAGAGAGTGTTTCAGCACTGGAGGAAGGAACACAAGCTAACAGCACAGCAGTGAGGAAACCAGCCATATGACCACCAGATCAACTTTCCTTCAATGGAAGTGAAACATAGTCTATTGCATTAGTGCCAGTAGTACTGTACTGGTCTTATACACAGCTTTAAAACATAGGACCTTTTGTATCACATGCACCCAGAACAACACACAGCATTGTTAAAACAAGAACATTTTATTCAGCAATACCATATATAATGCAATTGCATATCTTTGGTGAAAATAAACTTTATAAACATTTTATTAACAGAGGTTCGCATACAAAAAACATAGTGTGTCTGTCTAACTGACACTGCGGACAGCTTAACTCATAATTACACAAACAGATATTGTGTTGGCAGCTTTAAGTTAGTTTAACCTTAAAAAAAAAAAAAAGAAGAAAAAAAAAAAGGTCCGTAATCAAACTTTGATTATCTGCAAGATTTATTTTGCCAACCCTATATCACTTAAATCAGGCAATGCTAATATTATATGGCAAATATATAACAATACACAACCTGGTCATTCTGGCAAATTGGCTTAAGAAAATAAATACTTGTAAATTACTCTGTTGTACCTTGAACCCCTGTATCTACAGCCGTTCTATATACCCCCTTGTTTGTGATAGCTTGTGACTTCACTGATCTTTATAATAAATACAAAACAAAATCTAAAAATACAACACCCTTGAGAAACTGTGTCGGGATCTGGTAATGGCACTGTTACACATTGGCTGCTGAATCATTCCTCAGGAACAGTAACAAATCGAAGACATCCGACACTTACATTTTACAAGTCTGTTTGCTTTTTTGTTGTTGTTGTTGTTGCTTTTTTTTTTTTTTAAATAACTGCAAATGGTTTTAACTAGCTAACTAAAATATAATCAAGACAAAAAAAAAAAAAAAGAAAAAACACACAACTTCCAAACATCAAAGTAACTTTCAAATCGGGGAATACTATGCAACTGGCTAGAACGGATTGAACTTGTTTTTAGTAGTCCATAGGACCAACATGGCAAATGTTGTAAGTGACGAATCCGTCAGTTCTGCTAATTTACCACAACCTGGCCTACTAAGAAAACCTGGTAAATCGTATTTTTTAAAAGAAGTTCTGCGCTCCCCTGGTTTCTAGAGGTATTTTTTAACAGAGCTTTCCAAAAATAGTGAGTCGCTAGGATTTAATTGTCACACACTTTCCAACCCCCACTCCCACGGATATATTTTTGTCTAACCTTACTGTGAATGCAGTTCTTTTCACCATGCTTGCCTCTTGGTAATGAAACAGACTTCATGTAAATAACATCTATATATATTTTTTCTGACACTGCATCGGAAACGGTTTTCACCTTGAACACGTGACTCAAAGGAGACACAGCAATTAGAAGGCTGCTGGGAGTTTGTTTTACAAGGGCTGCTGAGAGACTGAGTGCCTGAGAATTTTCAGTCAATCCCTGCTTCTCCTATGACTTTGTTTTTTTTGAGATTCTCCCAAGATTCCAGCAGGAAATGCAAAGCACAAGGTGACGTCGTTGATTTTTAAGAATGTCCTGTTACAAAACCAAGATTTTTCAGACAGACAAGCAGTGAACAGAGCAGCTTTAGGCAACATTCACTAATTTAATTTTCTAGCTTTCAGTGCACAAATAGCAAGTTCAACCCCTTTCTTTCCCCAGTACGTGGCAGTTAAACCAGCAAACAGCAGGTCTAAAACACATCTTTACTGTCCATTAGATCACATTAGGAAGGGTAAAAGAAACTGAAACGTCATGCATAATCAGAGCTGCTATCACACAATGTACAATATGTCACAATTGAAAGATTCTGGGCAGTGGCATTATTTGCTTAGTGCAGGGCACTAAATATCCATTCAAATTATTTTTCGAATGTGATTTGTAATATATTAAAATGCTAAACCGACTATTTGAATGGCTGTAAATCAATTACAGTAATAAGTACTGACCTACATTAACTTATGTACATGTAAAAATGTAAGTGTGTACAGATGGACTGTAAAAGGCAAAACATACTATAGATTTTCAAATTCAGAGAATTTAATAATTGACAAAAAAATGTATTAAAATAGGCAGTATTGAATGTTCAGTGCTGATTACCATGATTTGCCAAAGCCCAGTTGGACCTTGTGGAATCTGTGGAGGAGTCAGCTGTACCTGGTAGTAATCTATAGAAAAGTATTGAAATGCTGAGCTTTTACTCAGCATTACAATCTGTTGTTATCTTCCAGCATTAAAACATTTAGCACAGGAGTTGAACAGACAGTAAAGAGTGGCCTTGGACTCTGAACGAGCTCAAGGAAAAAAAGAAATGCAGATAAAAACAAAGATAACAAGCTAGTTTAATTATCCCTTTACATGAGGTCCTGTAATAAAGGGTCTCATTTCACAATTGCCGGGGCAGTGACAGCGGTGGAAGAACCGAGAAGCCCTCTGAAACAGGCTCAGAGCAGGGCACCATGGTGGGGATTGGACAACAGCAATACACCAGCACCCAAACTCACCCAGCACGTCTAAACATCTTTCATTGAAACAATAAACCAACAACAACAACATCAAAATAATACGAAGAATAAAGAGCAATATTAATAATAGAACATCTTTCAGTAAGCCAAAAACGGAACAAGAAAAAAGGAAAAATATTGAGAGAGCAGCTGCTTTGACTTGTCATGCAGACGACACAGGGACGATTTCAGAATTGCGGTCTACTCTTTCAAAAGTAAAGACGTTTCCTCAAAGAAAGCTCCCATTTCATTTTATATTGTAGAAGTTTCACATATTTTAAATATATGGTTTATTAAAACTGTATTGTAAAATATATGGAACACCTATGTAAATGCATATGGCATCTTGTAAATGTAATATATAGAGTATAATGTTTTCTTTCCACATGGGGCTGATGCCTGGTTTTACTGCATATTTTAATATAAAACATGTCTGCATTAGTTTTCCCTGGTCGTAAATTTGACAGTTAAATACAGGTTTCTCCATGTTCCTTTCCTACACAATTCTGAAAGACTTCTGCTGCATTGTCCAACATTTGTAGTCGTCCTATCCTCGTCCCCCGACAAATCTTCCAGTGTCGCTTTCAATTTCTCTCCTTTTCAGTCCAAAAGTAAGGTATGGAACTGCTGCAATCTGTTTTCTAGGAAGCCAAAGCCCAAAACACACTTTTCTCAGCTGCATCACACTGCTTCATCCATGTCTCTTCATCAAACTGTGTCTGCAATCCATACTGTAGTATATTTGCAAAGAAAAACAAAATAAAGAATAATATAAAAATAAACTAAAAAGTTTGTTTTGGAATAATTATTATTGCATTTTGCTTTGTATCTCAATTCTCTAACAAAGTCTTCTAACAAAAAAATGGCAACATTCTTTTTCCTCTTTTTTTTTTTTTTTTAACATCTTGGTAGGAGAAACCAAACTACAACTACTACGATGATGGGTAGGTGTTTGGATTTGTATTTTATATCCATGCATTCATCCTTGTTTAAATAGTTCAATTGTATACCTAGAAACTGTATGGGAAGGAAGCATGCAATTGTACTAGTTATGAAACACATTTTTTTTGCTTGTTTGTTTTATATATATATATATATATATATTATATATATATATATATATATATATATATAAGAAAAATGATGAAAATGTTCACAGCAGTTCTTGTTATTTATGTCATTTCCCTTAGTAAAAGTCTCAATATGGCTTTGATCTCCTTTGTGAACGATAATATTGCCATGTGTGATTCTTTTTCTGTATGAAAAAAACACAACAACAAAAAACAAAACAAAAAAACCACCACAACAAATCGCAGGCTTCCTTATTTTTTGCTTTGCCTCTTGCTCTTGCTCTTGGCCGTGCGTCTCGAGGCATCCAAGCACGTGCGAATGCCTGCGAGGTGCAGCAAGGACCCAGCTGCCTCCTTCAGCTCTTCGTCGATCTCCTGCTTCACTTCCTTGCGCGGCTTCTTGCTGGCTGGACCCTTGGCTGCACGCTGCTGTGTCCCGTAGCCGCTGTCTCCCAGCCGATCATTTGCCTGCTCCAGCTCCTCCGCCAGGTCCGAGTCCTCGTCGCTATGGAAACCCTCACTGCCCGCCCGCCGTGCCTGGGGGGTGTACTCGTATGCCTCGTCGACAGAGGACAGGGATGACACGCTGGAGCGAGACACACTAGAGCGTGAAGCGCAGTGCTGGAAAGTGGCGCTGTAGTTGTGATCCTCCTTGGGGTCATTGCTGACGACGGCGGTTTCTGGCCGGGAGAGATCGATAGGGTTATCCTGCACCCCTGGCATCCTACTGCTGCTGCTGCTGCTGCTGCTGTGATGGTGGTGGTGGCTGTAGCTCCTCTTTTGAGGCAGCATTCTGGACTGCTGAGGCTTGCCACCTGCAACAACAAAGAAATGAAAACCGGTCAAGGAGTCCCTTCCACTCCTGGTCGTTACCTTTTACCTTCTGTTGCAAGCTGTGAAACAAAAACAGCTAAATAAATGTCAAATTCTGTTCAATTCCAACAAAACCACTTTTTGCGTTTCAGTAGTCGTCGTCGTAGTAGTAGCAGCTGTAAAATTAGTAGGATACAGCTCTGGCCAAAAGTTTTGCATCACCTAGAATTTTAGGATTGAGACATTATTAAAAAAAACTATATTAACATAATTAAGATGTTTTATTTAACATCAAAGGAACTACAAATATTGCAAAGGTCTGTCGGAAACCATAATAGTAGTACAGTATTTCATGTTTGATTTCAAAATGTCACTACTTGGGCTCCCGAGTGGCGCATCTGGTAAAGGCACTCCGCCCAGCGTGCAAGATGCGCCCTACAGCTTAGAGATTGCCTGTTCAAATCCAAGCTATGCCACTGCCAACTGTGGATGGGAGTTCCCAGGGGGCAGCGCATAATTGCCAAGCGCTGCCCAGGCAGAGTAGGGCTTAGGTCAGCTGGGGAGTCCTTGGCTCACCGCACACCAGCGATCCCTGTGGCTGGCTGGGCGCCTGCAGGCCTGCCTGTATGCAATTCAGAACTGCGTAGTCCTGGGACGCTGTAATTTCTGGATATGGCTGCACGGCGGGCTTGCAGAGCAAAAAGAAGTGGACGAGTTAGTTCGGGGGTTGCAGCGGTGAGCCAGGTTGAATAATAATTGGACATTCCAAATTGGGAGAAAATAGTAGTAGTACATTGGAAAAATGAATAAAAATAATGCCACGACTTTATGAAGCAAAATTTGTTAATTCTACAGGGAAATGCAAAACTTTTGGCCACAGCTGTAATAGAAAAAAAACACCAAGAGATCCACAGTACACCATGCGGACCATCCAATTTAATGTGTAGTGCACTGGGTGCAACGCAACCTTTGGATTAAAAAATCGATTAACTAACGATCTATAATACAGTCTTTGTGGTTCTGGCCACCATGATGTAACATTTACTACTGTCATACAAAACTGTACTGTTGGGCGGGAGAGAGATTATAGGATACAGTGAAATCCTAAGGCAAGAACAGACTAAAACATTATTAACTGATCAAAAACTAAAGTGGGAGGGAGCTGCAGAGCTAACTAATGGTATCTGGTCTCTTTTACTCTTTCCCTCTATTTGAACAAATGCTGCTACTTGGAGCAAGCCATTCCTGCTATTACCCTGTAATTTACTTCTAGTGGCTCTCAAAATCAGATCACAGGAGCTCAAGACTCCTGATTGCTGTGCGACTACAATAACCTATTATTTCTGCATTATTATAAGTGGAATGAAGTGTATTCTCACTGGGAGGATTATTATCATCATCACTACTATTATTATAGGGCTGAGTTTTCACAAGGGTTTAAGTTGCACTATTAAAACGTCCAGAAAGGGGGGTAAAAACAAAAGATCTGGCACATTATAATATTTATATTATATATATATATATATATATATATATATATATATATATATATATATATATAGATAGATATAGATATATATATATATATATAGATAGATATAGATATATATATATATAGATATATATATATATATATATATATATATAGATAGATATAGATATATATATATATATATATATATATATATATATATATATATATATAAAAATAATGTTATTTGTTTAAACATTCAACAGTGTGCAAACCTATACAGAGAGAATCAAGTCAGAAAAGAGAGAGCGTGTTAATTGGCTACGTTAATTGATTAAACTGTGGGCCAGCAGCAATATCAAATATCTTACATTGCATCCTGTGTTGCTCTGGGGAAGAATTTAAAAGCATCATGGCAGTGGCAGCATCAATATCAGACTCTGAAAGGAAAGAAAGCAGAAAAGAATAATCATTTATTATTCTTAGACTCATGCACAGAGTATTTCCCTTTTGCTTTTAAAACACAAACTCAGGAGATGTATTGTTCTACCATAATTCCCATCAGCATTGAAATCTACAGAGCCCCCAGAGGCCAATGTATACATTATTAATCCTGTGCTAAAAAGCAGGACTATTTCCACAAACTGCAAAACCAATTGGCTGATGGTGTTTTTGTAGCCAAGGTTACAGAGAGAGAGAGAGAGAGAGAGACAGAAAGAGAGAGTAATTCTACACCAAATTTCTCTGCAGTGATTACAGGAGAGTTGATTAAAAAAATAAAATAAAAAAAGGTAACAATGATAAAATAATGAGCCTGTGTATTGATTTGGGGTTGGTTAGTGCTCATGAAAGTGTGAGGTACAATGGTGAACACTCCAACGTTCAGTCCTGGGCTTGTCTCGAGCAGAGACTGACAACTGCCCAGTCCCTGACCACATTCCGGCGCCTCCTTAAGACTCACCTCTTCAAAGAGCACCTGTAGAACTCCTCTGTTTGTATCCTGGGACACTATCACCCTTCATGTAAATGTGCTTTATTTTGCTCTTATCTGCCCCCTATTTTACTGCATTTAATCCTGTACTTCAGAATACTGTAATCTGCCAAGTGTTTAACCTGTAGTACTTTGTATTTAATCACATCCTGATGTAACTATCACTATTTAATCATATCCTGATGTAACTATCACTATTATCTGCTGTATTATTGAATTGTGGTTTGTCACACTTGTACTTTGCTTGAACAAAAGTTATTGTATTTCTTGCTCTTATTGTATTACTTGTATTGTAACACTTGAAATGTATTTGCTTACGATTGTAAGTCGCCCTGGATAAGGGCGTCTGCTAAGAAATAAATAATAATAATAATAATAATAATAATAATAATAATAATAATAATAATAATAATTCAACCAAAACCGGGTTCAACTAGGTGCTAGTTTTGTGATGTGGACAAACATCCACTAGGGGAAAAGGTTGCAACCATCAGAAAACTAATTTCACTTGTGATTTTAGCTGTATTTGAACCCAAGTCAGGTATTTTCAGAACTAATTTCACTTGTGATTTGAGCTGTATTTGAATCCAGGTCAGGTATTTTCAGAACTAATTTCACTTTGATTTGAGCTGTATTTTAACCCAGGTCCGGTATTTTCAGTACTTTCCACACACTGGCCTCAGCTGTAAAATGGTTCCGATTACGGTGGAGTTTGGGTGGTTAGGCATTTGGATAAGCCTGCAACTGCTCCTCCACATGTTAATCTGTGCTTCAGTGACAAACGCTAGCCATGTGGTTCAACCTGGAGGCCAGCATGATCTCAGCAAACACCTGAAGCACAATGAGCAAGCACAGACCCAGAGCTGTGCAAACAGAACTCAGTCACCTCCTTCAGTTGGTCTGGTTTACCTACAACACTATTGTGACCCTCATCCTACCTGTAGACACGGTTTAAACACTGCACTGCCAGGACTTGTTAAATGATCACTGAGAGAGATTGTCTTACTGCACGTCCGTACTGTAGATTTACAAGGAGGAAGGCCCATGTTCACATCTCACCTTTTAGAGAACATCCTTGATCTTGAAGAATCAAATGTCGAGGAGGTGAGGAACCACTGCAAGGAAAAAAAACACACAGTAAAGAGGTGTTCAGATCTGGGAAAAATCACATTTATAAAAAAAAAAAAAAAAAAAAAATGGCTGGAATCAAGCAGCGTGGTTTGTGTTGGGTTTCACATGCTGCACGACTAATACAAGGCTGTATGAAAAGTCGTGAATTGCTCCCAGTCCCATGACCCTGTATTATTTCTGCATGAATAAATTAAACATAATGGCTGAAGTGGAGATTCCACCCAGCACAAGTTTGCAAAACAATTCAGAGATTGAAGCACTGGGGCTCCGTTCAGTACAGACTGCAGCCAATCCTCACAATGTGGTTGTGCAGCACTACAGAACTCCACTTTGCATTGAAGACACAAAGAGAAAACATTCCGGCTTTTCTATACGTGTGTCGAATCAGATCTGCAGTAAAATTTTAACCTAACCATTTTAAAAACTTTTTTTTTTTTTTTTACTGATAATCCTTCATTACTTTTGTTAATTTACGTCCAACGTATTCCCTTTAGTCATTTACCTGCAGGTCTCCAGTTGTTTAAATGCTTGCTTCATTACAGACTGTACCAAGAGAGCAGTAATTAATTGCACAGCATGCTGCACTGTAGCAGAACGAATAAGGCGACTGGATACATCTCAGTGTAACACACACCAACCTGGGTAAGAACTGTTCTCCGCGATCATTTTTTTTAGTTTCTCCCCGAGGATGTGCGGCACTAATTATTCCAGGGATTGCTGGGAAGCTCATGCAGCAGGAAGCCTATGTGGATTGTTTCACAGATTAATATAAAACTATTTATGGTAAGCACTGCCGCGGAAGACTACCCTTTAATGATCACTGGGTCACCATGTGGGAAAACAATTTTTTTTTTTTTTTTTTTTTTTTTTTTTTATCAAAAGAGCATATTCTTTGCAAGCGATAGCAAAATCTAGAGCAAGTTAAGCATATCCAGCCTTTATTTCAGTCCTTGGTTGGTCTATGTGCACAAAAGGCTTACATTGCAGGGATGTGAATAAGACTCCTAGTGCATAGCAGTTTGATCCATTCCTGGTTTTACCATGGGCTTAATAAGACACACCTGAGTTTGTTACCTACACACTGTGGCTAATCAAGCTCATAGCAATTATCTGGCAAAGGTGAAACTGCTATGCAATAGGAGTCTTATTTACATCACTGAATGTAAGAAGCAGTGGCCAGGGACCTAATCCACTTGTCCATAAGAATTGTTGGATTCTTCCTACATATAAGTTTTTTGCCCCCTGCTTGGTGTATACGTGTGCTGGTAAGACTCACTGCTCCAGACTGATGGATGGCGTTTACCTTGGAGGAGAGGCAGGTGGTGTGCAGAATGCATGTGCTGCTGGGAAGTGCTGCTTCTTCAGTGCTTGTATCAGGTTGGGTCTGTACTCTGGGTCCACACACCACAGGGATCCCTTCCCGTTCGCCTTCAAAGATTAACAAGAAGAAGAAAATAAATAGATAGATAGAATGAATGAATGAGCAGGAGAGTATCCATAGACAACGACTTTAATAAACAGAAAACAGTTCATTCGAACAAAAAGGAATTCAAACTGGCACGTTTCTCCTTCTACAGCACCTGCGGGTTGATCTGTTCCAGCTATACCTCAGCCCGGATAAGATGGTTTTTTAGAGGATAACCAAAGACAGGTGTTTGATGCAATGACATGGGAGTGCTGTAAAATGCTCTAAAAATCTGTTGCTTGTTCTGACTTGGTATCGGCTGATCAGATCAACACCCTCATAGCTAGTTTATGAAGGAGCATTGTCCAAAAGGGCTGAATAAAGCATTAATATGTTTTGCCAGGTAAAATAGGAATACTCCTAAACGATTTGTCTTGTATTGTCAGTTGTCAGCTTTAATCATTAGGCTATACTGTCACAAACCCACACACAGCAGAGTTTACTGTATACCAGCTGTATTGGACCAGAGTGGGTATCAGCATTCTAGCTGCTAGAAAGTATTTTGCAACAGAAAAGTGCCTTTTTCAGTTGGTTTATTACACTTTGTGGTTATTTTTGAGCAAGATCAGGGTCTGAAAAACATTATTTTAGATTTCTAAACAACTTAAAAATATGAAATGCTTTTATGCAGGTTATGTAATAAAAGAGATACAAAGTGCATTTAAATATACTACATGTGGACCATTAATGTAATTCTTTACATTAATGGCAGCATCTCAAAAAAAGTAAAAGAAAAAAAACTGAAAAAAAAAACCATGTGTTGAATACCTTCCCCAGTGGAGATGAAACGAAACTCTATAAATATGCAACGAACCGAAAATGTCACCAGCCAGGCACAGCAAAACAACCCACAGAAGTTTCCAACCCAACCTTAAAAGATCTTGTACAATAAACACCATTATTGTGGTACTGCTAGACTGGAAAGCTTCTCCAACAAACAGTGTAACACAAAGAACTGTGACCCCCCCCCCCCCCCCTCCCTTCCACATTACAGTATAATAAACAAAACTAAAAATAAATACAAAAATATCAAGCCACCAAATGTTAATCCAGCAGACTTATGGCTCGCGCTATGTGTGTATGGCAAAAGAAACACTGCATCTGCTTTGTAAAGTCACAGCAATCATTAACTCCATTACAAATGTGTTTACATACCAGGGCTTGAATTTCATTTTTGTGTGCTGGGGGATTTCCCCCTGTGCTGCAGCCAACGGGGGGGATTCCAAAATTTTAGGGGGAATGGCAAAAAAAAAAAAGGCACTTTTACATATAAAAAAAACTATACATTATATATATATATATATATATATATATATATATATATATATATAATTACTGCATCATCATTCACAACTGGTGTTGCTTTAAAATAAGCTGCTTTCAGGAGACCTAACAGCTGTTCATCATTGTGTGATAGAGAACTCTCCATTGCACCATTGACCTCAATATGAAATGAACATGGGGGGGGGGGGGGAGCTAAGCTTCTAAGCTTTCCAACGATACCACCCCTTTCATTCTAGCTGCTGCAATGATGGAGCAATACTCAAAACAAAACCTAAGCTGTGAACTCTGTCACATGATGAGAGGCTTAACTTCAGGCGATTGTAGTTCCGGCTAGGAGTACCGCATACACACACTGAGTAGGTCTTTGGAAAGCCCAGAATCTGTACTTTTAAACAAGGTGGCTTTTACAGTGCCCGAGTAATATGTGTGTAACCGTCGGTGAGTTTTAAGAGTTAAAGCGAAAGTCACCGCTTGCAAAACACCACCTAGATAGACATTTTTTTTTCAAAACTGTTTACTTACTACATTGTACCGAGTTTCTATAATGCTTAAAGATAGAGGCCTAGAATCACGTACGATAGAATAAAGTCTTGCGGCACTTAAAATATTCAGCACTACTTTTATTTATTTATTTATTTTAACCAGAACTACTCAGAATGCGGCTCATAGTGCTTTCGTCACTGACACCCACTTCCTCAGAGATTGTTGTAGCGTTTCAGGCATTCTAAATTAGGTGAAATATACATTAGCTTGGTGTCTTCAAATATCTCTGCAGGATTTTCCCGCACTGAAAGTTGCAAATATGCGGTAGCAACTTGGAAAATGCGCGATTCCGTGCTGAAATTCAAGCCCTGACATATATTCTGTAGTTTTGATTTGTTGTGCCTATGAAATCAAACCACTGGAACTGAAAAGAATTGCCAAGATAGACAATTTTTTTAAATTGAATTGATTACTTTAATAGGCCATACACGAGTGCCTATTGTTTCTATATTACTGATTACTGAGGAAATTCTCATGCAGGTACGTATATAAAGGATACACATCTTAGGGTGTTCCAATACATCTGCACACTACTGTACTTTAACAGACAAATAAAATACAGTGCACATTTGCTAGTTTTCATAACCAAGTGTCCTATTTTAATAGCCTGAATTGCTCTGGTATTTATTTACATCTGTGGCCATTCAGACCAATGGGATACCATCGTCCGTCCATCGTCCGTCCCTCAGATTTAAACTCAACTTCAGTATACGAAGCCTGTCTGCAAGAGGCCTGATCTGGGTGTCCATTCTGTGTCAACATTTTCAAGGTCTACAAAAAAGAAAAATTACCTAAAACATAAATACAACTCCTGCTATTAAAGATTGTATTTGTATACTCAAATTGTATTAGTACTGAAATGTGCAACTGAAAGGAAAAAAAAAAAAAAAAACACAAAAAAAGACAGGAAGATTGATTGTCTTTTTATTTTTTTTTGCGATCCGAAACCGCCTTTCAGATCAACAAGAATATAACCTTGACTCATATTACCAGCAGCTCAAACAGGAAGACAGAGGAAACGTTACTATGGCAACGAAAACCGGGCTGTCATTCGAGACCGATTCTCAGACACAAACTGACTGCTTGGGAGCTTATTAATTCAAAATTAAGACCTGAGGTGTAAAAAACAAAACAAGTACTGCAAAACCACCACTGTATTCAAAATATTAAGCCTGGAAATCTTCAGTGTCTGTGTGAAAGGCGAGTCTGAAACACAGCAGCATGCTTCCAGAATGGCTGCGCTTGGGGAAATCCCCATTGCCAGCTCTCTACATTGCTATACAGGATGCAAATCAGCCGTACAGCTGACTAACTGAAAACCCATAGACATAGACTTTAAACAACTGACTACTACAGCTCTGTCAAGGTGGCTACCATCCTGTGGTTATCACAAACAGAATTTTGGACCACCTCTTGAAGGTGTACCAGCTTGAAGGCGGCCCACAAGGCATCTGAATTTACAATTAACAAAGTAATTCTCCATTACAGACTCCTGTTAATCCTCCTTTTTTGTTGTCAATGTTTTCACATCAACTTGGAAATGTCACGTATGTTTTTGTGTTTATGTTCATCAAACTGAACGTCAGTCAGGTCAAATACATTTAAAAAATAATGAAGGAACCTGATGCTGAACTGCAATGCTTTACCTAAACATGCTGTGTACTACCACCAAGACAATAAACCCAGGTGTGCTGGTATGAATAGAAAGCTTCACTTTCACCCTCCCCTGCCCTGCCCTGCAAAAACACCTCCAGATCTTAATACAGTTGTCAGATCTTAATCAAGTACAGCAAGCGTGTTCTTAGAACCATTGCACAATAGATACCTAGTTAGCAGCACAATACATTTTAACAGCGAACAACCAGAAGAAACCCTTTCCTTAACTTTTCTGCTTTTTGTCCCTCCTAAATACCAACAAATAATGAACTAGCTTCTAAAAAGAAAAGGGCCATTCTCCTCACCTGCGATGTGAATGCTTTTTAAATCAAAATACATCAAAGCGTTTAATTATAAAATGTAAAAAAGTTTTTAAAAAAATAAATAAATAAATAAATAAATAAATAAATAAATAAAATAAAAAAGAAAGCTAACCTTGCCCAGATTCCTCTCCACTTTCCGAAAACATTTGTTCAGGGACAGGTTGTGCCTCACTGAATTCTTCCAGCCCGTGGGGGCATTGGCAAAATAAGGGAAGTGGTCGAGGATCCAGCTGTAGATCTCCTTGACGGGCAGGCACTTGTTGCGGGACTGCTCGATGGCCATGTAGATCAGGAGGCTGAAGGAGTAGGGGGGCTTGGACTTGAGCGAGTCCTTCTCTTGGGCCCTGGAGCAGGAAGAGGAGGAGGAGGAGGCTGGCACGGCGCCGCCCCCCTCGATGTCGTACAGAGGGCTGACGCTGGGCTGGGCCTCAGTGCCCAGCGTGAAGTTCTGCAGCAGGTTCTCGTGCAGCCAGTTGAGGTTGGTGAGCTCCTCGTCATCGCCCAGCCCCTTGTCCACACTGGTCGCTTTGGGGCTGGCCGCACTCTCTGCTTCCGGCAGGGTGCCCATTCCGCACGTGGCAGCCCGTGATCCCACAAGCTCTTGTACACCAGGGGTTTCCGCTTTCTTATCTGGCGACATTCCAATTACAGGACCCATTAAACCCTGGTGTTCTGTTAAATCAAAAAAGAAGAAAATAAACAAGGTTTAATGCAGGGCACCTTAAACGTTAATCCTCTGTTGCCCCAGGACCTCCTAAATTAAATGAGAGACAAAGACGTATTTCCTGAATCTAGGCAGAGGATTAAAAAAAGAAATACTACTAAAAACAGAGAGCCCCCACTGGGAGAGGTTAATAGTCATTAAGTGCCCTAGCAGTAGCTGGCAATAAGAAAGTGAAGAGACTGTGAAGAGAGAATCGTTTCCAGTCACTTTATTCTTTTTGTAAATCCGCCAGCATTTGTGCCGCTCACTCAGGCTCCTCTTAGAGCTGCAGTTATGTTGCAGGATCAAACAGGCACTTCTGTTGGGGAAGCTGCTCTCAAGAGTTCAAGTGAGGGTAATCAAAGGAACACTTACGGAATTTGCTATGTTCATATTCAGAAGACCTAAAAAACGCTAAAAGGGGTTTATCCCAAAAAGTGAAACAATTACAGAATTCCACTGTGTACATTCAGCTTCTAAATAGGAACAGCATTACCCACCAGCGTGGCAAAAGAAAATAGGATAAAGAATTATGAGCAAATAGTTAAAAATGGCAACATAATGAATTAAAGGTGCATGGTGCCAGGGAGTGGGAGGAAACAGGGTCTGAGTTCTACAGCAAGCTGTGTCAAAGCTAAATTATGACTCAAACTCAAGAATTATATAGAGCCCAGGAACAGCTCCAATTTAGTGGTGATGTTATGCAAATTACATAATTTTGCAAATTGTGTGTTTTTTTTTGTTTTTTTTTTGTATCAGTATCCTTCCAGCCACATCGCATCAACAGAAGTGTTAAACAATTTTAGTTACAGACACTGTATATATGCACACCTTTAATGACCTGTACTGTTTCCACACCCGACTAAGAGCTACTGCATAGGTCCTTCTTGAAATAGTGTATGTGTCCCAGATCCAAGAGTAACATTCCATTAACAGAGGCTTCTACAGTAATACAGGCAGCTAATAATAAACCTGGCAGGGCAAAGAGGTAAAATAATCCAAAAGGGCCAACGCAAGCGACAGACTCGACTGCGATGAATGTGGAGCATTTCTGAAGGCATGTTCCTACCCCACCCACTCCCCCCTCCTTCTGTTGAGATGAAGTTATGTCTTATTTGTGCTGCAGATTAAGAGCTTTCAACATCTCAGATTGCAGTCGGGCCCACTTTTCACAGGAGAGAAGAAGCAGCTCCCTCTGCTCTGTACTGGAGGGTCTCTGTTAAAACAGACAGTATACAAACCAGCCTCCCTCTGCTCTGTACTGGAGGGTCTCTGTTTAAAACAGACAGTATACAAACCAGCCTCCCTCCGTCTAGCAATTACAGAAAAATGTTTACTGCAAAATACATTAAAAAAAAAAAAAAATGTCCTACTTCGTAAACCAAGGGAGTAATGCAATCAATTTACAAAGCTAATGGCAACACTACCAATAATCCCTGGACAATGCTAAACAGTTACATCCACCGTCTAATAACACATTGATTCGGTAAAGCTGAACAGTAGAATAAAGCCAAGCAAAAACATATAAACAATGGCAATTTACATTCTTTAAATGATGGGTAATGGATTTATTAATAACATCTACAGCACCTGTGTGTAAATATGTAATCAGACGGCATGGATTAGCAACATTAAATAAAGCAATCTGATATTTATCCGTCTGAATTTCAGACATGTGACCAAGCTCAATGAGTTCAGATAGCCGTGCACTGCGAGCGCTGTGCAATCCCCACAGGGCACAGACAATAATGCCTATTATTATTATTATTACTATGGAAACTGGTGGTCACTTTAAAAATGGAAAACAAATTCAGACCCCAGAATCAGAAAATGGCTTGTCTACCTGATTTGGATGCTCCTCTGCGAGGGGAGTAAAGAGGGAGGGGGCTGGGGTTGAACTGTACTGCAATGCACACCCGTGACTCCCCTGCAGTCTGGACACAGAGAGATAAGAGCCCTACAATATCAACACGCCCTGCACAGCACCACAGCAAGACAGCAGGGCTGCGTGATACTGCTCGGCACAGTCCAGATCATGCACAGCACTCGAACCACACTGAGGGAGACAGCTGAACAGCTCAACCAGGGTTCAGAGGAACAGAGCCAGAAAGGAATGCCACAGCCAGGAGGAGGATTTTACATAAAAAACACAGGGCAACTTCAATAAAATGTTTTCAGTCCGTACATTACAGTATTGCATTATTATTATTATTATTATTATTATTATTATTATTATTATTAATAAACAAAACCACACATCTCCCATACATCTACTCATCTGTTCATGGTGGTGGAGTTAGTTAATACAGAAGTCTATGCTAAGAGACTCAGACACGCACACTGTTAGATATTTGTCTTGTCCTTGATACACAAAGTAACCTATTAGTTATATAAACAGTATAGTAGACTCTCACTAATCCTAACCCTGCTTTGTCCTAATTGACCGAGCCCTGCCATCATAATGAAATGATATGCAAGCTTATAGCATCTGTATTGAAAACGCATACAATGCTTTTTTTGTTTACTCACAAACAGTGCTTTGCATGCTCAGTGCACTGGCTCCCTGCACCCCACCCTCTTCAATCTTTGAAGCTGGTACTTTTCACTTAAATATCCAAAGCATTCATCATACCTGCTGGATTATCCTGCAGATTTTTGTTTCTATCACTTATTCGTTTATTTTATTAATTACTGGTGCTTTCACAACCGCATGGCAAGTCGTAGAATCTCCTGATGACCCCACAGCAGGTTCATCGAGACGTCACTTTCACTGTACCGCTGAGGAGCGGCCAGGTAACCCTCAGGAGACAGCGCCTTGTCCGCTAGAATGCTCAGGTTGGAACTTTCTGAAAGAACAGAGTGTTCGAAAAAATAACTTAAAGAATGCTTCCATTGAGTCTAAGGAAATGTAAGGTCCACAACCTTCAATCTGTATTCCCCACCCAATTCCCCCTATGATAATTTGACTAAAAAGAAAAACAATAATCTCACCAGTGATGATTTAAGAAAGGCTGTACTGTAATCTACTGAAACAATGCTTCTAAAACCATCCTCCCTCTCAACATGTTAACAACGCGCCAGGAAAGTCCTGGACAGCAGATACAATTGTTTGAATGTCTTATTTTTATGGATTGTGAATCATACACTTCCACACAGTAAAATTACTGGGAGTGAAATCTGAAATATAAGATTAGTGTTAAAGGCTAGAACTTATTTTTAAGGAACTAAATCTTATTGCAGTGCTATACTACACACCAATTTTAATAAAATCCATGACAAAGTGTACAAACGTATGCACAAACGTCATGAAGTAGTCATCCTGGAAACTGCGCTGGGACCACAATGGAAGTGTGGATTGGGAGGCGCTTTACTATCCAAATCACAAGTGCGTTAGCTTAAGGGTTTTCTTTACAGGGCCACACATGTCATATCCCATCCTGTCACGAGACACCAGGTTTACACTGACCTGACTACTCCCCTACACCATGACGAAACCCAAATAGACAGTAAGTCCGCCACTTAGTGGATGGTTTACTGGCACAGCATCGCTGTATACCTATGGCCAAATGTTTTGCATCACCCTATATAATTAAATAACTTCATAAAGTCGAATGAAAGCTGCTGGCTAATGTTACGTCAACATTTTGAATTATATACAGTACCACTTTTACTATTATGACTTCCAGTACACTCTTGCAATATCACGTTGTATTTTTGTTTTTATTACATGATGTTAAATAAAATTATGTTCATATAGTTTTTTTTTTGTTTTTTTTTCAATCTTAGAATTCCTCGGTGCAAAGCCGTATCTGGCTTCAGGTTGAGTAATCGGAGCTACACTGTACGGTTGCTGCCAACAGCCCTATTACTGTCCATTTGCAGAGATTCTCCTCTTAGCAGGAAGGCGCATCTCGGCTGTGAGGCTCACGTTACCAGTCCATTCCCCTCTGCAGACATTGAGAATGGCCCAGGCAAGGAGCTTAATTAACCCCTGTTAACAGCACAAAGCGTACCTGCATTAGCCACTTCATGAGCGAGTGCTTTACAGCTGGGAAGCCTATTGCCTCGGTGAATTACAATGAGCGCACACACAAAAGGAAGTGCCTTAATCCCCAGCAAAGCACACAGTTCTAAGTGTAAAACAACAAAAAATTTGTCACTTTCTATTTACTGCGACCGGTGTGTTGGACCTTTCCTAACTTCTTTTTATTTTAGGATGTAATTAAATATCTATTTGTAACCAATACGGGGCACTATGTGGGTTTGCTGGCAAGGTCAGAGTTCAGGAATCTACAAGCAGAATTCTAACCAGCTGCAGTCAATAAATGCATCTGGGATCAGAAAGCATGCAAGGGTTTCAATCCAGAGTGAAGTCAGCAGTGGCAGCAGGATTATTACATCATTTTGGAATGCTTCCAGGCTTCTAAACCCACCGGTGCATCCCTGTCATTCATTAAGGGATTTTAGTGCACTAAAATTTGCAATAATGTAAATATCAGAAATGTATTGATGAATGTGTTGCTTTAAGGCATTCATTTTAACCCCAAAATGAATGTAAAATATTCTCAGTTTGTTACATTTGGATGTGGTAGGTATTTAGAAATTATTAACATGGTGTAATAAACCTTGGTTCATTATGTTGTACTGGATTAGCCTTAGTCCTTCATTTTGGGTAATACTGTTATAATGTGCCCAAGCCCTTGACCATGAAGCATCAGATATAATAACACCTAGTTCTTGATGCCAGGTTTTTTTTGTTTGTTTTTGTATTGACAATGTCAGAAGGATTTAGCAAAATGCCATATAGAAGAAGTGAAACAAGTTTCTGATTTCACCAACAGTAAATAATTATCACTGAAGGTATGGGTCGTGGCTTTAGATTTACACACGTATGAATGTTAAAGCTATATATTTGAGAATGTTTCTATTACAAGACAGCTT